>NC_067283.1:5523158-5831658 GCF_020740795.1 Apus apus | reverse complement strand
GACCTCGAGAACAGAGAGGCAGAAAGGGTGGGGATGGGCAGAAAGGCAGGATGAGGAAAGGATAGGGAAGAAGGAGATGCAGAGGTGGGGAAGGAGAAATGTTGGGGAAAGAAGGTTGGGGAGGTTGGGGAGGAAGGAGCAGTGAGGAGGGCTGAGAATTAGGGAGGGATGTGGAAAGGAAGGATGGAAAGTAAGGCAGGAGAGGAGATGAAGGAGAGCTAGTTAAGGAGCCTGTGAGATAAAGAAGACTGGGGAGAAAGGTGGGAGAGGGAAGAAGTGAGGATGGAGCCGCAGTGGAATTTGAGGGTGGCCAGGAGATTGGATAGAACCTTTGACCTGGATGAGGAGAAGTGCTGGGGAGTGGGACAGGGCAGGATGTCCCCAGGACACAGGAGAAGGGTGCAGGTGTGAACACTGCCAGAGCTGGACCACCTGTTCACCCCATGGACAACCAAACCCAAAAGCTCCCACAGCCACCTGCCCCAAGTGAGGACTATAAGGAACAGATACCTGGGTCATGCTCACAGGCAGCAGCCCCAGTGAGCAGGAGCAGTGACTTTTACTGGAAATAAGCTGTCCAACAAAACTCAGAAGTTCATAGATGGATGCTGGCAGTATTTAAGTATTCTGGGTGGTGAAACTAGAAGAAACTTCTGAAGAACAGCAAAAAGACCTCACAGTACTGAGCAACATGAAATAGGGCATACAAGGGAGAAGGACATCACTTTACTTGCTGCCCAGTGGGCTCTGAAGTGGCTGTTACCAGTCCAGGAGGAGTGTGGAGCTGTAAAAGCAGCTCAGGGCTTAGTAGTGATGAAAGAAAGCAAATGCTGGAAAAGGAGCTGATAATGTAGAAAAAAACCTGAGTGGGCTACAAAACAGCCCAAAAACCAGCAGCAGTGGACCCAGGAAGGGCAGGAAGGAGAGTGAGTCTGCATTCAAGAATAAATTCATGCTCAAGGAAATTAACAAGTGAGCAGAGAATGTAGAGAAAGATGCAGAACTGGAAAATCAGTGAATGAAGAATGTAACAGGGAAGAGAAAGCTGAGGAAAGAGGGAGCTGAAAAGAGGGGGTAGAGGTCAGATACTGGAAAACAAAGACAACAGATTAGAAGAGATGGAGGAGAATGAAGACTAGGAAAGGCAGAGGAAGAGGGACATGAGCTCCCTGGTGGGAGCCTCTGAAATCCTAGAGCAGCACAGAGCAAAGTACAAGGTAGGAGACAAAGGAATACAAATCCTCAGGGATTGAATCACTCAATGTGAAGATGAATAGTGGCTGTGCAAAGGGAGGGATGTTCTCATGAGGACCCAAAATGGGCAGAGAACAGGCAAGTCTTCAACACCAGAAATGCAAACTGAGTCCTTGGCACTTCAACCCTTGCTGTTGAACCCCTCCTGCCATGCTGGCACATCTTTGTCTTACAAGAGCAACAGCCATGCCCTACCTCACTTCTGAAAATGGTTCTTCAGATCACCCGAACAGCTGAAAAATATTATCATGGTGGAGCTGAGCTTGTGGAGAGAGGATAGGTGAACCTCTTGCTTCTTTCTGAAAAGGAGTTAGGCTATGGCATCATGCTCTCTGTGCTGATGACAGGAGAAGATGTACATTTTGGGGCTGATGTACACGTGTATACATTTGAGGGAATTTTTGGGTCAGTATATCCTCCTCACCTGTGCTTTCACAGATCAATGTTTGACTCTGTATGTTGTTGTTACACAGACATTGCTGGAGGTTTAACTTCATTTCATGAGTTTCATGTGGAAGGAGCACTGGCAGCTAGAAGTAAATATTCTCTTCCAACCAGTTTTTCTTCCACTCACAGTCCATGGATGAAGATCCTCATTTGTCCTCCCTCCTTCCTTAGCAATCTGAGCAATGACAGTCTCAGGGTTGATAACAGAAATGAAATGGAAGTGGACAGGGGAGTAAGCAGGTCCCATTTTCACACATTGAGTGTCACAACCAGGGTGAAAAGGGGAAAACCACAAGCTTTCACCTAATGTTCCATCCACTGTCCCACCTCTGGTCTCTCTTTTGCAGCCTGTAACACATAAGGCTACTCTAAATTTTCACCTCTATCATTTGCTTGTGGAGGGAGGAAATACTGTCTAGAACTTGGGAAATTTTAGCTAATAGCAGCAAATCCTCATTAAATCAGCTCAATCTGAACCCAGCTTATAGAAAACAGAGCAATATTTGCAAAGGAATAAGATGTATAAAAGGTAGGAAGTCATGGAGGGAAATCTACCTATCAAATTTATTTCATGCCAGGAGCAGGAATAAGAGAATTCACCCATTTCCTACCCCTGAGTTCAACTCACAGCCCAGAAAACTGTCCCTTCTCCCAGTTTTCAGGTGAAATCAGGATGTGTTATTTGGGTACATGTTGCAAAATTCCCTCCCTTTGAGCATCACTTCAGAAAATTCAAAAACGTGACCCAGGAGCATAAGCTGAGGGCAACACTTCAGGGGTGGGTTTGGGGTCTGTGCAGCACCAAACTCACACAGCAAGTGGGGAGCATCCTTGGCAGAGGAGCAGCTCGTGCAGGCATTAATCAGAAAGCAACCACCTTATGTGGAACCTTATAGACAGGCTGATCAGAGAGAGGAAAATAGATTAAACCTGTGCTGTCTTGCAAAAAAAATCTTCATTTCTGTGAGAGATACTCAGGTAATACTGGTTTACAAATGTCTGAAAAAGTTCAGTTGCATCAGCTGGAACCCAATAGAAGTGCATGTCAGATGGAATTAAGTACCAGAAGCAAAATAACCCCTACATGAGAGATCCATGGATGTCATCTTCCTATTCACTTCTATATAAAAAAAATGAGGATAGCTTTTCCCCACAAACCAATCATTGCTTTCTTAAAGGGATTACAGAGAGCAGTGCTGGTTGCAAAGAGCCAGTCATTCTTCTGAGATGTTTATAAAGCCTTTCTTTCAGTCCATAGCCCTACACATTTCTTGCCACCATTTTTTTTAATGAAACAAAGGTATTGAAGAGTGTAAAGCTTTTGAAATTGTGAGAGCTTGGAGAAGTTTTAAACTAAAACACGTTCTTTGGTTATTTTGGTTTAGGGTTTTTTTGTGTGGTTGTTTTCTTGTTTGTTTTTTGGGGTTTTTTCTTGAGAAATCGTGCTGCTTTAGAAATACTTCTCTTGTAAAACTTCATTTGGCAAAGAAGAAATAATTATTTTTTTTTTTCTTCAATATTTGAAGATTTTCCTGGCTTGCCCACCCTGCTGGTGCTCGGTGGAGTGCTTTTGATTTCCAGAGACTCCAGCTTTCCATAAAGCCTTTTACTCACTGGGATAAGTGTTGTGAGAAGATCCTTTAGCACGAGATGCCATGAGGCTGTGGCATGGAAAACTCGGTTTAGCCAATACTTCCCTCTACTGGAAAAGAAAAATACTACGATATTATAATTGCCTTTGAAATAAAGGGAGATAGCAGGACAAGAAGGGTTTTCTTATCTAAAGATGACAGGTGATTCAAGGTGCATGGGATGAAGAAAGGGCATCACATTCAGCATATCCAACACTTTGCTCATTTATTAACTGGCCAAAAGAGTTTTGGCCATCCCATATTGACACTTCATCCCCCCCCTTGAATATAGATCCCTCAGAAGTTCCCTTCCCTGCTGCCTTCCCAGCCCCACTGTAAGCAAATGGAACATCCCCATCCCTGTGCTATGGAAAGCATAAGGGTCAGGCCAGTATCTGCACCAGGACTGAATCCACTGCTGGGTTGCACCAAGAAGGGGGACAAACTTTTTTAGCATGGCCTGCAGTGATAGGAGAAGGGGTAAAAGCTTTGAACTAAAAGAGAGGAGATTCAGACTAGATACAGTAAAGAAATTGCTTACAATGAGGGTGGTGAAACACTTGTACAGGTTGCCCAGAGAGGTGGTAGAAGCCCTATCCTTGGAAATGTTCAAGGTCAGGTTGGACTAGATGACCTTTAAAGGTTCCTTCCAACCCTTCTATGATTCTATGGTGCTAAAGCTTCATTTTATGTCATTGTCTGGGATCTGGGCTTGTTCCTCCCTCTGCAATAAGAGCTCCATTCTTCTCAATCTCCACTTCAGCTTTGATAAGCAGACAGACCCTGACATAAACCCAGCTGCTGTGCCAGGATACATCTGTATCAGTCCTCAGCTTTTTTCTTTTAATTAAGTGTATGATCCTCATGGAGCATCTCTCATCAAGCATCCATGGGGAAATTCTGTAATGCCTGGTTAAATTGCTACATTTGTTCAATCAGACTCACAGATATAATCCTGAAGTGAACTAATCTAATTTAATGGGGGAAAGAAAAAAATTTCCAGGCAGGCAGTGCCTCTGTCAATGAACACGTTCAAGTGTGAAGAAAGCATTTGGTGCTCTTATAGACACATAACAGCTCACATCATTAAAGTAAAATTTATTTCACCTCCCTGAAACGGCTCCCCCCTCCCCTCTCCCCCCCCATATTAGTCCACTTATGTCACACCAGAATGTAGCTGCATTTTAATTTAGAAAGGGGATGAAGGTTATGCTGTGCTGGGCTGAATTATGTCCCATTACTGTGGTCTTGCTGTCTGTGGACAGCACAAATATTTGGTGATTAGAGGGCAAAGAAACACAGCTTTGCTAAGTGGGGAGAGCCTTTACATGGGGTTTAGTGATTAGCAGTGCCAGAACGGCAGAGACTGGTTTTTCAGCAAAGCTTTTTGTTCCTCCCATGTTCTCTGAATCATAATAAACCACAGGATGGATGACCTTCTGACACCCAGAAGATTTATCTCACCAGAACTTTCTTTTGTGAACTGCCTCCGAAAAGTTACCTGAACTCCCCCATGCCCAGGTAAACCCTCCTTCAAGGGAGCAGTCACACACTGAGTCCCTGCCAAGATGGAGAAATATTGATATTTTTGCTCCTTTTTAGGTCAGAAGCACCAACTCATGAGAGCAAAGTGGCTTTACCCCTGCAGTCTCTCTAGCAGAGGACATTGCCATCTCCAGTGGCTTTGAGAAACAGCAAGGCTTAGTCCACGGAGAAAATCAAGAGAGCTCCTAGGCACAACTGGACTTTGGATGCCCTGGGGAGATGTTTTGAAGCCTGAAATCTAAACTTTGCCAAACTGCATGGGAGTTTTGGCTATGATCTCTTTAGGGAAAGGGCTTCAAAGCAGACCAAAGAAAAGTTCTATAAATATTTCTACATAGATTCTAAAGCATCTAGAAATACTGCTGCCTTATATATGTTGCAAGATCAACCATACATGGTATAAAAATGACATTTCCTGTGTCCTTTCCTTGCACAGGCACTTTGAGCAAATCCTTGCCTTACTTCTGCCTCCCGAGCCACTATTGTGCATTGTACAGAGGTTCTTCAAGGTGAGATCATTGCTGCTTCCAGCCTGAAATTGATTCTGGCTTGTCCTTTGCATTTCACTCTGTTAAAGACAATTTTAAAACCCAAAAAAAACTCTTATAGAGTCAGAGAAATTGGTTGGTTGCTCTTGGTCAAACACTACCTGTAAGCCTGCAGTTAGAAACATGCCTTTGGTTGCACTGTGGAGACACAGCTAATGAGAAGACCCCCACCAGGACTGTAGGGAAACTCAAAGTGATAAAGTCATTTTTTGCATTTAGTATCCCAATCTTTCTTCGTTCTTTCATTGCAGTCCACCATGCCCTGTCTCCCCTCATTTTAACACTAATTAAAATCAAGCTTCCTTCCAGTACATTTACTTAATCTTTTTACATGAATCATGAGCTATTTCCTTTTTTTTCTTCTAATTGGGTCTTCTAATTAATTGTAATGTCTATTGGTGCTTGGAGTAGAAAGACCCAGCATAGTTAAGCAATCAAGACCACAATGTCTTTCAGCACAGAAATAATATTGTGGGCTTCCTCATGACTGCTCTAGGCCTACTGATGCTCACATAAGCCAGATCTTGGGCAAACTGTTGTCACACGTGGTTGAGTGACTCAGAATTTCTGATAAAAGCTTGACAAATTTGAGGAAAATTAAACTGTTACCCCCCTATTCCTTTTCTTGTGGGGTTTCCTGAGAGGTTGTTACATCATCTGCACCCTTCAGTGCCCTTTCCCTAGTGCTCCTCACTGATGTTTTCATCCTCATACGTACCAAGTTGCAAACTCAGGGGTTGTAAGGCTGCAGGGCTTGACAGCCCGTGTTAGTTTGCTGGTGAAGTTCTCCAGTCCCCCAGATGACTTCTAGCTGGTCCTGTTTTCCTAGCATACCTGCTTCTCCATCCATTTCCAATCCAAGTCTACTGCATCACCAGAGATGTGACAAGAGTCTTTCTCTCAGAAAAGAGGAAGGCATGACTGAATTCAGTAACTGTCATTAGAACTGGTCAGCATCTTCAAGCTGAGCAGCTTAAGGAGCTCCAGGTGGGTATGTGTCCTACCCTCTAGCTCTTTCAGCTTAAAATTCTCACTCTGATACCACATGTACGTGGGCAACTTGTCCAAGATCTGTTGCCTTCAGGAATTGCTCATGTGAATCCCTGGTGGGATGAAGGCATAAGGAGGACGGATGATCAGCAAAACCCTGGGTGGAAGGTTATAAATAGAAAAGCATTCGATAACAAAAATGTACTCACAGACTGGTGGTTGTGTTGGGCTGACCAGTTCCCTACTTGGGGAATACAAAAGGTACCAACAAGACCAGATATCAGGAGACACTTTTCACGTGCAAATCCCCACCCTTCACCTTTGAGTCAACATCACACAAAACAAGAAATAATTACCAGATGTATGCACGGGCTGTCTCTTGGCTGAGTGAACAGTCAAGCACCAGCCCTCACACATCTCTTTGGACTTTCTCCTCTCCCTTGTCTGCCTGGTTGCAAGTACAGTCTGCAAACACTTCACCCCTCACCTCCTTACTGTCACTTCCAACTTGAAACTTCCACCAGGTTCCACCACAGATTTCCCCTTCCTCTTCCTTTCCCCAACAAGCCATTTCTGGTCAAAACTAGATGCGAGATAAAGTTAGAACCTCTACAGGAAGATCCTCCAGAATAAATCACCTGTAACCCTAATGTAATAAACCAGCATGACACTTGCAGCAAGAAAAGGCAGCAGGAGGACAACAGGAACTGGTTGTTAATGCAACAGGCCTGGTGACCTACTGGGATAAGGTACAATAAAGTCATTGGCTCCCTCTGAGCATCTGAAAATTTGTCCTGTTAAAAATCAAGGAATACTTGGATTCCTTTTGGTTTGCCTCTTTGGAGAAGACTTTAACCAAACCTGTAATTGCTCAAGTCTCTCAGCTTTTCAGACTTCACCCTTAATGCACTATCCTACTTCTGACAAATGGAGCCTTTAAGAACCATACTGCTCTTGACTGGAAATCCAGCATTAAAGCACATCAATGCACACACTGAACAACTGCATTTTGCTTTGCAAACTGACCCTCTCTGAGTGCAGGGTCAGGCCCTTGCTGGATATTGAATACTCTCCTCAGCATCAAGCAAAGCCCAATTATTATTTTTTTTTTTTCCTCTTCAGCATTTGAGTGCTCTGTGAGAGAGGATTGGGGGTTTTTTTTATTATTTCATCTACTCTTTCATCCATTTTCAAGCATTGATTTCGGGGTGACTTTAAATGGGACAGGACTGGGGCTTCTGCCAGGTATTTTGAAGGGGATTGCTCTTTTCAATGCACACACCACCCCCCATGGAAAATAACACAAAAACCTAACAATTGCCTTTGATCTCCAGAAGAGTTGGATGGGCTTAGAAGTGGCCTTTTTCTGGGTATCCAACAGAAAGGATGGATGCTGAGAAGCACCTCCCACCACCTGGCTCTTTTCATATTTTCCTTTTCCTAACCAGTTTTCACTTGTTTTTTCTATACTCATGTTCATATCAAAGGAGAAGAAAAAACCAACACAAAATCTGTTTTAAAATGATGGTTTGAAGTAAAGGACAAGTTGAAGTGTAAATATATGTAAAAGGCAGGTACCCACTTCTGATTTGAATGACAGTTTACCCATTTTTTTTTTGCACATGGGGTCACCATTTTACTATTTTTGTACAGCATGTTGACATCTGTAACTCAGTCATGTCAGTCCCTCCTCAAGAACATCCCACCACTCTGCACTCTCACTTCACACCCCAAGTTTAACATCTCACACAAACAGAGCAATGAAACCCAGCCTGGGAAAAAACTATCATTTCAAACAAATGAAAGCACTGACTTCATCCTGCTTGTTTGTTTTTTTGAAGAACTCCCAATTTCCACATGCTTTGAATGCCTGGCTCCACCAAACATACTTGTGCTGTATTTCTCAGAGAAATCCATCTCAGCCCTGTTATCTCATTTACTACAGAACCTGTGACTGCTTTAGGGCTATAATGTAGCACAAGAATCTCTGAGACTGAAGCCAAGGAGGGCACCCCCTAGACTAAGCAAATTTGAGGTCACTGAAGAGCTCAAGACTTTCTCCCAACATTGTGACTTTCCAGTAAAACCATCAGAGCTTGGTCCCTTACAACTACAAGGTTGGTGCATTTTCTGTTTGTTTCATGTCTGCTGGAAAAGCCAAGACAAAAAAACCAAAAGACAACTGAAAAACCCAAAACTCAAGTAACTTTGTTTTAATTCATGATGATTTTAGCAGATGAGGCCTTCAGCTGGTCTGAATGGGCTCAACACCACCAATCAAGTTATACCAGCTGAGGGCCTAACTCAGGAATTGCTTGAGGAAATGAAGAGTGGGTAAAAGCTTCCCAGACAAATTAAAAAAAATAATTAACAGCTGAAGTTCTGGGTGTTGGTGGGTGTCACTACAATTTTTCTTGCTACTGTGCTGCATTCTCAATGCAAGAGGGAACTAATAGCCATATTAACCTGAACATTCACCAGCTGCCTTTTCCCTGAAAAAACTCGCTCGAAAATAAGTCTCAGAGAACTTCGAGGAAGAACAGAGGGCAAAAAATAATTCTGGAAAGAAAGTATTCATTTCAGTAAGATCTTTGTCCATAGATAAATGAGGTGGGATAAATTGAAGTTGTATTTTGCACCTGCTACATGTGATGCAGAGGGGGATGGTGCTGAGCCCCCAGATGGGGCTATTTGCAGTGTCCTTCCCATCCCATCAGCAGATGTGGAGCAACCTACATGTTTAGATTAACATCAGGTGTCCTGCTCCCTGCCTAGAGGATCTGGCAAATACACTTACAGATTTACCTTTTTAGAAACCCAACAGTGGAATACAGTGTTGTTAAAGGTGGTGGGGGAAGCAGTATGAGGAAAGAGGGACATCCTCACCCCCACCAGCTACCTGCTGCTCACCATCAGTGGTGGCAGCAATGCTTGGTGCTGCATTTTACAACAGGGCCTAAAATAGGGTTTTTCTGGTGGCTATTGAAGTCTCAGTTATCTTCCCAATTTGTATCACAGGCACATCCTGTCCTGCACAGGGTTTTTTCATAGGATTTGGTTTTACCTGTGTAGACATCTTTAGCTCAGGAGGGAGCTATGTGGCTTGTTGTGGGGTTTTTTGTTGTTTTGGTTTTTTTAGGAGGGTCATAGCAGTCACTATGTGGCAAACACAGCTGTGTGAAAAGGAGACTTTTGGCATCCTCCACTTGTTATTAAACATTTTGATCCTGCAATCAGTGCCAACAAGCACAGTGTGAAATATAAGATACCTGATCCAGTGAAACATAAAAGCTGTTAATGGCTTACAGCATACACAGGGGTTAGAGCTTCCCCCATCCTGCTGTGCTTTGCTGACCTCACAGTAGGAGCACTGGGGTGAACAAGCTGGTGAGGTTGCCCTACAGTTGAGTATCAATGGAAATGCTCTCATTGCATCACACATTTTAGCATCTTTTCTTGAATCCTTCTCTCTGAGAAGGTCACTTGTCTCCTCTGCCATTTTGAGATACCCATAGTGGCTCCTGTGTTGAACCCCATGATGCAGTGTTCAACCAGTTCTCATTTCAGAAAAAAAGCTGCAATTCACACAGTGAGGAGAAACTTGAAAATATGACTTGAACCTCATTGAGGTAGAAGACCTTGCAAAACCTATGAGCCCAAGATGAGAACTATATCATGCATGTTATTGAGATAGGAACTCTGGGCCTCATTGCCTCAGGGACACCCTCAGCCAACACCAGTTTTAGTCACTGAGAATTGCCAAACCAGAAAAAGAAAACAGATCTATTTGAGATCTTCCCTATATTTGGGTGGGTAGAGTAGAAATCAGGTGAGAATGTTTGAAGATCACCAAGCAGGATGATCTAAAACTTCACTAAACAAGTGCTCCCAATGCCAGGAAAGACATTTCCTTTCAAAATTCCATGTTGCTTTGAAGGGAGAAAATATGAAGTACACCAAACATTTCTAAGTACATTATTAATCTTATGCTGACCCTGGTTGAACTTTCTTCTTTTAGATATGTGGAAACATACATAATTTGGATTACTCCCTGTAGGTTAAGTTAACCTAGGCTAAATCCACAACCAGAGTAGTAAGCAAGCCCAACTGCTTCTCCTCAGCACACTGCTAGAATCTTATCTTCCACAGCAGCTAAGGTTCAGCCTGGCCCCCCTCATGGCACAGGGTCATCTCCCACCAGGGAGTTAGGAAGCAGGAAAAAAAACCACCAAATCCATGCTTACTTACCACAGGTCACCTCTTTGAGATCTTCCCACCCACAGAAGCTCACACCTTACCCAAAGTCATCCAGTCCCTTTAAACTCATCCATATCTTCCTCCAGCTGTTAGCACTCAGATCACTTCTCCTCCCAAAACAACACCCAGCTCTTCCTCACCTTAAAAGAGCCAAGACTCTCTTCTCCAACTTACTCACCCCTACCCTAAGCAATCACCCTTTACCCTGACCTTTTATATATTGCAGCTGGTTCCTGATGGCTGAATGGGTTAACCCTTTCCCTTCCACATCCAACAAAGCTCCTCACAGTTGATTCCTGCTCTTCAGCTCCCAGGAGCAGGAAAATTGGCTGCATACTATCAGGGTTTTAATGGTCATGACAGGCAGCTGGTCTGGCATTTGTAGATCAGATATAGGAAGACACTGAAAAGAGCCAAAAGATTACTTGATTGATGAGAAAAATGCTTGTGTGAGAGGCTTCAAGAGGTGATTCTATTCACAGTAAAATAATAAATAAAGAGGTGACAGTCAATAAATATCTTCATTGAATGAAAACAGCAGCTACTAAAGAATTTAAGTAGCATTAAAGATATATCAAGAACCAGTAGCTTGGAGCTGAAGTCAAGATAATTTAAATGAAAAGGTAGGCTTGTGATTTTAAGTGTAAGGCTAATAAACTGTGAAACAAATTACCAGGAGCAAACATCTGTGATTTCTTGAGCTCAAGGGCTGTAACCTCAGCTGGACAACTTATACAGTCAAATGCAGTCGAATGCTCAACTGCAAAATATTTGGCAGTGTCATACCCTGTGTTTCCAGCTCCTTTCAGTCGTGACATGACAGAGTTATAGCACAGCAACCTGCACAAAGGTCCCTCAGTGGGTTTGTGCTCCTATTATCCACAAGCAGACACGCCCTGGATCTGCTTTTCATACCAGCTTGCACAAACCTTAGTTCAGTACTTGTCCAACAAGCTTCTACAACTATTTGCCTGCAGTTATATTAACATTTGTCCTGCACACAACCTGTGAGCATGCCAGCCAGCTTGGCTATGCCATGTACTCTCTGCAAAAGTTACTTCGTGCTTGTGGTGTTGCTGTTCTGACATATCAAAGGTCTCAGTTAGAAACCATCTCCATTAACTGCATGGGAGAGCTAAACACATTTTTGGGTGATTGGATCTTGCTGTCCTGAAGCAGTTTGTACTCTGAGATCAAAGGATGACTAATTTTCTAGGTGCATTTTCCAGCTTTCCTCTATGCTGGAGACCTGGCCCATATTCCTGGGATCATGGGAAGTTTCCAGAGGGAAAACTAACCACAGGGAAACTGCAGCCCTCCTATACACTTGGGAGGAAGGGTGGTTGGTGTGTTCAAAATAAGTATTGCTCCATCATCTGGTTTAACCCTTACTGACATTTATTCCCCCCTCAGGAACAGTCACATCTCTCTTCTCAGCTTTCATTCTATGGGATTAAGCAAGCTACCCTTCCAGGCTTCTTACTAAAATGCTTCTAATCCTCTGTCTGTTGCAGAGTCCCTTTAATTCTTGTTTGGTTTGTATGAATCTTTCTTGAGCATCATTTACCAAGGCATCCAGGGGTGCAGATGCAGGGTGACCTGTGCCTTCACACACCCTGCTCTCCACGGGCTGCTCCTCAGCTGAGAGATCTCCAAAGCGTTTCTCCCCTTCATGATTGCCTCACACTCTGCATCACAACCTTTCTGCTTCACTAACTTATCCAGCTTTTTGCAGCGTTCTGCTGTAGCAGTTGTTCCCATTTGGTCCCAGTAGAGGACTTTATGCTCTGCCCTGCTGCATTTTGTTCTCTCCCCAGTGTCTGTGGTCACTCAGCAGGATTTCCTGCTCCTCCCGCATGCTCCTGACTCCTGACTTTAACTCACTGCTGCCATTTCTGTGCTCAGGTTATGGATAAAATAATGCTAAATGCAACTGATTGATGTGGGAGCTCTCTTGCCAGAAGGTCTTTCCCAGCAGGAACAGAAGTTTCACCTCTACAAATACCACAGCTCTCTTGAAAGTGTCTGTTGCCTCCAATACAACCACAGCTCTGACAGAGCTTTCTCAGAATATCATTGAGTAAGATCTGTCACGTTCTTCTTTCTTAATATATAGATTTAAAACATATTTTCTTCAGTTTTCTGCTTTCCTGCAAGTCTTTCATTGTTTCCCCTTCAAAATGTGTTCCAGAGCCCTGCGAAACGCTCAATTCAGATCAGAAAGTCTCCGATGTTTGAGTTGCTTGTTACCTCATTTTCTAGTACAAGTATTACATTTAACTTGCATTTTTGTGGGGTCTTTTGTCCCTCCCCCAGCCTTTCCAGATTTGACAGATGCTCACAAAATCCTTGCTGACAGATCTGCAGGTTCATGTGCCAGTTAACAATATTTTTGAAGAGGGGTTTGATCTCTGATTCCATTGCTTTAATTCCCTTCTGTGTTCGCCCGTGGCTCTACTCACATTTCCATTAAAATATATCTTGTTAGCCAAAGAAAATGTAACCCAATATTGAATATCTTCTTCACTGAAAACTTTTTTCTCTGATCTTTATCATATAAATGTAGATAATGATCTTTAACCCTAAAACATCTCAAAACCTCATTCCTGTCCCATTTTAAGCCAATCCTACATCTTCTTTTCTTTTTCCTCTTTCTTATATAGCCAATGAGTTATTTATTACTGTTTCTGTTTGCTTTTCATGGTCTAATCCTCTTTTACAAGGACACACTCACTTATTTTTCTGACGTTTAAGCTGTAGCCTTCTTTTAGCACAACCTTTTCTCCCACTCCCTATAAGCTCTGTGCTTGCTGCTAACATTCTTTTTTAAGGCAATTATTTACCTGCGTAGGTTTCAATCGCTATAGTTGACATAGAGACCCCAACTTTATTTTGCACTTTGAATATGTCATTTTGATCTAAAGCCACTAGGAGGAAGCATTCAACAAGTTTCACTGTCCTCTTGCAGTTCCCGGTGTTAATTTTCTGAAATTCAGAGTTTCAAGAAGGAATTAAGGGGTTTGCAGGGTCACACATCCCCTTGAAAGTGCCATGGCACAGAATCCCTTGAAGAAATTTCTAACTATTCAACTTTTGGTCAGGCTGGCTCCTCTGCTCCTGCTGCAAAGCAGTTGCATGACTCCATCCACTGAAGAACAGAAGCTACTTCTAATTTCTAGGGCAATTTTTTCCTGACTAGAATAGTTAGGAAAATGTGGGTTTGCTTTTTTAAACATTATTTTTTCTTCCCTTCTCTCATATTTTTCCACCTGCTTTATTCACTGAGAGTTATGATACTTCCTCTCAGTTATATTTTCTAGACTAACCAAACTAAACCTGGATCACTTTTCGTTACACAGGTTTTTTAACCATTCTGGTGTTGCTTCTCTGCACTTGATCCAGTTTTAATTCACCACTGTTGAATTGTGAAGGTGTCTGATGAACAGGAGCAAAAACTCCAAGCTTGCAACTGCAATAGGAGTTTCATGCCATGCAGAACCATTGATTTGCACAAGAACTGAGAAGCATTGAAATAAACTATTAGCATGGTCCCATAATTCAGGGTAAATTCAGTCTAACTCAAGCTACAGGTCCTTATTTTTGCTGAAGAAAACAGCTTTTTATTGGTCAGGTCCACCTAGGGTTTTTGGTGGTGTGGTTTTTTTATTTTATTTTCCTCTTTAACTCTTTTGACTGGAGTGCAAGTACAAAAGGCTTTTCCATTGCATCTACTTCCTGTGAAAAATGTGTGTGCCTTAGCTGGTGAAATGAAGCCCGTGATAGAGAGGTACAGTTCTGGTATTCTCATGTCCTTCATTACAGTGTTTGCTGTGCTACATCACTATCAAAGGAATCAACAAAAATATCATGTTGTTGAGCTGTTGATTTTCATCAGCTGCCAAAGGGAAGAGCTCTCAACTAATGTTTTGTTGTCTCTATTAATAACCTCTTAAAAAATGCAATAATTTGGGGGAACATTTTTAAGCACTACAGAGATTACAGAAGAGGTAACTGTTGAAGGGACCAGGCTGTTAGTGCAATGCTCTCAGATTAGTGTCCAAAATGGGGCAAGCACATCCAATGTCATTCAGTATGGCTGAAAGGGACAGCAAATCATCTGGAAATAAGACTGTGTGCCATGCAGCCATCACAAGAAACTAGGATTTTAACATGGACATTGGCAGGATCCAAAATTAAGTGTGTTCAGAGGAGAAGGAGAATTCTTAAAGAACATGCCAAGGGGCTTGCCTTCCCCAAAATATTATAATGTTAATTCAGATGATTTTCTGCAGAAGGTAAAATTCACCCTAAGGGGGTAATTGTCACCTTGCACCAATTCACTTAGGGCACCAAATAATCTGTTGCACCTGATCTCCTACATTGTTGGAGCTCTGACTCAGCTTCAGGGTGGCCTTCCCAGATAGATGGACTTCACTGAGGCTTGGATGTAGCTGACTGTCAATAAACTATTCTTGCAATCCAAATATCTCTTTCTGGAATACAAAGGGGCAATTATGATGATTCTTTGGGTAGGGATGTGTTTAAATAAATAATCTCCCAAGAGAATGTGATGTCAGGACTCAAGCTGTGCCATGAGAGATTTGGAGTGGACATTAAGAAAAATGTATTCAATAAAAGGGTTGTCAAGCATTGGAACAGACTGCCCAGGGTAGCAGTTGAGTCACCAACCCTGGAGGGATTTAAAAGGTGTGTAGATGTGGCATTTAGGAACACGTTTTAGTGGTGGACTTGACAGTGTGCTAGGTTAACAGCGGGAGTCTATGATCTTTAAGGTTTTTTCCAACCTAAGTGATTCTATGACTGTTCCATGCACTCTCAAATCAATGACAATGGTTCATGTGGTTCATTAGTGCTTCTCCATGGACTTTGCACACCATGGGAAGCAGACATTGGACCAGCTGGAGCTGGGAGACACCATCTTACAATCAAGATGAAGTCCACCCCTAAGCTGTGCTGGATCACAAACTGGGAAAATGGTTTAAAAATAATTTTACCCAACTACAAATATTTAAACTACATTGATTCTTTTATAGTTGCTTGTTTGTATAATTTTTTAGTGAGAAGGAATAGAGTCTCCCAGGTTCCAGTGGCACAGAGCTGCTGATTTCCCTCATATAAAGCAGATTCACTATGTGCCATTTCTTAAAATCTGAGAGAACATCAGTCAAAACTAATTAAAGATGCTATGATGGCTAGGAGAAGCTAAGGGAATACCACAGAGGAAATTAAAATAAAAAAGTATTATAAATATTCTTTATTTGCAAATTGTGTTCAGACAGTATTAACTGAAAACAGTCCCATTATTATGATGTAATTTACCATTCATAGTAAAAGAGAATTTCTGTCCAAAAAGCTCACAATCTGGAGAGATGAGAAGGAGGAGAAGAGGAAGGTGACACAAGACAGGACATATAACTGCCACCGTAGAGGAGGGATGTTGAAAAGAGTAGGCAACTTGCTGCAGGTTGTAAGTAGAGGGTCCAGGAGGTCCCATTCAGTCATGAAACCCAGTTATATTTCTGGCTGAATTCTGTGTGGAGGAGAAAGCTCAGCTGAGGCTTGTCAGAAATTGCCAACCCAAACAGTGACCACACAGCTACAACCTTGTGACTAAGAAAAATAAAAAGCATCTTAGGCTGACTTGCATGCAACATGTTTGAAGTATAAATAAGAAATTAAAACGTCAAGGGTAATTTATGACTGTGCCTAGTGCATGACAAGGGGTAACACAACAGTCATTAGACAGCAAAGTGCATCAGCTGAAAGTATCTACAAAGCATATGTACAAAGGACAAAAGACTAAGTATTGTTTGAATATGTGTTTTTCTGAGAAGACCAAGCTAGTAAGGACATTAAAACAAAGACTTTTATAAGGAAAATGTGGTGAAGATTGTGAGACCATGTGCATACATAGTTTCACAAGAAGCATAGTTCATTATTACATCCTGTTAATCCCAGACCCAAATGTTTTAACCCAGATTTCCTAATTGACCATACTTTGGTTTCTTCGGGACAGAGATAACTAGTAAACCCACCAGAGAGGCATGGGCAGAAGAGGAAAAGGTTCCTACCATGGATGGGTCACATCTACCTTAGGTCAAAGTCCTCATTACATGGTGATGGGTGACACTCACCACTATGACTAAGGGAAGCTCTGATGGGGCCCATGTGGTGCTTCCCAGTCTGGGTTTCTGACACCTAGAAGTGATGCTGCCAATTTGCCCCAAGTGGAAATGCTTATTTGTGTCTCTCTTCTCTACCAGAGTGGCAGGAATGAACCTGAGCATGAAACTTAACCATTCCAGGAAGTCTGAGGAAAGTATATAATAAACACAATTTGTTATGGAGTGACTGATGGACACCCAGCAAGGCTGCCATCTTCTCACTGCCACAGGAAACCAGGTTCAAAAAAATAATCCTCACAGACAAAATATAAAGCAAGATTTTACGCAGCTCACTACAATTTCTGGAATACTAAGAGTTGTATTTATTATTTCATTAAGACAACTACAAGACAACTACAACAGCATTCATGCCATGACTTATTCTGTAAATTGATCATATTGGAAGAAGTCCACTACACTGTGGCATATCAGTGGGTCATGCAGTGGCTAGTTTTGTGGTACATCTGTCCCCAAACATCAAAAAAAAACCAGCAGCCTAACAGGTTTATAATGAAAGTCTCAATTAGAAATGGACTGAGGATAAATTTTAGCTTTTTTCCCTTCAACAATTTATTTAACACTGACATTCTTTTCCTGTTCTTCAGCAGATATGTTGCTGCTTGGCCTTTCCTCTGCTTCTAGCATCAAGGGTAATGTCAGTAGATGTTACCTACCACAGCTATGAATACAACACAGAGCACTCAGGTACTGTGTGACCTGCTTTGCAGTGGGATGCCCTTGATCAAACAGACCCAAAACCTTTCACAGCTTTTGTCTCTGCATGTATAAAAATATTTAACAAAGCTGAATACTGCAGAGCCAAAGGCCACGGTGCAGCAGCTACCACAGTTAAGTGACCACACCTGACTGTGGTTAACTGACTGATCAATAGACTTGTTTGGTAGGGAGGCTGCCTCAGCTGACATGCGTGTACAATATCAGCTTCTGTGAACATTCTAAAATATTCTTAACATTGTCACTGATGAACTATTTATTGCCTGGAGATTGTTGATTACCTGTAATTTCTTCATTCTCAACCATGAGATTGCTACTACTGGCTCTCGTCACACTGTCATACGATGGAGGAAAGGATGCTGAAGACAAAGTTTCAGACTTGTCAGGACTCCTACTATAATTTTCACCCATCATAGATGTAGTAAGTTCTTCTTTTTCTGGAGTAACACCTCTAAGGGTGTCACCACTGCAAGTTCTGTGATGGTGCAGGTTAGAAGCCTTATGCCTTCTGAAGCGCAGGAGCAAATGACTCCTGTAGGCACGCTGGATGACAGTGGCAGAAGCTTCCTCTTGTCTGTGTCTGAGAGTAGAGGAGATTGGCTCATAGGACGTTTTGGATGGATTTGCAGCCATGAACTTCTCCTCCATTTGTACTTTAAGAGTATCCAGCACAGCAGAATCTCCTAACACTCTTTTGGTAAAAGCAAACAAGATATCCAGGCAGTGGATCCTATCTCCACTGACAATAGGCAGGTCCATTGCTATGAGTTCAACTTTGTTTGGTTTTGGTACACGTAAAGGTTCAGCCAGTGCATCTGCAAAGTCTGAAAGTGCAGAGAAAGCTATAAACTGAGTTGCCTCAGGATCATACTTCTCCCAGATTTCATAAAAGATGTCAAAGTCATCTTCCCCTAAAGGCTCTGTACTTTCCTCAGTAGCAGCATTGAAGTTCTCCAGAATAACAGCTATATACATGTTTACAACAATGAGAAATGATATAATGATGTAACTTACAAAATAAATAATGCCTATGGCAGGTTTACCACAGTTACCTTCAGTACCATTTACGTCTGGCTCACAATATGGTGGGCCAGTGTATAAAATAGGACTGAGAAGACTATCCCAGCCAGCTGAAGTGGTAATTTGGAAGAGACAGAGCATGCTGTTAGCAAAGGTTTGGAAGTTGAACATGTCATCAATACCATCTTGCATCTTCACGTGGGCAAAGTTAGCCATGCCAAAAATGGCATAAATGAACATGACCAGGAAAAGCAAGAGGCCAATGTTGAACAGAGCAGGTAGGGACATCATTAAGGCAAAAAGCAGAGTTCGAATCCCTCTGGCAGCCCGAATGAGTCTCAGGATTCGTCCAATCCGAGCCAAGCGGATAACCCTGAAGAGCGTAGGTGGTAAGAAACGCTCAAATGCTTTACCAATGCCAGAAAGCAGTAAGGCTAAAATGGAAAGGATAAGAACTGGTTATAATATCACATTTCTGCTTAACTAAAGGCAAGATGAAATGATAGTACCTGTACAGTCGAAAAACACTTGATGTTTTGGATACATCTTTCTGAATTTCCACTCCAAGAACTTAATTTCTCAAGGAAGATCTACATTCTTATTGCCACCCAAAACATAACTCATGCTAAAGAAACCAAATATTTTTCTTCCTCTAAATGCCTTTTGCAGTACTGGTCATAGGAACAGTTCAATTGGCAGCAGAGATCTTCTTTACAATCTCTTTATATAAAAGTTAATACATTTCTGGTGTTCTTTTCTATTCTGTACTACCCTTATTTTTAATCAGCTGTGTCCAAGTTTCCAGAACCTGAATCCCATAGTCTGTAATCTATTTCCAGTCTTCATATTTGTCTACATATTTCAGTTATCTCTTATGAACACAAATGACAAAACACTGCAATTTATATCTCATCATTTTTTTTCTTATTGGTGACTAAATCTGTAACAATGGCAATTATCAGAAAATGTGGTACTGGTGAGATATTAATTCTTTCAGATGAGGAAAAAACAACCTCAAGTACCACAATGAAAAATAACAGCATTATAACTATAACAGAAATAGTACAGCATTCTTTAAAAAGAAGTATCAAATCAAAATAGTAGATAATTTTTAAAATCTTATTTCATATTATTTTAATATAGTCATGATGGATTTTTTAGGTCGCATAGCTCAGTTTCCTCAACACTTTACAGTTCTATTATTTTCATTTCAACATTCATTTGCAGTTGATAAATTTTAATTCTTTTTTTTTCTGGAATGAATAATAGTTGATTTAGTAAAGAATCCTCTAAACCAGTTTTACTTACCAACAAGTGACATGATCACAACGACTAAATCAAATATATTCCAGGCATTTGAGAAATAGTACTGCCTCAGAGCCACCAATTTCAGTACACACTCTGTAGTAAAGACAGCAACGAAGAGTATATTGATTTTGTTAAGGATGTTAGTCTTTGTTTCGCTTTGCTCATGGGTTTCCACCATCATGGAGATCATGTTAAGGCAGATGAGAACCATGATGACAACATCAAAAGCTTGGCGTGTTACAATGTCAAAAAGGAATCCTTGGTATTTGTTCTAGAGGGGAAAAACACATCTGGCATCAGACATGAAAGTAAGGAGTATTAATCCATATGAGTTTCCAACAGCTCCCATTTTTATGTTGCAGAGTCCCTAATTATAGTGAAGTCAGAGAAATTTAAGCAAGGCAGAATATCAAAATCCCTTCCCATCCTGAAGTTTAATCAGTTCCAAGGTGAAGGTAAAACCCAACAATATTAATGCAGAGAACTTAATAAATATTTAACCTGTGAAATCTTTCAGTGCAACTTAGTGGTATGGAATCAACTTCAGAGCACTGAGTATCAATGCAAATAAAGTATAAATAATGTTTATGCAATATATAAACACACACACTTTTCAGTGAATTAAATTGCACTTTTGTAATACATTTTCCTTTTGAAGAATTCAGTCAGTCTTACCAGTGGTCTTGGAATAGGTTTTTGAGGTTTCTTGGATCCCAGCTTCTTCATTGCATTGTAGTATTTTCTCTGTTCTTCTGTCATAAAGATATCTTCCCCACCTAAGTACATAAAAAAATGTCACTGTTATTTGGTGAGCAAGCAGCACTGCTGTAGTGACAAAGTCTAAAATGCTGAAAAATAACATCCCTTCCTTTTTAACATCTTGCTGACACTAGCCCTTTCCATAATTCATGATTTTGTCCAAAAAACAGAGTGACACAAACCATATGTTCACAGAGCAGGATTTCTGGGGTGAAATCCAGATAGCTCAGAAAGCATGAAAAGAAAGGACATACTGGAAACCTGGATAGGAACAACTTCACACATCCTATTTTATTTGACATCCAAAATCATTCTCAGAGCATCTATACCAGACTGCTTTCTAAATAGCAAGTCTCCCATTGTGCTCAGTTGCCAAAAAGGTGGAAGATTTTAAGGGGCTGCAGAGAAGATGTCATTGCCTTTGAAATGTTGGGAAAGGGCTGGGTGTCCAGGCTAGAGGGTATAAAAAAGGAGCAAGAAACTCACCCTGGGTGTTACTTCTGCTAACTTAATACTAATGCTGTTGTAAATACCAGGAGAATTCAAATACTACATGTAGTAAAGATGTCCCTCTCTAGAGACAGCATTGCTTGAGACATAGAAGGTGCCTGGGAGCACAACCAAGATACTTATCTTTTTCTTTTGTTGGTTGAAGTTGTCAATAATAACACCAACAAATAGATTCAGGGTAAAGAAAGATCCAAAGATGATGAAGTTCACAAAGTAGAGATACATAAATAGACTGTTCTCCATTTTTGGCTGCTCATATTTCTGCAAGAAGGAGAAACAACATGAAAAATGACCACTAACAACATGGGCCCCATTCAGAATATTGCAGATCCTCTCAGAAATTGATTCCAGGAGGAACCAAGACTCAGAGACCTTCTGCTAATTCTGACAAAATTGGTACAGCTTAGAACTACCAATAGCACATAACACTACATATTATAAGTATACAATACTTTTGGAAGGTGCATGAAACGGTGGAAGAAGGTAACATTCATACGATGACTACCAGATGCATCAAAATTCTAGGACCTTGTAGGGACACTATTGCTCAGAACCTGACTACCATCCCTTTTGAAGTTAAACATGAACCTTAGAAAATGATCTGCCAAGCACAACACCTGTGGGATAACTCCCCAGAAAATCCTGCTCAAAATAATAGAGCTACAAAATGTTGATACTATGATCACTTATTAATTTGATGTCTTTTACAACATAAAATAACAGTACTGTAAAGTGTTTATACTATAATAAAACTATAATACTATAATATACATATTATAATAACATGTATACGTTTTATTTCTTTCACAGTATGTTTTTTAACAGGAAAAATTGATTGATACTCTATTGAATACATTTGAGGTGAAGAACTTGTAGAACGAAACTTATCTTTGACTAATTGCAAATGGAGTTTAATTTTATTTACATTTATTTTTTCCAAAAAGCTGATTGTTGTAGTTTTGTTGTTTTTTTTTTTCTTTTCAAACCTGACTTAAAATCTTGCCATTTGCAGTTGCCTGAGGCCTATAAAACTGTACACGAAACTATAAACTATACAATAAACTATTTAGAAGTGTAATTCCATTCTCTTGCCATTAAAAATCTTAGCCTAGATATGTTTGTTCTTTTTAGCAAAAAATTTCTTCTGTGTCTATTATGGATAAAAGCAAAATCAAAACAAGAAAAATAGTTTTTCAAATTGAAACACAACTGTCTCAGACACACCCCTTTCTATATATGGCTACTTTTAAAATTATTTTATTCCTTTGACATCTTTATCAAATTAAGATAACCTCTTCATTTGAAAGTATTTGCCTCTGAAGATGTACCTCTTCATTCTGTATAACATTGGAGGATGCTTCTGATAAGACAGCAAAGCTACTGTTTAAATGTTTTTACATCAGCCAATAAAAATAATTACCAGAAAGATTGTGCAGAAACAACAGATACAAACATGCAAAAATCATAAAGTTTTCGTAGAGAGCAGTAGCATTAATAAAATATGTGGTTTGAATATAGGGACTGACCTCTCGTGAATCTACTGCTGCATACATGATGTTCGTCCAGCCTTTAAATGTTGCCTAGAATGAGAGATTATGGCAAACATGTTCAACTTTCAGGTTAAAAGTCTTCACATCATTTGCAGTATCTGAATGACACTGACTAAAGAGTATTTGGAATGAACATGCACAGCCAGCTCTGGCTCTAGGGAAACTTGCCCCTGCTGTGTGTGTAACATTTGCAGCCTTATCAGGATGTGAAACCTTGCTAGGGTGGGACAGAATATGTTGTCCTATGATGCTGACAGGGCAAACCTTCATTAAAGGTCTACTAAAGGCCCTACAAGCCTCTATGTTGAGAAAAAGAACTGTATTATGTATTATGTATGTATATGTATTATGGAAAATTATTTCAGTATTTGCCCCAGATTTCCTTCTGACTTTGACTCCAGCTGTTAATCTCATGAACCTGCTGGAGGCTGAAACAACACTTGTTCACCAGATGCTTACCTCTAATGCCTGGAAAATCACAGCAGACTCTAATTTGTCTCCCTATTTCCATTTGTGTGCACAAGCACTGGTGTTTGAACCAGCTACATGGGAAGAGCAGGCTGTATGAAAGCAATATTTTCCATCACCCACAGAGATGAGTCAGGAGTTGGCTGGAGTCAAGCACATCTGACATGGTGCTGGCTAGTGGAGGAAAGCAGCACTTACCACCTGAAGAAGAGCCAGGTAGCCAGAGCCAACATTATCAAAGTTGACTGTCATATTGACCCAGAATATTTTTCCTGTGTTATTATACTTTTCACAGTCTGTTTTGTTATCGATCCAATGACTTAATTCCAAATCTTCATCTGTCATATTGACACATTTCCCAAACTTCCCAGCAAACAGGTTCACTCCCATGATGCTAAAGATGAGCCAGAAGATGAGGCAGACAAGCAGAACATTCATGATGGAAGGGATGGCTCCCACGAGGGCATTGACAACCACCTGGGATGAAATGAGAGAGAGGAAATACACTTAAATAAAGGTGGGCTCCAGTATTTGCTCAGTGCAATAAGCAGCTAGTTAGTCATCTCAGAAAACAGAATCCTGATCTTTTCCTTAAAAATACTAGTCACAACTGGCACAGGTACCTTGAACAGATTCAAAAGTCCATAGTATCTCTTAGGCTTCCAAGGAAACAGGTGATACTTCGGGGGTTGCTGCAAGCCACTACCACATAAGTATACTACAGTGTGAGTCCATTCCTCTTTTGATGACTTGGTTTTGGAGTGGGGCATGGTTGGTTTGTTTGTTTGTTTTAAATGTTTACAACATAAAATTTCTGAAATTTTCATCCCTAAGCACTAGTCCAGAGGACTGAATTATTAAGACTGTAGAGAGCAGTCTTTAAAAGGACCTGTAATAGCTCTCCCCTGGTATTTTGCTAGATCTGTTAGTTTTTGTGGATTAGGACTGTGTTTGGGGTCTATAACCATGAGCAAGGTACGTTTTCTGTGCTCAGTGTTGTATAATCACAGAAACTGCCCATGTGGGTTTTAAGTGCATCTGAAGACATAACAGATTGCCTCATAAAATGGGGCAGCTCAAGGTAATGATAAGAACGTATCTTTGAGTTTCACAGGGAAGGCAACGCACTCAGCAGCCAGGTGGCAAAGAAGAACTTGATGGACCAGAAGGAAAATCAAAAAGCTATTTGAGGGATTTTTGAGGTGATATCGCACACATTCTGCATAGCAAAGCAAAGTATGATGGAACCTGTTTCAAAATTTACGCCAGACATGAAACTTTTAATATATTCTGTTAATTAATTTAATGGAATTTCTCTCTGCCTTCAGGGTGACAAGACTGCAGTCTGAGACCTTTCCCTGTCACTTCCAGGAGTTACCTAAAAGCAATCTATGTTTCAGCTGCTTTGAGGCTGCATTCCCATTAAAGGTGTGACAGTGATGCCATATGTATTTCCACAATCTATTTTCACAGATTTTTGCTCAAATCCCACTGTGGTTATCACATTGTTTCACCCTACAGTGTATGGATGTGTTTTTCATCTGGTTGAGAGAATCTCTCAGCATTTGCAAACTAGTAGCTTTGAAATTACATGTAATTAACATCCAGCAGCATCTCTGATGGCAGAAAATATTCTACAGAAAAAAAATCCTGTTTTTTGAAAAAGGAAGTATATTTGGAACAATAATTTGTGCAGAGTACCCCTTAACAATCTAAAGTTTTTGTAAATCAATCCAGTAAGAACTTACAGAATGGGGGTGATTCCTGTGAATTAGCTTTTCATCAAACTTCAAAAATGGGAATTTTGCACACAATTCTTATTCTCCATTTTGTTTTTGGCTATCTCAGAACAACAGAAACACAAGAATCACTGAGCAGCAATGGAACAAAATTCTGCCCAGTCTAGTTTTATTTTCAATGATGCTTACGATCAGTGACTCCAGGAGAGTCTATAAAGGAGCAGACAAATACAGCGGAGGACAGCAAAGATATCTTTTAAAAATTCTTTGTGTGGGCCCTAAACTGAGTTTGGGGCAGATGTGTGAACTTCAGAAAGACACAGTCATGAACCTGTTACATGCCTGTTAGTACTGACAGGGTTTCATTTGTATTCAGTCTTACCCTCATCCCCTCAAATCGTGACAATGCTCTTAAGGGTCTCAGAGCTCGCAGAGTCCTAAGAGATTTCATGGCACTGCCTTTTTTGATCAAGAGGTTTATTAAAGAGATCTGAATGGGAAGAGAAAAGAAAGCATTAATAATGTCCTGGCATCTGTTTCCTTTTTTCCTATTAAAAAATCCCCACCTATTATCCCCCTAATTTCAGTGCCCAGAGTGCAATATCCTGAAATCATCATTGAAGGAGGTAGGAGTACTGACTTAGCTTTGCATCCAGAGCACAGTGATTCCATTTCTGCATCCTGTGTAGAAATGCCAAAGGCAGAACTTACATCTACAATTAGGAAGTCCAGCCAGCACCAGGCATTGGTAAAGTACTTCTTGAAGCCATAAGCCACCCATTTCAAGAGCATCTCCAGAACAAAGACGAAAGTGAACAGTTTGTCAAGAAATGCTAACATATCTTTAATCTTTTTTTTCTTATCTATATAGATGTCTTCAAATGCCTGAAATCATAATAGACAGTTAAATGGCAAAAGTCAAAGATTAGTTTTATAAAATGAAAGCCTAGCATCATTAAGACACTATCATTCAGTATGTGTTTTACACAGATCTAAACCCCATATTTTACTCAAAGCTCATAAATGGATAATTCTCTCTGTCTTTTCTCTTTCTTTTTCTCTACCTAGTACACTCCTGTGGACACATAAATCATACATGCTGGGAATCTAAGAGGAAAGTATAAACTTTTACAAATTAATTTCTAAAAATACTCTTCCAAGAGAGTCAAGTATTTTTTTTCAAGTATTAAGACTAATGTACTTGTTTTAATGACATTAATAAATATATATTTCACAAATGCAAAATAACTTCCGGAGAAAGCCAGAAAAATCCAGCATAAAGCCAGAATAGAAACAGTTTCTGAGAATTACATATTTTTAGCATTGTTCATTTTATCTCATGGTTTGTAATAATATGAATAATAAATTTGCAGTAATTGCAACAGTGAAGGAATGACTGTTATATGAAGCCTCTTCTTTTTCCTCCTGATGAGCTCAAAGATATTAACAGTTTTCTGCTAAAAACAACTTCTCTGTGTATGAATTATAGCTAAAAATGCTTCTAAATAAATACATGAAATTGTGCTACACTAACCAGGGTTCCACTGCTCAGAAGGATCATGAATATAATAAAGGATTCAAACCAGGGGTGTTCAATAATCTGGTAGCAGGTTTTTCTCAGATTCCACCATGTTTCTTCACCAAACTGTTTGGCACTACCCGTGTAACAACAGAGGTATCGAACACAACCTGAAAGGGAGAGACAGCAAGGAATGTACAGAATGAGTGCACATGCATGGGAAGGTTGCTCAAGAGACTTTTTGCAGCAGGGGAAAGTCCATGGTCATGTTAACTGCATCATTGTTGGGTTGTTTATTTTCATGTTTTGCCAATGGCAGGGGGGGGGGAAGGAAACATAATTTGATTTGCCTTGTAACTCCTACTTAAATGCATTAAAAAAAAAAAAGGTGGAGCCCCTTTAGACAATGTTCCATTGTTTTAAGATATTCCTGAGACAACAGACGCACTCTCACTGACCTGCCATTTAGGCACACAAAATTGCAGACCCTTGAGAAGGGCCTCGAACTTACAAAACCTTTCTCAGTCCCTGAAGGTGTCAGGAGGAGTGAACTTGGCCAGTGGACTTGGATGTTGTGGCCAGTGAATTTGCTGCCTGTGGACTCTGATTATGCAGCTTTGGAAGAGCCTGGGGCCAGGGGAGTTGGGTGCTCCTGAAGCACCTGTGAGTCTGTGGGAAGCCCAGGCTGGAGCAGCTCTGGACCTGGTGGGAAGGATTCATGAAGGAGAGGTTCATGGAGGACCCTCTCCCATGGGACAGACCCCATGGGAAGGCATGGTTGGACTGTAAGGAATCCTTCTTCCTGAGCAGGAAGGAGCAGCAGGAACCACCAGCCTGTGAACTGACTCTAAACCCCATCCCCCTGTGCCGCTGGGGGGAAGGAGGGAGAGAAATCGGGAACAAAGGCATTTGGGCCCAGGAAGAAGGGAGGGGTGGGGTAACATATGCAAGCCCTGCTCTGTGTGTTGTGTGTGTCCTGTGTATGTATGTGATTAGTATTTTTTTTTTTTTTTTTTTTTCCCCCAAGTTGAGTCTGTTTTGCCCAGGACCTCAATCAGTGAAGAACCCTCCTTGTCCTTTGTCTCGACCCAGGAGCTTTGTCCTCATCCATGTGTGTGTGGGGGAAGTTGAGTGAGTGGCCATGGGGCTGTTCCTTTGTTGTCATGTTGGGCCCAAACAAACCACAACATTATCTGTTTGGAAAGCAGAGGCAAGATACCCTAGAACAAAAAGGCTCAGAGACAGAGAAGGTAAACAGTTGTCTTCAGTATTACAACATATTGCAGCAATAGATCTGCCTTGCAAGGTCGATCCATTTATTCATTTGGTTCTGAATGTGGGGAGTGATTTTTTATCATAGACACTCACAGAATGGTTTGGGTTGGAAGGTATCCTAAAAATCTAGTTCCAACCCTCCAGCCATGGGCAGGGACACCTCCCACTAGACCAAGTTGCTCAAAACGCATGCCCTGCAAGAATATGTCACAGAAGGAGTCATCTTTCTGGCTCACAAGACTGTTTCTTATAACAAACAATGACACTAGGGCCACCTTGCAGTGTGCTCTAGGCTAATTCATGTTTTCATTATATTAAAAAATACCAGTCAGAAGGCTTTTGTCCTTCACCATCACAAAAAAAAATCTATTCATCTCATATATATACAATATTTTATACACATTATATAACTCATAAATATAAGAGGATGTAATATATGCAAAAATAATTCTGATCTTTCTTTCAATAACCCCAGTTTCCCCAGTAATGTGGATATGGGATTTGTGATAACTCAGGAAATTACACCAGTACAAGATAAGGACCTTTTTTTTTGTGTGCAGAAATCTGTGTTAGGTACAGATTTGCTCCACCTTCAGTTGGGTTCTTTAATTCTTTGGTCACAGCAGGTACCCTCCAGCCTTGGATTAGAGAGGGGAAAACAAGATGTTCCCCATTTCTTCTTTGGAGAAAAACAACAACAAAAAAAACTTTGTGTTTTACTCTAATGGCTCTACTGGCAAGAAGTACCATCAATAGAGTAGTTTTGAAAAAAAGCCAGTAGCTCAGAAATCTGACATCTTTATTATTAATGTGATATTTGTCTTTTTTTGGTTTTTTGTTGTTGTTTTTTAATGGAGAAAGCAAACTGCAACGTAGGTAGAGTGGATGTCTCTCAGGATTTATGAAAACATAATAGTAAATATATATATATGTATATTAATACTACCCAGAAAATGCTTTATATTCAGTTAAAGAACCTCCTCAGGTTCAAATAATCTCTGCATGTTTCACTGATATTGATTCAATCCTAAAACTGCACATTAGAAATTTTATTGACCCAAAAAGGGCACAGAGGAAAAAAAAAAAAAAGGCCAGCTTTGCAGAACAGGGCAATCATAGAATCATAGACAGAATCATAGAATCTTAGGGGTTGGAAGGGACCTCGAAAGATCATCTAGTCCAACCCCCCCTGCTAGAGCAGGGTCACCTAGAGCACATCACACAAGAATGCATCCAGGTGGGTTTTGAATGTCTCCAGTGAAGGAGACTCCACAACCTCCCTGGGCAGCCTGTTCCAGTGCTCTGTCACTCTCACAGTAAAAAAATTTTTTCGTATATTCACCTTGAACCTCCTATGCTCCAATTTACACCCATTACCCCTTGTCCTATCACTGGTCATCACTGAGAAAAGCCTAACTCCATCTCCCTGACACTCACCCCTTACGTATTTGTAAACATTAATGAGGTCACCCCTCAGTCTCCTTTTCTCCAAGCTAAAGAGACCCAGCTCCCTCAGCCTTTCCTCATAAGGGAGATGTTCTACTCCCTTAATCATCTTTGTAGCTCTGCGCTGGACTCTCTCAAGCAGATCCCTGTCCTTCTTGAACTGAGGGGCCCAGAACTGGACACAATACTCCAGATGCGGCCTCACCAATGCAGAATAAAGAGGTAGGAGAACCTCTCTTGACCTACTAACCACACCCTTTCTAATGCACCCCAGGATGCCGTTGGCCTTCTTGGCCACAAGGGCACATTGCTGGCTCATGGTCATCCTCCTGTCTACCAGGATTCCCAGGTCCCTTTCTCCTACACTGCTCTCCAGCAGGTCAGCCCCCAACCTGTACTGGTGCATGGTGTTTTTCTTCCCCAAATGCAGAACTCTACACTTGCCCTTGTTGAACTTCATCATGTTTCTCCCCGCCCAATGAAGGCAATGAAGGGATGGAGTAGTTAGAAACAGATTTGATTTATCCATGTTCCCAGCAAATAAAATATCCAGGAAGAGGTGGCTGAATTGGAAGGTAGAGATGAGAGAAAGTCTCTTCCTTTATGGGCAGAGGAGAAAAGCAAGATCAGAGAGCTCTAGTACCTGCCACCAGTCTCCAGTTATAGGAGCCTGGAGAAGATCCTCCTAATCCTTTTGTGGTACATGGAAGTTTGAATGGGTGGAAAGAACTGAATCAAAGAAAACTCAGTGAATGGGCAGAAATGGTGGTGGCAAGGCAGCTTGACTGGGCAAGCAAAGAAAATTTGGAGCACCAGGAAGAAGTTTGCCACAGTTATAGTTCCTTTAAGAGAACACACTTGGACGAAAGGAGCCTATGAACTGACTTGCTGTAGTTTGTTCTCTCACCATGAATGCCAAGAGTGCAGTGATTACCCCTGTCAGTAGTGACAGATATTTGAGAAAAATCTCAAGAGCTGTTTCTTCATGCCTCACAAAATCCACACATTGTTACACACGTTTGGGTAGGAGGAATACATCAGAGTACTCAGCACATCATGTAAAAACTTGTTAAGGTACATGTTGTCCAATGATTTGGGAAAGGATTCCCTGATTATCACACTATAGAAATTCAGCTTCATTCCAGCAGATTCTCTCTGCTTATTTCACTCCTTTCCTTGTTACAGAGATTGTTCACGAAATGCTATTCAGGGAATAAAGAGTTATACTCTTTTAAGAATTTAAAAATTTGATGTTCCAAATGTTTTGTTCCAGTGGCCACTACCAGGTGAGATCTGATCCCATGCAATTCTTTTTTGTTAACTCCCAAAAGCAACCTTGATGCTGCCAACAGAGTGAAATTAATCTCACTTCTCTGTGATAATCTCATTTTTTGGGAGTGGGTCTACACCATCACCTTGGTCCCAGTTAGAACCAGTTCCCATGACTTTTAAGGAAACAAGGATTCTGTTTTTCAGGTGCCACAAACTCTCTGTTGGCTAGGGACAGGGAATGGTTTGGACTTGATGTCCAATCTCCAGATAATTAAACTAATTGAAAATAATCTCACCCTATTGACTCAGCAGCACTAGAGAAGCAAGTCAGGTTTTGACTCTTCTCACTTCCCAGTAGTGGAACCATGACACCCTTACCTTCTGGAAAACATTTTTCTGGAGTCTTGGAGTCTTCAGCAAACTCCTGAATCTTCCTCAGAAGCTCTTCAGGGTTTGTCAGATCCACTGTGCTGCCTTCAGAAGGGCTGACACTGACCAGCTACCAAGCAAAATAAGATCAGGTATTGATTCTTTCTACGTTCAGCTCCAAATGAATTAAGTTAATCCATAAACAAATAATATGTATGGCTACATACTAGTATTTCAAGTAGTGTTGGTAATGGAACAAAATTTGTGATTTTAAAAGTGCATGAGCCTAGAAGTACAAAAAGGTGCATCCAAATAGGTGCCAAAGCTATATCATTACAGTATTTACCTGCATGAACCAGATTTAACTGCCTAATAATCTAGTAAATTAAAGAGCTTTTAAATTTTTATGAATATATGTAGTCCTCAAAGCAAGATAAAATACTTAGGTTAAAACCATGAAACCACAGAAAGATGCATTCAAACAAGAGAATCAGGTAGGTCTATCTAATATTATATCAGAAGCTGAATCCCCATGACAGTATTTATGAAGTAGAAATTGGAAATATGTTCTATATTGTCCAGTTGCAAAGCTTTTTGCTATTATTTTATTTTATTATTATTTTGGGTTTTTTTAATATATTATATATTATACATTATAGAGTATAGATTATATGTTATATAATGTATAATATGTAGTATATATTATATTTTGCTATTTTTGTATCCCATTACTCCACATATCACATACGATGAGTGAGCAGTTTGTTCCTAATTACTTACTCTGTGCTTTTGTTACTTTTGCATGTTGCTGTTTGATACCTTTTTGAATGTATTCTTTATTTAAAATTATTCTAAACAGGTTTTTAGTTAACAACTGCTATCTTTAATGTGATAGTGAGAAACTAATTTAAAGTATTATGTTTCTTGAAACTGAGATACTTAGGGCACAGGCAGACTTGCTGGAATTTCCCAGTGGGAAACATCTCTCTCTTTTAATGCCTTTTTTTAAAAAAACCTCCTTTCTATGGACTCAGATTTCAACAAATGGAATGTAGCAGAGAAAATTTTATACATTTTTTACTTTAATCAAGTTGTTTCGTAGTTTTGCTGTTTCTAAACACTCTTTCTCCTATATCTACATTTTTCTTAAAGATCAGTAACTACAAACCCAACACAGCTTGGATTTCATTCACAGAACTCTGGTTCTGTAGTTAACCAGCCAGACCAGCTACTGTAAGATCAGGGCTGCTGCTGCCTCTAAACTCCACTCCAGCAAATTCTTGGATAGAAATCTACTTGTGCTTGACCAGTATTTGAAAATCAATGTCACAGAAAAAAATGATTGTGAGCTGTTTTTGCCCTGATGATGATGGTTCAACCTTTGTCTCTTTTCCTAGATAAAGCACACTGAGTTCTTCAGAGGAAAATCCAGACCCCTTACTCCAGCTGCCCAAATTTTTCCCTCTTTCTCCCCTTTGCCTCAAGTGATTTCCATCCTGAAAATAATCTGTGGATTAGAGGGAGTTTCTCTTTCCTTTTTAGGGGGTGGACTTATTGGAAGGGAAAGAAAGACAAGGTATACACTGGCTTTAAAGTGGGACTCTCCAGACAAGAGTCATAAGGTGGGAGTATTCTGAGTCTACAGTTTTACCTGAGGATTGAGAAAGGGAGCATTTTCTCAACAGACATGCAATAAACTAAGTAATTAGTATTTTAGTAAACTAGAGGAAAGTTAAGTGAAATTGTCTCCATAGGAATTAAGACAGAAAGTGGGAAATCTTGAGACCAGAAAGGCAATCTTCTATGGCTAAAATAGAACTGAAAAAATCAGAGAAAAAAATGAAAGAATATATGCTACCATATAAGAAACAAGACCTTAATAAAGCTATCCCTACCTTGTTCTAATAATTACTATATACTACACACAAGGGCAGATGTAGAGAATGGACCAGAGATATACATTTATATGTTATAATTCATGATAATATTAATTAGGCAGAACATCCTTTTTTCTTTCTTCTCTTGTAAATAGTGCCAAAAATGTTGGGATTTTTAACATAAATCTTTACAAAATAAATTCCAGGTTCACAAAGGACTGCCACAATTACCTATGAGTAGTCTGTGGGCTATGGAATTACCTGTGTGGACCACATCATGTCAGCCAGGAATTCCTACAGCAAACCCAGCCTGTTATGCTCTTTTAATACCATGAAACACTTCATTTTTAAATGGCTCCGAGTGATAATTTACCCTCACACCAAGCATTTGTACTTTTGGTTCTAGTTCTACATGTGGTGACACTCTGGGAATGGATCAATATATGCCACCTTGTTTTGCTAGAGGCAGTCTCATACCATACATGTACCCCTCAATATATGCACCCTCTACTGTTCCAACACAAAGAAATCAATGTGTTACCTGTTTGCTGTATTCTGTGTCTGTAAATGTGCTCAGCTTATCTTCATCTTCAAAACCCTCACTTGTGTTCTCTGCCTCAGCAATAGGGACACAAACAAATGTGTTGGGGTTGGTAATATCATCTTCAAGACCTGAGGATCTGTCCCCAGTTTTCTCAGTACATTCATTATTGTACTTCTCTTTATGATTTTTTATTTCCTCTTGCTTGAACCCAGGTGGGTTCTGTGTAGTCAAATGGATTTTCTTCTTGTGTGCTTTCTTGATATGCCTGAGCTTTCCACACCAGGCATCCCACGTAACACTCTTCACAAATTGAAATCCCTTGTGAATCCGAGCAAAGGCAATTCGAAGGTTGTTCAACTCTCTGTCATCCTCTGCTGTCTGGAGACAGTCAGCACTGAAGGAATTCAGCAGCAGCGCAATGAAGAGGTTAAGAACCTGAAAGTCATTGAAATAATAATAAATTTGAAAGTTAGGAGAGTAGCATCCAGAAATCTACCTTGGAGGAACACAGATTAATACCCAAGTTCAGTCTTACTAACCAAACCAAAACAAGGTGATGATGGAATGACTATGACTGATAACACTATTGTTGATGAAGTAAACTTCTCTCTCAGAAAGTCCAATGATCCCATGACCCTCTTCTCCAAAAAAGTTATATAAAATAATAGCTAAAACAGATCTGTGCATGCCAAGTGATTATTTGGCCAAAACAACTTTTCAAAAGTTAAAACAAAGGCTATAGTCACAGCTTGTCAGTTTACTAATGCCTGTTCTTTCTCCAAACTAGAATTAAATCAGGCCTCTCTGGAGCTACTTCCAAAATCCTGTGTGAGATCAGATTCAGACCCAGTAATTCCATCAAATCTGCAACATTGTCACAATAATGAAAATCAAGAGAACTCCGAAGTGAGTTTTCCTCTCTGATTTGGAGTACAATAAACCAGAAGAACTGAAAAAAACACTTTTTTTTTTTTTACATTTTTAATTTGTTAAGGGAATGCAAGAATGTATTTTTTTTCCTAATGTTTTGTTTGGGGTTGGATCTATGTATCTTAATTTTTTATAGTGTTAGAACTGGGCAGGTAGCACCCCTGAGTCATCCAGAGACCACAGTCAGTGGAGAACATTAGCTCTCAAGAGACCCATTCACCTCATCTGTCTTAGTTATTGACCTTAGCTTGGAATATATCCCACTCTTTGATACCTTTTGTTTCCTTTGGTAATAATGAAGCTTAAACAAGGGGCATAGGCAAGCACTTAATTGTTTGACAGTTAACATTATGTGATAGGAATATCACTCACAGCATTTCATCACTGAAATTGATCACTGTGGTATAGAACAAGAGGGACTTAAACCCAGGCATTTGGGATTCAGCCACAGAACACACCGTTCCCATAAAGAATTGGCTAAACTTATTTATTTTCAGCAGTTTCTTAAATTAAGGGAATATTGGTATATAGATGATAATAAGAATGACATGAGAAACAAAGCTACTGAAACAAGATTTTTATGATTTGGGCATTAAGAGAGGAGGGAGCAGGACTATGAAGGCAGCCTTCCCCTTACACCCCAGTATGGGTGTTTGAGGCTGTCTGGCATATGCCATAGCATATGGAACAGCTCTTGGGTGTAAACGTACTTAGAGATGAGTAAAGAAAATTCTGATTTCAGTAGTAGGAGTGTAGATTCTGTCATTTGAAGATAAAGAATTCAATACATTCATGAGATCTTAAAAAAAAATATGCAAAAATTTATTTACAACTTAAGTGCTTAACTTTATTAATTCCAGGAGTTAAGCCATAAGCCTTACTCATTATTTACATCCAAATCCTGAGCTGTGAAGAAACATAACTGCCTGCATTCTATTTACTGCAAAGATGTTCCTTGTCACATTGTCACATGAAAAGGTCAAGTGATGCTGTGTGCAAAGCACACAAAATGTGAAAATATGGATGGTGGCTCAAAGGTGAGATGCCAAACAGGCTTTTGCAGACTGTAGCACACACAGGGAACTCTTCCACTTGTGTTTAGGGAAACTCCCTTTTGTTGATGAATGGCGATTAAGAAGATTCCACCATGGACAGGATGAAGAGAAGAAAACACTGGAAAACTCACCACTAAATTTCCTAAAACCATGACCAGTAGAAAGACGAGCAGGCACAGAGGTGGCTTAGCAACCACCATGCAGTCCCACATGGTCTCAATCCATTCTCCACACAGAATCCGGAAAACCACAAGGAACGAGTGGAAAAAGTCCATCATGTGCCAGCGTGGCTGACCATTTTTGTCTATTTTAAATCTGTTCTTCGAATAGCTTTCCCCAAAAAGTTGCATCCCTACTATAGCAAAGATGAAAACGATGATTGCCAGGATGAGGGTCAGGTTACTCAGTGCTCCCAGGGAGTTACCAATGATTTTGATTAGAGTGTTTAAAGTTGGCCAGGACTTTGCCAGTTTGAAGACCCTCAGCTGTATAGAAACATAAAAAGTGGTGTTAAACAGCAGTAGATATCACCTTGGTACTGTTCAAATCCTGCAAAAAAACATTTTATAGATATTCTGAAACTTTCCAGCAATGTGATATTTGTGGCACCACGACACTAAAACTTTTTCTAAAGTACTTACAGATTTTTTTTATTATTATTTTTTTTTTTAACTGGGCAACATTGCAAGCATAAACTAACCCCCTTGTAAAGGACCAGGCTGACTTGAGTCATTGGTAAGTGACTTTGTTACCCAAAGGACCAAAGCTAGGAGACCAGCTGCTGTATTACTATATAAGGAGTCTATATTTTGGTAAAGCAATCTGAATTGATCCACAGTACATGGTACAAATACCTAAATATCATTTGACATCTATTTATAAATATTGTTTTTCCTGTATTTGTTCTCTGACACTCTTTTCCTTAAGTTTTCTGTCCTAGTTTTTAATTTTTTAGTGCAGTTTCTAGCATCTCTGAATATTTCTTAGCATATTCAAAAGAAAGATATGGGTCATTAAACTCTGACTCTAGTATCACAAGGAGCTAAGGGGTGTGTTTCTTAATCTGAGTGCCAAGAGGAGAAAAAAATAAAAAGAAGAATTCCTGTATCCTAACTGCAGAAAGCAGAAATATTCTCTGTCATATTTACAACATAATGTTTGATACAACTGAGTAAGCATGAGATATTACCAGTCTGAAGGATCGTAAAATTGACAGGGTTCCTCCTGTTCTCCTTTCCTTCTTGCTTTTGTCTCTGGGTAAACTCAGTTCGGTTAAACTCAATGTGACAATTACACTGTCAAAAATGTTCCAGGGCTGCTGAAAATAATAATAGGGATCTAGAGCGATGATTTTTAAGATCATTTCTGCAGTGAAGATACCTGTAAAAACCTGTGACAAAGAAACAGTGACATCAGCCTAAAAGTAGCCATGAATTTGTCTTATCTCTAGATCACATTCCCACAAATAACATTTATGGACAAGTCAACAAAACTTACTTTTATGAGCTTCTAATGCACTTTTAATTAAAATAGGATTGTCTTCTGCCTTCTCAGGAGTGTGTTAATAGTGTATCAATAACATCTGGGAACTTTCGGTGACAGAAATTTAGAGTTTATAAATGCAGAATTTGCTCATCTTTAATTTTTACAATTGATCTTTATGTCTCAAGTGAAAACATCCATCAATAAAATCCTTGGTATAGAACAGCTGGGAATTTGCTTACCAAGTTGCCTACTTTGAGCATCATTTTAAAATCCTTTGACATATTATTGTGCTCCAGTGCCATGAACAAAGTGTTCATCACAATGCAAAGAGTGATGGTGAGATCAGTAAAAGGATCCTTTATGAAAGCAGTCACTTTTTTCTTGATTCTCAACCAAAGTGGACAACAGTCCCAAATTAGATACTTGAAAGCAAAATCACTCAGGAACCGTGGGCATCTCCGCTGAGATTCTTCAAGTTCTAAATGCAAAAGAAAACCTCCCTATAATGAAGTAGTTATTACTGGGCAAGATTGTGAAATAACAACTTCAACTATTCGAAAGACCAAAGAAGAAAAAGGAAATCTCACTTCTCACACAGATCCCCCAAAGCCTCCCTGCACTTTCTACCTTTCATGTAGTCCCTACATCAACTAATAAATATGAAGATAAAATTCAGATAATATTGGATTCAAAATTTATTCGTGTGAACTTACCACAAAAGCCTTTGGATCAGGGTTAATTTGTCTTAGACTCAGACTTGTACTACAATCATCGGACTAAATACGAATGTTTATGATGCAGAGAATCTGCTGAGTTGGAAGGGACCCATCAGGATCATTGAGCCCAGCTCCTGTCCCTGTGTAGGGCACCCCAAGAATCACACCATGTGCCTGAGAGCATCATCCAAATACTTCTTATGCTCAGGCAGGCTTGGTGCTGTGACCAGTTCCCTGAGGAGCTTGTTCCAGTGCTCAACCACCCTCTGAGTGAACAACCTTGTCCTGACATCCAACCTAAACCTGCCATGATGCAGCTTCTTGCCATTTCCCCTAGTCCTGTCCTGTAGGCCATTACAGGAGGTAAAGCACTTTTCACCTTATCCTCACATAAATGTCTAGGACACTGGCTCTGTCACACCCAACATCTTTTTGTCTCCTTTGGCTCTCAAGGGAATCTAAAGGGTTAATGGCAGCCACAGGAATTCTGATTGCAGGTGAGAAAAAAAACAAACTGCAGTGCCTGACATTTGGCCTCAGGCCCCTTTCTACCAGGAAGGTCATGCCTACCATTTCCCAGATGATACAAGTTGCCACATCTCTCAATTTCTAGAAGTAAAACATGGGACAGAAGCTACTCCAGCTTTGTCATTTACATCATTTTGGTCAAATTTAAATCTCATAGCCTTTCTTGCTTCACCATCAACATTAACAAGTCCTCCAATGTACTTTTGACGCTGCTGAAGTTCTGTGTAAATTCATTCACAAAGTGGATCTTACTTAAAGGTAATTACAAGCATGGTAGAAATTATTATCAATCTAAGTTTTCAGAAACCTAAAATTTGTTTAGAGATCAGATGATCTGGATCTGACCCACATCCTTTTCTTAGGTGGACCTTTTCTTATGTCTTCCCAGTGTTTAGTTTTCATTTCTTCTCCTCTAGGCCCACATCTCAGATTCCACCCTACACTGCTTATTCCAGTGTGTTCACCTTGACTCAACCCCACTCCAGATCTAGCCCTTATCTTCTGTTCTTCTAGATCATAAAGCTGCTTCTTTGTGTGTACAGGGTGGATCCAGCAAAACTGATGTTCTGGTCCCAGGCAAAAACATTTTTTCTGCTCCCCTTTCTGATGCCTTTTTTCTCAGTTTAATTCACATCCACTTAGAGCTACAAGTCCTGTTCCATCCCAGGCTGCAGCTGAAAGTGTGCAACAAACCCAGATCTTTGGTGGAGACTAAAGAAGGGCTCTGCTGGGTATGTTGCAATTGTGATTCTCCCAGTAAAAATTAAAAATATATATGTATAAGGAAAGGGGCTTCTCTGCCACAATTTTACCTCCCTGCTAAATCCCATACTTGTGGTTCAAATATTGGTGATATTACTCCTCAACAGGGACAAAAATACCCACCACAAAACCAAACCAAAACAACACACAAAACACACACACAAAAACAAACAAACAAACAAAACCCCACAAATCAAAATCAGATTTCCTCATCCTGAAAAACTTGGGCTGAAATTTTTCAGTAAGGTCTGGAACAAAACTATCAGTCATCAAAACAACGATCAGTGATAAAACTCCCAAGAAAATTCACATGGGAAGATAAGTAAAAGGAATTAAACAGTGAGGCTGAGTATTCAAAACCCAGGAAATGCCACAACTGTTTTTGTTTGCATAATCTTATCATTGGCATCCTGCATGCCTGTGTCTCTGCCAGTGACATATCACAAGTTGCAGGGTCAAGAATCATAGAATCATAGGGGTTGGAAGAGACCTCTGAAGATCATCAAGTCCAACCCCTCTGCTGCAGCAGGAACACCCAGGTAAGATCACTCAAGGACTTGCCCAGACAGGTCCTGAAAGTCTCCAGAGAAGGAGACTCCACAACCTCTCTGGGCAGCCTGTCCCAGGGCTCAGTCACCCTCACAGTAAAGAAGTTTTTCCTCACGTTGAGGTGGAACTTCCTGTGTTGTCACTTGGTGCTCTTTTCCCTCATCCTATCACAGGCACCACTGAAAAGAGACTGGCCCATTCCTGACATTCACCCTTCAGATATCTGTAGACATTAATAAGGTCCCCTCTTAGTCTTCTCCTCTCTAGACTAGGCAGCCCCAGGTCTCTCAGCCTTTCCTCTTATGACAGATGTTCCAGTCCCTTCATCATCCTTGTGGCCTCCATTGGACTCTTTCCAACATATCCCTGTCCCTCTTGAACTGGGGAGCCCAGAACTGGACACAACACTCCAGATGTGGTCTTACGAGGTCAGAGTAGAGAAGACGAGAAAACAGTATTCCAGTCCTGAAGCTCAGATGCTACAAAAACTCCATCCACCCACTTCAATCCCCTTCACTGTCTGTTCTATAAAACAAGAATTTACAATAAGCAAAGGATGTGTTCCAGTACATAAAGACTGGAATGCATTATTTTTTTTCAAGAGCCAAATTAACAATGCAGTTCCTAACTACACACTTACACATCTCTGTTAACCTTTCAGAAATGTGTTGGCATTTTGGTCGTTCGTGCTAGCATTATCTTAGGATTGAAATAAGCATAATGAGGAGCCACTTACCCTCCAAGACACTGGTAATTATGCTGACTGCACTTGCTGCCCTTTGTCTCTGAAGTGCCTCATTAATGTACTCCACTGATAGACGAGGAGGCAAAGGCATCATGCTCCTCTCATCATTTACAGCTGGCTGCTTAGAGTAGTAAACATGATTAGGGAGATACCATAGGAATAAAATGAAGTAGGATGTGGTGATGGGTAACTGTGAAAGTTAATAGGAACAATGGCATGCAGCCAAATAAATGTACCTTTTTACAAGATGTAATAGATGTTGAGAACAAAGGTCCTACTCATCAGTAATAATGCTGAAGTAAATGGATCCTGCAAGCAATAGGGCAAGCACGAACCCTGGAAACCAGTGTATGAGGGGAAACAGGCCTAGGAAATATTGCAGAGACTAATGGAAAAGGAGAGAGATGAGGAATAAACTGGTAGAAGGGCACCTCTACCTGTTTGAGAAACATCCAGACCAAGTTCCTGTGTGATGCCGAAGGTGCTGTGAAGGAGAAAGGAATTACAGGTACTGCTCAAAATTACCTCCCTGGACAGTGCATGGGATAAAAAGACCCTCTGGTGACTTATCATTCCAGCATTAGGAACCTTCAAAAGTATGTGCATGGCAATAAAACAGGGCTTATAATAGAATCACAGCATGGTTTGGGTTGGAAGGGACCTTAAAATCACATAGTTCCAACCCTCCCTGCATGGGCAGGAACAGGTTGCTCCAAGCCCCATCCAACCTGGCCTTGAACACTTCCAGGGAGGGGACATCCACAACTTCCCTGGTCACCTTGTGCCAGTGTAACAGGAGTGCTGAAACAGTGAACTCCAACTTTCAGCAATCCATCAGGGTATTAAAAACATTTTCTACGACAGCTAACTCCCCACAGCAGTAGACTTCAGCGTTCGCCACTTCACTGAGGCTCCTAAGACGAGAAACACCTGCCACTTACAGGGAAAGAAAAAAAATTAAGATATACTTAATATCTCTTGCTTACCAGATCACCCTTTCCTGGATCCTCCATCACTGGTGAAAGCATTACCCCTTCAGAAGGCACTGGATCTAGACTGTGCAGCCTGCTGCTTCGTCCTTCCATCATCAACCCCCCGCCTTTGCAGTCGCTGGGGTCAGCCCGCTTGCTGCCCAGCACGCAGGTCGGGGTAGGGGGCCGAGAGCTGCGGCTCATCTGACTTTGGACACTGAAACGTCGTCCCACCCGCGTGACCGCGTCTTCCTCAGCGAGGAAGGTCTCCTCATCACCAAAATCCACTCTGGAATCAACTTCTAAAGGGGGTGTTGGGATATTGAACACGCTCCCGTGGCTAAATCTGCGTTTCATCTTATTTGTGTTGGGATGGTGCCCCAGGCCAAGCAAAGACTGAAAGCCCAGGAAAAGGAACAGAGAGAGAATGTCATAATAACATAATGGAGATTTTGGGAAGCAATAAATGTTTTGTTTTATAACATTTCCTATCAACCACTGCAAGTCCAAAACTCTCATTTGATTTAGATTCTTCAGGAAGGATTATGCTTAGATTTTAAAAGGCAGATAATAAAATCCTACCAGCTGTAGTAGGTTTTTTTGAGATAAATTTTATACTTTAAATAACACATTTTTAACAGAGAACAGTGGTACAGCAGTCAAAATCTGATAAGCATTCACATTCTCCTACTTCTTGATGTTATAGAAAATGTATTTTAATTGTTATTATAACTTTATTTCCATCCTTCGTTTATAATATTTCCTGTTCAAATCAATTTTTACATATGTTTCTTCCTTATCCCAAAAGGCTGTTTATTATTAAGACTTAAGAGTGATCAGGGCTTTCAGTGGGATTTAGTTTATGCTTTCAAGTAAATTATTTTAGTATTAAAATTGGAAAAGTTGTAAGGATCTCAGATCAGACAATAGATTACCAACTTTCGTTGAATGTCTGTGGACTGTGACTTGGAGAATTGTTGGTCTTCATTATCTTCTATTCCCAATGACTTATTTCTCTTTTTCCTATTGCTTCTTTCTTTGATTTCTTTGGTAGACAGAGAAATGGTTTCAAAGGAGCTTATTGATGAGACATCCACTCCTTTCAAAGCCAATGCCTGAAATTAGAACAAAAACAAGGATGATATTTTTGCTGAGTGCTTTGGGTATAAGGAGCAAGCAAACACTTCTCTGCTCTAAATTATTTTCTCTGAACAATCTGCAGTTTACAAAACTCATTAAAAATCTTCCAATATGTGATAACACTAAAAGAAAGAGGATGGAATTTCCTCAGCTTATGGAGAACTAAACAATTTGCTTTTTGCAGGATGTTACATGATCGCATGTACTGGTCCTGCCAGGGGCAAAATAATCACATTATAGCTCCTCTTCCTCATAGGGCAGATTTGCTTGCAGTAAAAATACTCAGTTTGAAAATAATGCTATAGAACACATTCTTTTCCCCAAATAAATGCTCAGACAATATTAAAACTGTGTCTTTTCTTTAGGGATCCTTGTGACTGTACTCACACTATGGCTGACTTTGCTTCCCATGCTGAATTTAGAACAAGAATTTCATAACAGAGGTGTTTTCTTTGTTCCAGAAGCTTCTAAGTCATTTAAATTACCAAGAGACATTCATTCAACTGCAATAGGTTTTTAGCTCAGAATTAGTGCAGTTGATCAATGGAGTTACTATATATTTCTCTGCTCAGCAGTCCACAATGATAAAATATAAGAAAAAAATAAAAACAACTATGTTTTCTTTTGCAAACTGCTGGCTGATGGAATTTTTCCTTTTCTAGATTTCAAAATATTATTTTTCTTACAGTAGCAGCAGAACTTATTGCTCATTATCCACAAAAAAATTGTTTCATGGGAAAATATGCAGCTGAACAAGGAATGGCTCCTGTTCCCATAAGTGGCTGCTATATCCAGCTGCTATATCCAGCTGTACACAAGGAGTGATGTGTTATGTTGTGGGACTGACAACAGGGACCTGAGACTGAAGCCTGGCAAGGGCATAATTTACATACCTCCTGCTCCTTCTGTATTAATTCCATGGCTTCCCGAAATTTCCTTTCCTTTGCCTCAGTTTCAGCAATGGTGGCCTTGTTCTGGTCTTCATATGCCATGGTCACTACGGCCAGAATCAAGTTGACTAGATAAAATGAGCCCAGAAAGATGACCAGCATGAAGAAGAGCATATACACCTTCCCAGAAGCTCTGAGGGTCTGTAAGCAAGACACCCCAGAGATAAAAATTACCATATAAACCATGAAATAAGCTTTCAATGTGTCTCTGAAATTCTTTAGAAGCACTCAGCTTCCTAGATAAAATGTTTTAGGGAGGTTAAATGGAAATACACCTTCCTTGGTCCTTCTTCCCCCTCTTTCTCCCTCTTCCTGTGCCATCTCCTATGAATCACTGATAGTAAGCTCAGGATGACTGAAGATCCATTGTTATATCAATGAAAGACAATATATGACCCTTTTAGTAATGTATTTTAGGTCCCTAAACCAGCAGGGTGGTAGAACTACTGCTGGGAAACACTCCAGCATCCCTTTTCAAGGAGACACAGCTTGCTGGAAGGGGGAAGGGAGGATGTGGACTCAATGACTTGCAGCTATTGCTTTTGCTTGAGGTTTCTTGCCCTCTCTACACATTTTGTGCTTCTGCTGTTGTTCTCCCTGGAAAATCAGTTCTGACCTGATGCACAAAGTTGATACCTGCTGGTACAGGCGCTCCCAGTAGTCCTGGGTCATCAGGCGGAATAAGGAGAGAAAAGCCCAGCCAAATGTATCAAAACTAGTGAAATCATAGTCAGGATTTGGCCCAATTTTGCAACACATATAGCCTGGAGGACAGGTCCTAGAAGTAATAAAAAAAAGTGAAGCTCTTCTAACAGTGCAGATTTCAAGGAAAACGTCAGTTTATGTGAGAGCTGTGATTATTATTCAGCTCTGCATTTCATTAGATTGTAAACCAATTTTTCTACTCCAGGGAGTACTGGCTGGAAAGTGGGGTGGGAAAAGCAGCACCCACAACCTAGCAGCAAAGGAAGAAGACAAGCTGGAGTAGACCATCAGCCCAGGAGAACTCCCTCATCACCAATCCTCATCTCCTGCCCCTCACTGCAAAGTAGCCACATCTCCCTCCTTGCCCAAACCTGCTCTCCAAAATCCATGCTTTGTTTTCCCAGCTTAACACTCATGAGCCTTTACAGAGAGGAGGGTGTATGTGCTGTGCTACACCTGAGTTCTTCACACCTTCAGTTCTCTCACTGTTTTGGGTCAGTGTGCCAGAGTTTTGGTGACAGTCGGGCTAAAAGGGCAGCTCCTGTGAGAAGCTGCTGGAAGCTCCCCTGGCTCAAATTCCTGCCCTGCCTCTGGCCAAGACTGCACTGATTAGGGAAGCTGGCTGTGACTCTGCGGGCAGCCCAGGATGGAACTGTCTGTTCCTGAGGAACTGCCCTTCATGGGAGGGAGTCATGTGGCCAGGATTCCTGAAGGACTCTCTCCCATGGGAGGGACCCTGTGGTGGAGCAGGAAGGAGTGACAGAATCAACATGTGATGAACTGATCTTAAAGCCCCACTTCCCATCCCCCTGTGCCACTGAGGGGGAGGCAGGAGTGAAGAAAACTGGGCCTGGGAAGAAGGGAGGGTGGGGGGAAGATATTTCATTGGGTCTTTTTCTTCTGCTCTGATAAATTAAATTGATTCCTGCCCAAGTTGAATCTGTTTTGCCCGTCACCCTAATTGGGGAGCAAAAACTTCCCTGTCTTTGTCTCCATTCACGAGCTGGATTTTCTCCTCCCTACCCCACTGTGGGCTATGGCTGAGCAGAGGCCTGGTTATTACCAGCTGGACCTAAACCACAACACTCATTTATCCATGGGGAAGACTAAGACAGCACTTCTGGAAAGGCTCAAAGGAATTGAGACCTGAGTAAGCCAACCTCATGCTTCATTCTCTAAAAAAATTCAGCGGTCCAACTGTTTGCTCTCTCTTGTCTGTGTTCCTGTTTCTGCAATCAAGGAAAATGTAGAATTTCTGCTTTCACCTCTTATGACTGAGCAAATACAGAAGCACTGCAGCAGAGAAAACTTCCAAACAAGAAATTGTCTTAAGTGCACTTACCCAGCATCAGAACCACACAGCAAAATATCTGAGGTGCCCTCTTTCTTAGCAAAGTGTGCTATAAAAAAGGGTAAAAAAAATTAAAACCAAAGCACTTTCTATCCTGAATCTTCTTTAATATGAGTAGTGATGAGTAATCAGTGTATGTTCACACACACACAATATAAATTGCTGTGTAACAAATAGGAAATGAGCACTGTGGAAAAACAGACTGATCCCCCACACTCATAGTGAGTGCACCAGATTGCAAGATGCCCTGTCCTCATTTATAAACATGCATGTGTGTCTGCACAAATTTCAGTCCTTAAGTCAGACATTTTTACAAATATTGTCATTTTGGCCACATCTTCATAAAGGAGATAAAGAATCGGAGGACACAAACTCAAGCACAGCTCCTGGTTTGGCAACCGTTAGCACAAACTCCAACACAATTTTGGCCCATAGCAACTAACCCTCTCCAGGACAGGGTACAAACATCATTTGGGGCAACACAGACCTGTTCTGATTGTAATGAGCAATAAAAACACAGCCATTTTTTTAAGAGAAAGAAAAACTATTTGGCCCTGTGGATATCCACCATGTCAGGTAACTGCTCTGCTGAGCCAAACAGCAGGTCCTAACCCTCCTTAGTTGAGAAATACAGATTTCTCTATTAGGATGCTGGAGCTGTGCCCTTTTTGACCTTTCACAGAATATTTTGTGTTGAAAGGGACCTTGAAGATCATCTAGTTCCTACCTCCCTGCATGGGCAGGGTCACCTCCCACTAGTCCATGTTACTCCAAGCCCCGTCCAACCTGGCCTTGAGCACTTCTAGGGCTAAGGCATCCCAAACTTGTTTGATCAACCTGTTCCAGTGTCTCACCACCCTCACAGGAAAGAATTTCTTCCTAATATCCAATCTAAATCTACCCTCCTTCTGCTTGAAACAATTTTCCCCTTCTCCTAGCACTAGAAGCCTTTGTAAAAAGTCCCTCTCCATATTACTGTAGCCCCTTCAGGTACTAGAAGGTGCTATAAGGTCTCCTTGTAGCTTTCTCTAGGCTGAACAACCCCAACTCTCAGCCTGTCTTCTTTTCTCTCAGTACAAGTTACTCTGATCCCTGAGCTAGCAACAGACTGAAGGCAATAGCTTTAGTGCTAATAGCTAATTAGCCCCATTAAGCTGCAGGTTTCTTATCTCAGATGCAAGGGAGATCTCATATCTTCTTGCTACTTCTCAAACCTCAGCTGTGTAGGTCGGCAACACTCAGAGCCAGAGGAATCTTTAGTATCAGCTCTACTGTACCATGTAAATACACCATAAAGGAATGAGTCACTATCTGGGCTACTTTCCACCTGAATTTGTTACAGCTCTTCTACAAACTGACAAAAAGGTTTCAGAATATTCAGTGATTTGGCTTCAGAGAACTACAGTAACATGGAGCTGGAGGTGGGAACTTGACACAAGGTCAGGACCAGAACAGCCCCTAAAAAATATGCACAAAATAATTTAATTGAAAACTGGTCTTACAATGCTTGGGTCATAAATCCTGCAGGAAAGTCATCTAGATTTCATGAAACCTGTATGGGCACTCATGCTGCTGTTGGCATCATTGCAAATCTCCTTGCATACCATATGGATGGCACAGGATGTGAACAAGACAATGCTTGGGAAGCAACACAGATTTGTAATTCTTTGAGTCTTACTTTCTGCAAGTCACTGCCTTTATGCAGCTGCAATGTTTTGCAATGAAACAATACAAACCAAAAAAACTCAAACCAAACAAAACCAAAACAAACAAACAAACAACGAAACCCGAAACTAAAAAAATCCACAAGAAACAACAAGGAAAAGCAAAGCAAAACAAAACAGAAAGATGTTGTTGCTTCCTGTTTCTGCTGCACAGAAAATCAGTATATTTTTATACGTATATCACTTTTTTTCCCTCTGCCTGGGTTTTTTTGGTAGGTATAAGGCTTTCTTGCAAGAAGTTTTTCCTCAAAAAATCTTTTCTATGAAGGCTTTCTTAGCCAAGACTATGAAGTTATTCAAGAAATCCTGTCTCAACAGATCTCTCACACGACATATACTAAGAGTAATTCTGTGTGGCTTTTGAATGTATTTCAACGTTTCTCCCTCTGTAACTGCTGCTCTGTCTGAACTCACTGGTGGAGATTTTCTTCAATGATGAAGCTTTCTTCATATTTCTGGCATAGGTTTTTTGTGGGGGTTTGTTCTTTTTTTACTTTTAGCATATTTTTTTTAAAGTACACTGAGGCTTTTTCTTTCTGAATCGCTTTCTACAGTTGCTGTTCCTCTGAAAATGCTTTGGTGTGTTCTCAGATCTCTGCTCTATCCTTGCAACACCAGCCTCAGTCCAGAAGTGTACATGAAAGGTGTATTATATGTATCTTACACAAGGAAAATGTACATCACATATATCAGATACACATGATGTGAAGAAGAAAATAACTTTGACCCTTAAATTAGTTCCTCTGTTCCAAGTTGAAGAGCACTTCACTTGGCAGCAGAATGAAGATGCACATAGTAAAAGGTGAACGTTGGGGAATTACAGCTGAGAATGAGCTAATGCATGTTTCAGTTATTGCCATAACATTCTGGGAAAGAGAGCTGGATATTACTGGAAAACTTGGGAGTGCTGTTTCTTATAATGAAAGGAAGGGTTGCATTCCTGGATGCCTGCAAATTGCTCTGGCAATCAAGATATCAATCAGCAAAACATCAATATAAATTATAGCAGTGGTTACACACACGTGCATCTGTGTCTATTTTGTCACCTAAAACAAAGAATTAAGGAGTAAAATTACCTGTATATTTTTCAAAAAATTCATAGGATTCCCATGTTAGGTTAGGGTTATGAAATACACTAAGGGACTCTGTAGAGTTCCTGATACACTTATATCTTAGATTGCCCTTAAAAAGCTGGAGGCCTATGAGGGCAAAGACACACAGGCAGAAAACAGTCAGGACCATCACATCAGCAAGTTTCTTGACAGACTGGATAAGTGCCCCTACAATGATCTTGAGTCCTAGGGAGACAATACACAAAGGAAAAACAGGATGAAATACTGAGATTCATGTCATACTCAATTAGAGTTAAAACAATGTGTAACAACCAATGTACCTAAATTACTGGATAGTGTGTGGCAAGTATATTTGTAATGCAATTATAGTTTGGATGAGAGAGTAATTAATAAGATATATATATTTTTTTCCCCCTCATTTTATTAACCATACAATTTCCAGATGTACCTTTAATCCCTGTAAAACATTTAGGCAAGGGTGTGGAAAGAGAGGCAGTTTAGTTTTTCTTATCCAGAAAGAGTAATTCTCTTCAGGACATGTTCTAATGTGCATTGTGGGTGTTGAGGTTGGATTTTGTTTGTTTCTTTGTTTTTATCCTCCTAGGTGAACAGTTGGACTTGGTGATTTTAGAGGTCTTTTCCAACCATGACAATTCTGTAATTCTATGATATGCACAATTCAAATGAAATTTTCAACATTGGTAATCTGTGAAGAAACTAGAAAAGCTGGAAATAAGAATGACTATGATAAAATATACCAGAAAGAGAAGACAGAGGCAACCTACTGCTTCTTCATTTTTATTTTGTCATGAGAAAAAAATCCAGTGGTTTTATAACTAAGGGAAAAGTGGAAAGGAAACTCTTTTCCCAGGGATGGTGTAAGATGACTGACAGCAAACTCCACTCAGTCACCAGGGGTGTTTCTGTTGAACTATAACACATGGATCAGCTGGAAGAACATTCTGTAAAACTGACTCTATAAAGTGATAACAAAATCTTTAAAATCATAATTCAAACGAACTACAAAGTTGTTTCTAAGATTTGATTTATTGTGTTTGGGCCAGGTGAACCAACACACTATTTGTGTCTAGAAATGCAACTGTGTCTGCAAACAATGACACAGAAAAAAAAAATATTTAAAAATAAGAAAGAGAAAAGGCAAAAGCCAGCATTTTGGTAGGAGCAAAGAATCAGTTGTAAGTAGCAGAAAATATGCAGCAAATAGGCTTTCTTACCTGGGACTACTGAAATGGTTTTTAAAGCTCTCAGAACCCTGAAAGTCCGAAGGACTGACACGCTCCCCAGTATACCAAAGGCTCCCAAGTACCTGTAAAGTCAGGACAAAATAAGTCAAGAGGCTGAAGGACTAAACAGGGCAATTATTTTACAGCAGTCATTCTCAACTCTCAATCCTTCTGAGCATATTTTAAGTATATCAAGTACACAACAAGGATTTTTCTGAAAACTTGTAAAATAGAAGCCCATGTTGATTATTAGCATTTCCTTATGAGGTAGCTCTTGACTTGTGCACAGCTGATTTTTGTCAGCGTTTTAAAATATCACACAAAATATAAACAAAGATAATATCCAAAACAATTCATTTCAGGCTGAAATGCTGGCTGAACTGGTTTGGTCCAGCTTCTGTAGCTACACCTAACCCGTGTAAAAGCTTTCGAATTATGGTGAAATTCAGACTATGCTCCTTGGAGATAAAGAGGTCAAATTAAGTCCATTGCCCTGGTATTTGTATACATCACTCTACTTTCAAACTTACACTTAAATTCACAGTATTAGTCTGTATCTGACAGCCCAGCTATTCCATTTCACTGATTGAAATGCACCCATTCAGGTACTCTCACTGCAGAGTGTACCTTGCCCTGCACAGCTCTGTTCCCTTCTTGAAAGACTTTTACATTGTCTTCACACAGTGAACAACAAAACGAGAAGAGCCAATGTCCTAGATAGTCTCAGATGCAGTTAGGACCCACAGGGTTGGGTTTTGGGGTTTTTTTTGTGCTGCAGAAAGCTTTTTGCACCACAGCAATAAGATCTTCAAATGCAGAGCCTTCATTATCCATATTTTATGTGTTTCCACTTACGCCATAACAATAACACTGAAATCCAGCCAGTTCCAGGGGTCTCGAAGGAAAGTGAATTCATTTAGACAGAATCCTCTTGCCAATATTTTTATCAAAGATTCAAAAGTGTAAATGCCAGTGAAAGTATATCTAAGGATGGAAGAAATGTGCCAAAAGAAAACAGCAATATTAGCAATTAACGGAAGAGACACAGTCAGACTATTTACTGTCTAGGCCAACAAACCAAGCCAATGCTGCAGAGAAGTAATGGAAAGACTTCTTTATTTTTCAATGTATTCTATCAGAGTCTGACTCATATGGAGTTTGAGACAGTAGTTGACTGCAATCTGGACACAGATATTAACATGCAAGCCTCTGAAATGCTTTGGGGTTTTTTTCACATTCGAAGTTTTTCTTCAAACTCTTTCATGTAAGTCCCCACAATTTGAGGAAGGCAAACCTCCCAGCTGCTTGCCAAAATAAAGATCAAAAGTTGTGCTTTTTTCTGATTTCAAGTGGCCAAGTGAACAAGTGAGATGCTGTGCCTTATTTACTTTGAGCACGCAGCATCCATTTCTGTGTAGAATGTTTAAAACACTCAGAGAAATATGTGAGTACAGAATTTTCAATTTAAGATGGAAAATTTATTAATGGAAAATATTAACAGAAAATTATCAGTAAAAGCTCTTCTGGATTCACTGAGTGCACTTACCATTTCAACAAGGCAGTGATCTCCCTACAGAATTCAAAAGGCATTCATTTGGTAGTCAGCAAATGCACTTAGAAATTATAGGGATGTAGTGTGTGTCTTTTCTTTTGGAAAGAAGTATTCTGAAAGTATTATTGAAATGCATTTGAACAGCAGTCTGGATGCCAACAGCAGCTACAACTCTTGTCTAATCTTTCATGCTTTCATAGGTAGAGAAGTATCTCAGGAGACATTATATTCGTATCATGCAGAGTCTTGTCCCTGCTCGCATGAGGATTTGCCATTCCCAGCAGTTTCAGTGTCATGTAACATCAGATAGGAAAAAACAATTTTAGAGCTGTTTTTAAATTTTGGGATCTTTTTCTTGGTGGTCGGTGTTAGAATTATTTGGGTTCCTTTTCTAACATTTTTATACCAAACTGAAAAAGTGGGAGCTGAAATAAGTCTTTTAAAGAAATAAAGACATGGGATTTTCCAGCTGAAGTGTGACTGCAAAGACATGGATTTATTGTGATTTAACACTGCAAGTGTTGGCAGCACTGAAGAAAAGAGCTTTATTTTCTATCAGTATCCTGCAGGCAGGAACTTCTGACAGGACAGTTTATTAATAAGATCAGAACTCAGGATTTCAATATTATTAAAAAGAATGGTGAAAAACAGCAGGTCTTGATGTGCTTCATCACTGTTCACAGTGAGGGGCAATGTCTCTGCATAAAGAGCAAATAACTACTGAGTAACTTCAGAAAGTTGGATAACAAACTGGAGCAGTAGGACAGTTGAAGCTAGTTCAACAGCAGAACTTAATCTACATTCAGTCTTTCCTACAGCACCACAATTATTGTAGATGTTTAATTTCAAGACAAAAATTCTCCCTGAAAGCAAACAACGAAGTCCTAACACGAGCAACTTTCCTTCTAAACTATCTTGACCCGAGGTTGCAAGACAAATCTCAATAATCCAGCACAAATATGGAATTGAAAACCATACATACCCACAGGTACTTACTCGACATACTTGTTCCACAAAGAAGAAGAATTCTTAAAGGATTCGGTCGCAGCCATGAATACACAATTAGTTATAATAGTGCAAATGATAAACAAAGTGAATAATGTAAATCATGGGAGTGAAGGCAAAGAACATTACACTGATTCAGAAATGATTCAGATATCCTATCAGTCACAAATGTGATATCTGTTTTTGAGCTGAAAGCACATATAAGAGCAGCATGCACAGATATGGATTGGTCTTGAGTTGTGTGAGATGACAAAACACTAACGTTACTCATCCCACGTGGGCTTCTGTGTGGGCTGAAGATCTGCTGCTCTAAGCATTGCAAGCTCGGGAAAAGGATCCTCTATCACTCAAAGTGTGGCAAGAAGGATGAATTTTGAATTTCATTTGGTAACATAAAAGTTAAAAGCTTGCCCGAGGTCACATAGGTGAAGTCAAAACCAGAGTCTAAAAGGGCAGAGCTGTGCTCTTCTGAAGGCACAGCGTGAAGTCTGCTGGGATAGTTGCAGTTGTCTCAAAGAACACTAAAAAACCACGTTTAGGCAACTCCTGGGGTTGCCCAGCTGCTCTCTGGACCCTGCTGACTATAGGGTATGAGCAGGAACATTGATAACTATCTCACATGTAGAAACATAAGCTTCAGCACTTGGCTCCGGAACCTATTCCCATGCTCTGTGACATACCACACATTTTAGCAATGCAGAAGGTAAATGTGCATGGCAAAGACATCTAGCCTTTCCACCATCCATCCTCTCCATCCCCACAAAAGATCTTCTGGCTTTAGCTCTAGGCATGGTCAAACTGTCACAAACCTAGGAGCTGAACCACCAGTGATGAAATGCCAGTATTGATCAGCCAACTTGCTGCCCAGGGAATGCCTCAGATGAGGCATCAGGGATGCCTGTACCCTGCCACGATGACAACCTCAGACCATTGCAGATAACTCAGTACCACCCAGCCAGGAGGTGGCTGGAAACCTAAAAACCACACAAGGATGCTGCAGAGTCTGCACTGGGTCTGATTCAGCCCTGAGGGACTATGTTATTTGTCTGGTCTCATTCCCTAATGCTAAACTGGAGCAATAGGCTAGAGATTCTTGTCCCCTAAGTGGGCTCTATATTTATATTCCAAAGACATTCCCTGCAACAGCATCCCTGATAATTTTCCCTCTCATATACCAAATATACCTTAATTTTAATTTTTATGTGTTTCCACCTGTGTGCCTGCCTATCTCAGCCTCTTTGCTTAAAATTGGCCAATGGCTGATCAACTCTGGCACATGAGATGAATTTAATTCCCACACTTTGGGTCAACAGATGAGAAAAAAGGATCAGGACCTTATCCGTCTTCTCCCTGAGGAAAGCTTCAGCATGAGATACTTGTTTATGAGACACTAGATGATTGACCATCCTCAAAAAACAAATCTGCAGAAAATTATGCTTCAATACATCCCGTAGTCACACAACAATGCATTTCTAACTAGTACGAGAGCACCGAGACAATAATAATTTCTAAGGTAATTCCTAATTAGAAGTCATCTGGAGTGAGGAAACAACTAGATTAATTCAAAAAATACAAAAGCACAGGATTACATGGGGGTTTTGCAACAAAAGAGAGTGAATGGAGTTAACAAAAGGATATGAATGTACTAAAATTTTAATTGCTGCTCTTCGGATTGGATGGAAAGGGCTGAGGATCCATAAGGCAGACGTAGCAGTAAATCTGAAGATTGTTTTCTGTTTGTTTAGCACTATGAAAATCTTTAAAGAAATAAAGAGACATGAAGTAAAGCCTTCAGGAAAGCAAACAGAGAACACATTTTCATACTGTATTCTGTTGTAGCAGTGATGAGCAAGACCCTGATGTTGAGTCTGTTTAAATGGGAAAACTCTTGATAATACTTTGCTATCTTTTCATCATAAACTGATGAAAGAGTAAATACCCATTAACTAAGTTGTTAAAAAATCCGCAGCATGAACTTTCTTTTTCAACTTTCAGACTTGCAATGTTGTGCACAGAACTAATCTTGCTTATAACCATTCTCTTAAAATGACCTCTCATTGAGTCAAGATACACAGAGAAGGAAGAACTGCAGCCTTCATCATTATTTGCTGTTGTTGATAGTGATCCCCTAGCTCTAAGACTGTAGAATTTAGTTCAAAGTATTAACCATTTCTCAAGAAATAAGCTTAATTTCCAATGGATTAGTTCCCATTTCTCTGTTCTTTATTAAAAATAACATTCTTCAATATTTCACGACTAGAATATGGAGCCTGGATAAGCAGGTTTTAAGGATTCATCCACAAATGTTTTAAAATATTTTTTATACTCGAATGATCACCTATTGTACATGTAAGTGGAGTATTGAGAGGGACACACTTTTTCAAATCATTAAATAACAGGCAAAATTTTTATCATGTCTTGTGGATCTAACTCAAAACCTCCTTTTCTTCCTTTATCCATTTTACTTTTCTTCTGCTTCCATTCTGATTCAAATGTTAATGAAGTTTGTGTTATTTAATCCCTATAATTCAAAATTAAGCTTTTTGTAAGAAGATTACAGCATGTCATTCAGCTGTGCCAACTGCCTGCATTAGTACAACACAGAAAGGGAAGATAGTTTTTTCAAAAGGGATGCAAGCCAAACTATTTGATAGATGATTCACATAAACACTGCTTAGCAAGGCAATAAAACAAATTAAAACCCAAGCATCTCAGTTGGCTCTGACCTTATGATCATCATAGTACGGGTCGAGATCCTCCAGTGGTTCCCCAATGAGCTCAGGAGGTGGGTTTCCATAGAGAGCTGGTAATTTCTGGAAAGCTTTTAGATCAAGTTGAGGACGTGGTTTCTCCTCAGGTGTATGGTCTGTAGTATTTCTTTCACAATCCGTCTTGGCAGCAATTCTCTTTTCAATAGCAGCCAAAGATTTGTGGGTGAATTTCCGGAAGTTGTTGGTACCAGGCAGTGAGAACTCAGCCATTTTTCATGCTTCTCCTGTCACTGATTCTGTCCAAATCATAGAAACAAGTAGAAAGGAAGTTAAGTAACTCCAAAACAGGTAAGTTATGAAAAATAAAACCCACATTATCCATGCATGACTAATAACATAAACTTTCTGAGCCATCAGCTTCTAAAAAGGAAAAAAAAAACATATATATATATATATAGAGAGAGAGAGAGAGAGAGATATATAGATATATGATCAATACCTTTTTCAGTACTTCTATTCAAGTTATGTGTAGCTGATAGAATGTGGGCAGACCTCTGTGAACATAAGAGTGTCTTTAGAGAACCTCATTTAAGACACTTGTTATCCTAAATGCTTTTGAGCTGTTCAGAAAAAAACCCAAGGTGTTGGTTTAACCCAGTATTTGGAAATGGGTCAGTAAAAACCATTAAACTGCAACAACATCAAATATGTGAAAGACATGTCTGCAACAGAAGGACTAAGTATTACATTAGCAAGTGCAGATGAAAATACTCAGATGGATAACCCATCCTGGTGGTGTCAGCACAGGAATGGGTGGTGTCCAAGCATCAGAAGATTTAATTTGTAACCCACAGAGTCATGACTGACATGGTGCACAAAAATGCTTGGTCTGACAAGCATCAAGAACAAAGTTGAAAATTTATGCTCACTTGTCAGAACAACGAAAGTGAGACTATACCAGAAAAAATATTTCATTATTTATTTTATTATGTCACCCAGGTATTGGATCCATCTGCTACCTGAGCCCTTATCTTGGCAGCAGAGTGAATCAAATCTTCTTCCTTAACACTGTGAACCAGCTCAAAGCAAGCCCAAGCAGCACATGTATATACAACACACATGCATACAACCTTCAGTTTTGGTCCCCACTCTACTAAAAGGATGAGGACAAGCTGGACAGAGTCCAGAAAAGGGCCGCAAGGATGATCAGAGGACTGGAGGACCTGCCAGATGAGAAAAGGCTGGGAGAAATGAGTTTGTTCAGCCTTGAGAAAAGAAGGCTTCAGGGAGACCTCATTACAATGTTCCAGTACTTAAAGGGTGGCTACCAAGAAGGTGGAGACTCCCTATCTGCAAGGAGTCACATGAAAAAGACAAGGGGTGATGGGCACAAGTTACTCCTGGGGAGATTCTGATGAGACACAAGAGGTACATTTTTCACCATGAGGACAATCAAACTTTGGAATAGTCTCCCAAGTGAACTGGTAGATTCCCCCACATTGGACAGTTTTAAGTCTCACCTTGACAGGGTGCTGAGCCACCTCATATCAACTGTAGTAGTGCCTACAATGGCTGGACCAGATGATTCTTGAGGTCCCTTCCAACCTGGTGTTCTAGGATTATATAATATATTGACAGTGAAAAAACTGAGAATGTTACACAGAGGAAGATCCTCCAGACCTGCATCCCTGTGTTAAACTCACTCAAAAGCTCTGTAAGGAGATTTATCTAAATATTTTATTTGATTATGACCTCTAGGAAACCACTATTAAGTACAAAGAGCTGCTGAGCCAGTCTCGTTTGCAGACTGTGAAATGGTCCCGTCTGATCTAGGACTTTACCCAGAATGGATTATTGCTGAAGCTGCATGGAATAAGGTCCCACTAGATGCCCACAACCAGGCCTTTCCTTCCAGAAGCTGCCACTTCAATATGTCCTTCAAAGCTGACTCCATAACTAGCAGTCAGGCTTTGATAGCTTAAGTTGTCCTTGCTGCCCAGCTGCCACGACCTGCTCTTGCGTCTTTCCTTTCCAGGCACTATATGTGACATCTCAGGAAAACACAAAGTCTGAATCAAGAGGTTTTGTTTTACCTGAATAAATAAATAACGTTACCTCCTGTGTGCTGGCTCCCTGTGTCTTCCCCTGCCATGCAACACCAGATCACTTCTCCCCAGACACAATATGATTTCAGTTGTCCTCACATTGCTGAACTGCAGGAAACCATCGGTGTGAGAACAACAGCTGGAGACCAGTGACAAACCAACTGCAGGGAAATCTCTTCATTTTTGCCCTCTGCCTGCCTCTCTCATTAAATAAGCACACTAAAGTATAAATACAATAAGTAACCCTTGTTTCCAGCACAAACCAGCAACATTTCTGGAAGAAATGGGACATTCAGGCCAGAATACTCATTATATGATGCTTCTCAAGGTCAAGCCAGGAGTCTGGAAGCTGTGCATGGTGTTACAGCAAAAATTAAAACTATAACATCCACTGCCAAGTTTTCAGGTCTTCTGCTGGCCAAAGTGGTATTTGTTTTGCTGACACTCAGAGTAATTTAGATGTTGTGGTATCAGTAATGATGCATGAAATGACACCATTTCTGTGCAATGCACGGAGGGAATACAATAATTACTTCATTCTGCTTTTTGCCAAATCATCCAAACATACCCATCCCTCCACACAGCACTTCCATAAAAGTCTACCTGATCTCAAAAGTTCACCATTAATATTCTTTGAGGTCTTTTTTCCTCTCTTCCATGAAATTATCTTCCAAATCCCAGAAAAGAAACCTTGGTTGTCATACTGTTCTCCCTCAAGACTATAAGAAAGCAGAGAATCTAAGAAGATGAGATGTTGTTGGCTAAAGCCAAAGATGATGAAATAGGAGGAAGCCTGAGGGTGTGTAGAATCTGCAGATCCTTTTCCTGGAGCTGGAAATCAGGCAGAGAAGTCTTCACTGGTGGCTTTATAAATTAATCCACAGGTGAACAAACATTAAGGAAAAGAAATGAAGCCTTGTGCTTGCTGTCTCACACATGAGGAGCAAAATTAGGCTAAATTACACTTTTCATTCATGGGTAATCCAGAGCTACTCAGCCTAGCCCTGAATGAAATCTAATGAGTATTAAAAATGTAGTAATCCATAAAAAAATGTTCCTGATTCATTGAAGCATCTACAAAAATAATATCCCCAAAATAGTTTCTGTTGCTCACAGTCTCAGGAAAGGTAGCATACAAAGCACAGCTGGGAGGTATTTAAGCTTCTACTATGACCAGGGCTAGATTTAGCAATTTGACCAAAAGAAGTAAGAAGTGTTAATGTAAAATAATTTTTGCCTTTGTGTCCCAGAAGCAACAAATTACAGGTTTGGGCTTTTTCTCTATACTTGAAATCCCTCAAAATACAGTGACATTTCATATCTCTTTGAAATGAAGTTTTCTTATTCTTTGACTCAGTGAAGATCAGAGAATGCTGAATAAAATCAACATGATTGAAGGACAATAATAATAAAACAAACAAACAATAAGTATTGCTTACTTGTTCTTTTGGCTGTCAAACATTTTCTGTTAATCTATCATTCTATTTATCTATTATTCTTCATCTATTATCTAATAGATACTCTTCTTCTATTATCTAATTACTCCTCAAATACCAAAATGTGTAGCCAGGCAACTTGCTGAAGTAAGACTGCTTTCTTCCAAATTTTCCTCCTCAGGAATATTCATTGTGACAGACTAGGAAACAAGGTTATTTTCAAAGATGTTTTCTCTCCTTTTCTTGCTATTACAATCACCCCAATTCAATCCTCAGCTAACGAATAAAAGTTGATCTCAATTATTTCATTTCCTGGCTTCATGATCTATTGTGCAAAGGAGTGAAAACATGTTGGCAATTACTGTGATCAGCAAGACCAAGTTAATTAGTATGGTCAGAGTGGCCAGGGTTACCTTATTGCATTCTTTTTCTTTAGTTTGGATGATTGTTCTTCTTGTCTGTTAAAACTGTCCTTTTGATTTAAAAAGGCTTTTATAATAAGCACAGAATTTTTTCTTAAGTAACTGGAATAACCGTTGTTTAAGAACATGTGAAAAGTCTTGTCCTATTGGGTTAACTGAAACTTTATTATTGTCTTCAGTATAGTTGGTGTTGCATCTTATCCAGTGATAACATCCAATGCCCAGAGGAGCAAAGTTAGGGACTCTAGACTGATCCAGCTGTTTGTATTTCCAGTAATTATTTCAGGAGCCAAGAACTATATGAAGCTTGGAAAGCCATGTCAAATGCACTATCCAAAGCCACCATGGTACCCTTGGGCTGTGCTGCATCTTTCTAGGTCTGAATTTCCAGTAGATAAGACAAATCTTTCCAGAACTGAATGAGGAAAGATTTAAATAACAGCAGTTCAAAACTTACGTAGAACTGTTCTATTTTTTTCCTCAGCATTTCCCTGCATTTTATGGGGCAGATGATTTAATCAACCCAAACTGACACCATCTTGGTGATCTTTAAAACATGTATGAAAATAACTTCTGTATATCAAAACATGTAATTATTTTTTTTAAATCATGGAATAATTCAAGCTGGAAGAGAACTTAGGAGATCTGTAGTGTAGGCTGCTGTTCAAAGATGGGTCAGGGGTTTATCTCCAAGCTCTCCCCACCCCAAACGCCTGTATATAAGGAAAACAAATACTGTATCTACTTCAGCCCACATAGTCTCCCTATTCACAACAGCCTACAAGAAACATCTCACAGGTCTGAGTAACACCATCCATTGTAGCTCCATTGAGATTGTCAAGAGAAATGGACAATTGTCAGCTTATTTGCTGATTAGTTTCCCACCTTTAGAACATCTCACCTTATCTGAACTGAGCTGTGGCACCATCCTTTGAATATTCCCAAACTTGTTTACCTTCCCTAGACAATCTGGCCTGAAAGCAGATGGCAGGAGCTAATCTGACTACCCTAGAACCTCTTTGCAATCAACAAAGCTGAGGGCACAGATCAGTTAATGATGAGTAAACATAGAGATTAAGTCACATGAAGAGTTCCAAGAAAATGCATTTGATTTTTTTTCATTGCCTATGAAAGAAAATTTAGCATGAGATAAGTCCCACTCTCTCAACCTGGGATTTACAGTTTACAGTTCTCAGTACTAGGCAATGAAGGTAGCAGAGTGGAGATGCACAAAATTATGTGCAAAGAGCTGCTAAAGGCTGTTAACATTCACCCAGAAAGACCTTTGGGTGAGGTTGATCTCACCTCAGAGTTAGACACATCTCCACTAGCTCTCCAGCTGCCTACTGAGACACTTACTAGTGTTTCTTTCAGGATGAAATTAATTACATCTCAGAGTGCAGTTGACTGCAGTTGATGACCTGAGACATCTCAAATGAGATGAGGTAAATTCAGCTCGGCAATCCATTAGGCCTGCCCTTCTTGCTGCCTCAGCCAATGAACAACTGCTAAATTTCCAAAGATTAGTAATTCTACAGTCAGTGGTGGGACTGGGCAAACACCATTAGACACCAGCAAACTGAACACATACGAATTCTAGGATTGCCTTGTGTTACATTGCTTCCTTAATGACTAATTACAGGACAAGCCTTCTTAGCAATTAGTGAAGCGTTAAGTCACATTTTCTTTTGTATGGTAAGGGTGGACTAATTTTCAGTTCTTTTGCTACCATAAATAATTTAAATCTGTGCAGAGAACACTTTTTGTAAGTGCTTGAGCAGTCAATTGACAAGATGAAAAATGGCCAGTTGCAAACACTGAGGAAGTGAGGAAACTCTGGCAGCACAGGAATCTGAGAGAAAGGAGCTGAAAAGCTTCTAATGAACATAGAGTAGTCCATTGTTGTAGGAGTTAGGATGAGTTAGAATAATCAGGATAGCTACTGGCATAAACCTATAAACTTTAACTGGTAGTTTTCATGTGCTCAAGGAAATAGTCAAGCCATGGGAACAAAGTGTTGGTCATCAAGAAATGCAGAAGTGTCTAGAAGAAGACTGTGAGCACCACCAGCAAATTCAACAATGATAGTGCAGTTTGAACCGAGTGATCATCAACAAGGAATTCTCTACCCATCCCTGTAACTAAGGAGAGCAGGGGCAACCAGAGGACAGAGGCAGACTTGTGGGAAACTCCATCTCTCCAACCTCTGAGGAACCCATGGAGTAAACAAGACCTCAAGGGGTCCCACAGCCCAGGACTGAGCACAGCATGGCTGGAGCTGTGGTACAGGAGTCATGCAAGTCATAAAACTGCAGATATCTGTGATTAAACTGTGTTGATATCCCAGTCTGCTGACACTGCACATTATGGTCTTATCTGGTGACAATTGCATGGAGACCCGAGATAAAAATCTCCCTATGTTGTTACCAAGATTAACCTGTTGCTGGACACAGGTGGGAGGTGTCTCCGTCACTCCCACTTGTGACAGGACAATGCAGCTCCAGGGTGGGGTTGTAGAAAAGAAAAGAAAGAAAAAAAAAAAAAGAAAAAGAAAAAAGAGAGGTTAGGACTCAGCCCTCTCCTAACTTGAATGCCAGGTGTGCTTAGAAACCCTGAGTGAAATGGAATAATCTTGAGTTCACAGTGACATATCAGGAAATATCAGCTGGTCTGGGGGCAGGTGAAAGAAGCATGGCCAGAAAGTGTGAGGTTCTCACTTTCCAGGTTCCTGCAGTGGAGAAGAGGAGGAGGAAAATTAATTAGTTCATTTCACCAAGCTCAGCAGGCTGGGTCCTGCCAAAGGGACAACAGCGGAAGGAAAGAGCTTGTACTGCAGGTTGCACTTAACAGCCAGGAGAGGGACAAATTGTGACTTTTAACCACATCCTTTCTGTAGTGCTGGACTGAATCACCTGCAGATTGTATGGATATTCCAGTTTTGCAGCAAAGAGGGAATCTGAATTCTCCTCACCCCTAAGGAATGAGAACTGAGCTCTCCCTGCCTCAAATACGCAGGAGACACCTGTGAAGGAGCTGCTGCAGTTGCATCCAGAGGGCATTGCTGAGTGGTGACTTGAGGTTTTGCATGTGAGATTTTGAGGTCTAAAGGCCAGATTGTCAATGTACCAGACTTTTTTCTTGGCACATAATAAGCTGGGTTTCAAATGTGGTTAATGTGATGAATGGTTCTATAAACTTATTTCTCATTTTGATATGACTTGATTGCAACCAACAAAAGCTATAGAAACTCAGTGAAATACATGGATGATGTTTTGGACTGTGACCATTAACAGAAAGTACTAAATGCACTCAAAATATCACAGATTTGCCATTTTGAAGTTCTGAAAATTGGTTTCATCATGTTAATTCTGATAAAGGTCTCTTAACACCTGAATATATACTTTGGAGGGCAAAACTGTAGCTAGAACATAAGAGAAATTTTTTTCCCAACTATCATAACAGAAGTCAAATAGTCCATGAAATAAAATACGGGAAAAAATCCTGTTAACAAAATAGGGTGAGAAAGTGTTTAACATGTAGACTTTTAAAAAAAGAAACAAACAAAAAAATCATCTTGAATGCACAATCTAAAGCTTAACTTTGATTGCCAGAAGTTGGGTGATTCACAAGTTGTATGAAATTTTCAAATTACATGGTGTTTTGTTTGCCACAGTTTTCTACACAGAAATGTTTTTCTAAATAAATTAAAATACGTCTAACTAGAAGTCAGTTCTGAACAACCCACTTGCATTAGGTGTACCATTTAATAATGTCATTTAATAATGACATACCTAATGTCATTCTTAGTTTCCTCCTCCATGTTTAACTTCACCATTTGCCTGTTTCATCCCACAGAAAGAAATTTAAATTTCAAATAACTTTTCCCCATCAATAAGGAAAATAATCTCTGGTCAAGTCAATTATAAAGAAAATCAAAATATAGTACAATAACAAATCAAAACCAATTTAACAGTGTCAGTATCATGGTAAGAACCTCCTGAGCAACCATTTCTGTCAAGCCTGAAATGGTTACCTCCAGAGTTTATCATCCTTATCATCCTAATAAAACACTCTCATATAAGGAAGAGCTCTATTCCACCCAAAATCATTTCCCTAGAGGTTTACCTGCTGTCTCTGTGGTGAGCTGAACACACTAAACCACTCCTAACACAGAAAAGCCTTTGCAGCTGATTCAAATGCAAACCTGAAATGTTTAATTTCATCTGCTTCATCAAAGAGACCCATTTCTAAGAATTTCAAAAGATTGTTTCTGTTGCCAGTTCACCACCAAACACCCAAATCTGTGTTCTCCTCTTGATTGCATCGTTTGTTAATTTCCTTCCCCACCAGTATTCACTTATTAGTTTATCTGCCCCACAGTTCATCTTAATAAAAGGATTCACCAAACATTCAAGCAGATTCCACATATAAAACAAGTTTAATTAACCCTTTTAAAAAATAATTACATTTAAAGTAAGACCTATTTTTCTCAAGTCTTTAGAAAGAAATGATAGTCTTTATCAGACAATCTTATCAAGAATAAACCTATGTAAGAGAAAGCAATGTTGTAAAACTTAAGGTTCCTGAAATTTCTGTCTTCACTTTGAAATAAAAATTACAACTAAAGAATCTGAATTTTTAATATAGAATATATATATGTCTGCCATTTTTATGCACAGAAGAAAAGCTTCCTGATATACTTACTGGCTTTTTTAGGTGTTATTTTTGACCCTAGTTAACTCCCTTCAGCAAAATAACAAATCAAAAACATAGTGGAAACTCTGGTGCAAACATGTTGCACTGGAGGAAATAAATATTAATTCCTCCACACTTTCCTTTTCTTTTACATACCACTCACAGGAAAAAAAAAAAAAAAAATAAAAAGCCCCTTCTGTTCAGGTTCTTTAAGGTTTTTTAGGCAAATAAAAGGTCACTGAATCCTACAGAAACCCTACCACAAACCACCATTTTTCTAAGAAGAGAACGTGCAGCAAACCACAGGACTTACATTATTTTCCATCCTCTCTAGGTGAAAGTTCGAGGAGTCACTTCCTTCTATGCAAGAGACACGTATCTCAGCCAAGTTATCTCCCGAGAAATAGTTGGAAAAACCTCTTCACTGCCTTTATCATCTCTGTTTCCCCTTTCAGCAATCCTGCACCACTCTTCCTTCAGAGACTGTGTTATTTGTACACGGGGGGTGCTGAGGGAGGCGCCTACTTAGCCATCAGAGTTACAGATATGATTATACCAGGTCTCATGGGAATGGCTGTAACCTCAGTAAGCCAAGCTGGGGAGGTTCCAAGCTGAGCATTTCCTTAAGAGACTGTTCCATCCCTGGATTTCTGGGAGTCTTTCACAGTACATCAGAAGTGAAGCATAAAAAAGTGGATGGAAAACAGGGGGGTCAATGTGGGCTTCAGCCTGGACTTTGTTTTTTTAAAAAAGGCATTGGCCTTTGTGTTTTATTTAAATATTTCAGTTTCAGCTCTCTACATTAGTAAAATCAGAAAAAGCATGATGTAGGATCTATAAATTATACTGGAAAGCTATCACTGAAGCTAAGTAGAAGCAGGAAAGCTGATCACTTTTACCTCTCTGTATCTGTGTGTGTATACATGTAAATAAATAGAATGCAAGTGCATGTGTATGACTCAGATTAATTTTTTATATATATAAATATATAAATATGTATAATGATACGTGCAAGGAGTGTGTGAGGAGCCTGGAAAATTTCAATCACTTTTGAGACCTGCAACTTCTCCATGGCTGAAGCCACTCTTGGATAGGATGGGAGAGAGACTTCAGTTTTGCAGCTGAATCTGCACTACTAGAAAAAAAGGGACAAGACTAGTTCTCTGGCCCTGGAGCTAAACATGGTAAACATTTCCCCATAAAACTAAATTTTCTTATGCTTCAAAAACAGGGAGGGAAATCAACAGTCCTTCTCTCCAAGGAGGGATCTAGGCAATTTTAGGGAATTCTGCCTCCCCTGCAGGAGAACAAAGATTTCTCTTGCTGAGTGTGCTCATTCTGTATGTCCTTTTTCTTAGGGACAGAGTGTGATATCATTAATGATCTGATCCAAATGTTGTATATCTGAATTACTTAGGCTGTTCAGCATTTTAAGACGAGGGAAGATGTCTTCTTTGCATTAAGCATTGGCTTCACAGGAAAAAAATTAATCATCAGACACAAAAGAGGAAAGTTAAGGCTGATGAATTCAACACATTGCCTGAGAATGAATTGAAAACATCTCTGAGGAGAAGGACTTAGGGGTGTTTATTGATGAGAAGCTCAACATGAGCTGGCAATGTGCAGTTGCAGTCCCAAAAGCAGCCGTGTCCTGGGCTGCATCAGAAGAAGAGTAGCCAGCAGGCCAAGGGAAAGGATTCTGCCCCTCTACTCCCTGTACTACTGGCACATGTCGCCCAGAGAAGCTGTGGCTGCCCCATCCCTGGAAGTGTTCAAGGTCAGGTTGGATGGGGCTTGGAGCAACCTGGTCTGGTGGGAGGTGTTCCTGCCCATGGCAGGAAGCTTGAACTAGATGATCTTTAAGGTCTCTTCCAACCCAAACCTTTGTGATTTCAGATTATACTTCACTTTTAGGATGTTTAATATTTCACCTAGTTAAAATGGGATGAATCAAAGGAAGGAAAGCAAACTGACCCCTGGATGTAGTATGAGATTGTACCTCTGCAGAATAATAACACATTAAAAATGTGAGCACTGTTTTGACTCAGAAGATCTGGTTGCCAGATCCTTCCCTGTACTAACTGCAATTGTAATCAATAAAACAATTTTTTATACTATCCATATTTTTTAATTGGCAGCTTTGCTTGAAGTGAAAGAGAAGCTTTCAAAGCAAGCAGTTTTGCAATAACTGAGGCAAATATTCCGTGTTGAATTCGGGTTGGTTGCCAGCCTCCTTCTATTTGTGAAGTTATCTTCTTTCACAGTATGTAGGACTCTGAGAAATGAGGGAAAGTGGTCATGATGCTACACCAGGTTGCTAATTTTGATCTGTTGGTGGAATATTGCCATCTTTTGGCAAAAGCTTTGGTTAGTTAGGCTCTAAATTTAATGAGAATGTTGCTGTGGGAAGTTAAACTATGTCTTGGATGCTTTGGCGAGAGCACTTCACAAGACCCAAAATTTCATGGGAAGATGCACATTTGTAACGATCAGGAGGACTACCCACGAATCAAATTAGGAAACCTGAAAGCAGGTTAAAACAGGTAAAAGATTTATCAATCCACCTGGTTTCCCAATTGTCACCACTATCACACTTTAAAGTAACATTAATTACAAAAAGTTGCATGTTCAGATCAGTCACATGAAGCTCAGGTTTCATGACACAAGTTCAATTCATATGCTCTCTTCTTACCTGTAAGCTATCTGTCTGTCATAGGTCTTATAGAGCATTAAAACTGTTTGATATTAGCTTTATTAATCTTAAGCTGTTTGAAGCTTCACTTAGGTATCCGTGAAGATGGCTAAAGTTCATCTCCTTTGCATAAATATCTGCAGCTTGCATTCATATGGAAGGAATGAACAAATAATAAGGGTAGATTTTAAACTATATTTAAGCACCCCAAAGAGACATATGAATGCTCAGAAGGATTTCCAGAGTCTGAATGACTCTGCAAACTTAAAAACTTCCAAGAACACTACTCTGAAGTTTCTCTAACATCAGTGATGTTCATAGCTTTCGTATCTATCTCCAGTGTTAATTTACTTGAATTTTACCCAAAGTTATAGATGATAAGGGGACATGAAACAGCAGCTAGTCTTGGCTTCCTCCCTTTTACCTGTTCTCCTCTGCCTTGGGAGAAAGATAAGCTGCAGTTTCCTCAGGCAAGAAGGAATTATTTTCTTCTCTGGATGAAGGACGCAGAGATGGTTTTCCATGTTTATCTCAGGCTTTCCCAGGTCCTTGCACTAACCCTGAGTTGGGCAAGTTACTTTTCATCTGCGGCTCAGACTGAATCAGAGATAAACTGAGCTCTCAGTAATTAACAATGTCCCAGGAGGTTTTCAAAGTGCACTTTGTCTTACAGGTTGCATTCAAGGTATATCCCCTGTGCATACCGAGTTATCCCAGCTGGCTGACTACTCATGGTGAAGAGATAGCTACATCATTTCTAGCATTCCACCAGTTTCACCCCAATGATTGCTTGAGGAAGCTGGTGTCTCACATCATCTGTACTGCCACGTGGCTTTGGGTCACAACTCTCTGTTCAGCCTGTAAAGGGCAGCAAATACATGAAAAATGCAGATGTGTTGAATTGCAGCAGCTGAATCAAATGCACATTTAGTTGAAGGTGAGAGAAGAAGCTGCCTGGGCTCTCTTGACTGTGCTGATGAACTGTTCCTTGACTATAAACAGGAATTGATGTGTTCTACCTCCTTGCAAATACATGGGGAGACAATAGAGATTCCCTGTTGGACATGGAAGAGTGAGACACCTTTGACAGTGATTTTTCCTCTCCTGTCTGAAATTAAATCCTCATTTCTCCCATTGTACTCCCAAGCAAGGCTGTTTGAGCCCTGTCTCCTCCATCAGCAGGGAAAGTGAAGGACCTTCAACCTCAGCAAATTCAAGTCAGTGAGAGCAGCTGGAGGGAAATAAACCTCAAGTTAAAAGAAATTTGAAAAAGTAGAAATGTATACTCTGCCATGACAAAATCTCAACCTTGCTAAATTAAGAAGAGCCAAAAAGTGTTGCCCATTTGTAAAGAAAACACACAGAAATAGTCTATAAAAATCTAGGTGTTTAGAGAGAAAATGTATAGAGGTAATTGAAAAACTGAGCAATATCTTTATTTGCAAATGATACAGAAATGGCTCAGTGCAAGTGGGCAAATATTTGATGTTAATGGATATTTGAACAAAGTAAAATTAAAATCTAAAGAAAAATGAAACCTGTTCATGTGATGTATGCTTCCTATTAGAAAAAAAAGGAATATTCATTAAATGTAAAGTAGTTTAGTCTGCAATAAAGCTGAACAGTCAGCCTAAAGTGAGACTCAAATTGCTCTTCAGTTTTTCCTTCCACAGCATAGTAATAACTTTGGGTAGAAAATGGTTAAAAATAGTACAAAATCATTTCATCTCTTAGTTAAAAATACCAACCAACTTCTTTCTGCGTGCTTCCTGATGCTGCTGTAATTGGTAAGCATGTATATAACTACCTGTTATCATAAATGATGCTATTTTATAGCAAATTAAGAAATAATGAAAGGAAGGTAGATTGTGAAAAATTATATATCAGGTGCAGCAATCAGTCAGTATCTATTCAGGTTTTTGCATAGATTTTATTGCTATAGTAACAAGGGCACAAGAGTGAATACAATACCAGCTTTAATTGTGAGAAAGCAGATGAGTTGCACAAGTGCAATCCTTTTGGATATATTTCTGGAATCTCACAACATCACCAGATTTAGTAAAGATTAATTTCTAGTCCTTTCTGAGAAGTTAGGTATGATTTGGATATCAACTGTAAATTCCCTTTGGGTTTCACCATCATCTTCTTTTTATGGCTACAGTGTGAGTTTCCATTTTGTAACCCACCCCAGCTTTTCATAAAGATGCATCAATCAGGAACGTTTCAGCTTCATAATGATGGAGATGAAAACCAAATAGAAAGTGTTGCTGTCTAATGTGCAAAACTGTCCTGAATTCTTTATCTGGGAAAGGGAAAATGTCAGTCTTGTGATACCATTTCTTGACTGTTTCTAATAATATTTCACATGAAAATTTTTGGACATATTTCCAATATGCACTGCAGAATTATACAGTGATTAATCAAAAGAAGCCTTACATACTCTGAGCAGCATATCTGTCAGTAAAATAATAAATGATAGCTTATTGGTGGTGGTTTCTAATGCCAACTAACACAGACTGGAAAAAAAAATACTTTTACATCTTCTGTGTGTGTATTATCTCAGTGGAACAATTTCAGTTAATTTAGAATTACTTGACTGATATAGTTTTAAATAGATAAATGAAGGACCGTGCCACCCACGTCTTGCTTTCTCTTTCCTATAAAGAAATCACCATGATGACACAAATCAGTCACAGAATGTGTGGGATTGGAAGGGACCTTTAAAGGTCTAGTCCAGTTCCCCTGCAGTGCACAGGGACCTTTTTAACTAGAATGATTGCTCAAAGCCTCATTAAGCCTGACCTTGAATGTGTCCAGGGACGGGGTCTCCACCACATCTCACAGAATCACAGAATCACAGGATCAAGGCTGGAAAAGACCTTTAAGATCATCAAGTCCAGCCTATGACCAACACCACCACATCAGCCAGACCACGGCACTAAGTGCCACATCCAGCCTTTCCTTGAACACCTCCAGGGATGGTGCCTCCACCACTTTCCTGGGAAGTCCATTCCAATGTCTAATTACCCTCTCTGTGAGAAAGTGCTTCCTAATATCCAACCTAAACTTCCTCTGGAGCAGCTTGAGGCCATGGCCTCTTGTCTTGTTGCTAGATGCCTGGAAAATGAGCCCAGCCCTCACCCGACTGCAACCTCCCTTCAGGTAGTTGAAGAGGGTGAGAAGGTCCTTCCTGAGTCTCCTCTTCTCCAGGCTCTAGTTTAAGGCCATTGCCCCTCATCCTATTTTAGGATATTTATATAATAAAATTTCCTTTTTGGGGGGAAAATGTTGATTTTATTCTGTGAATGACATTATGGTGTGGAAACTAACTTCCAAAATGTGTAACCAATAGTTGGCTCAGGAGCTGTGTTCATCTGTACAATGTTGCTGTGACTTTACAAAACTAGAACTTTTTGGTTTGGTTGGTTGTTTTGGGTTTTTTTAAATGACATTTCTATAATCATAGAATCATAGATCTATAATCATAGAATCATAGATCTATAATCATAGAATCAGGTTCCAACCCCCCTGCTATGAGCAGGGACACCTCCCACCAGACCAGGCTGCACAAGCCTCATCCAACCTGGCCTTGAACACTGCCAGGGAGTGGGATTCCACAACCTCCCTAGGCAACCTGTTCCAGCACCTTCCTACCCTCATGGTGAAGAATTTCTTCCTGATGTCTGACCTGCATCTCCCCTCTTTCAGTTTAAAACCATTACCCCTTTTCCTATCACTGCCCTCTCTGGTGAAAAGCCTCTCCCCAGCTTTCTTGTAGGCCCCTCAGGTCTTCAGCCCCAACTCACTTAGCCTGTCTCCAGAGCAGAGCTTCTCCAGTCCTTGGATCATCTTGATGGCCCTTCTCTGGAACCTCTCCAACAGATCCATGTCCTTCCTATGATGAGGTCTTCAGATCTGTACACAGTAATATTACAGTGGAGAGTGAGGGTTTCTGGTCAAGAGAGGGAACCCTCATAAATTGCTGTTGATGGGACGACTATTAACATATGTGGGATTTGTAGGCCAGGCTGATACTGAGAAAATGGTGCTGCAGAGAGCTCTTAGTGATTTATGAAGCCCTTTTACTGCACAGGGATTCAAATAGCTTTTATAACGTATTACATTGCTGCCTTATTTTAAAAGAATAGCTGAAGCCATTTTCTGATTCGCATAATAGTGAAGTCTAAATGGTATAAAGTAGTTAATTGGCATCTTTGTCAAAATAAAGACCTAGTATAAAGGAATCTCATTTCCTTTTATCAGAGAATGAAATTATATTTTAAAAAATCATGGGGATGTAAAATTCAGACTCTTTTGAATGGATAATTGGTATTACAGACTAACAGGAAATTGCTTTCTTTGTGAGAATGTATTAAAATCATTCTGTTACATACAGTAATCTCCAGCTTTCTAAATGGTCCAATGCACATTTCAATCAGGAAAATTTGCTTATCATCTACTCAAATGGAAAAATATGGATTGCTCTTTTCTCTCTCCTCAGTGGTGTAGCAAAATAATACAAAGAGAATTAGGGCAGTGAAGTAAATCAAGTTAGAAAATTAATATTCCTAATGCTATTTCATCAAGCAGCATTAAGTATATCTAGAGATTTCCCTGGCTGTAACAGACATTGGATATTTACTCTTTGAGCAGCTTATTTTATCTTTATATTTTTTATGAAGAAGCAAAACACAAAAATCTGATTATCTGATGTAAATCAGGGGTCATTTTAGTTAGTTGAACATAATACTCCCTGGAATGAAGGTCCAGGTTGGTAAAATTAAACTATTGGCCTTCAGGACCAGCCAATTTTAATGGCTTATACACAGAGTACAAGTGGATAAGCTATTTAATAGATAATGGCATGATTGACTAAAGCATGTTTGAGAGAGGATGGTCATCAGACTGGAATAGCAGAAAAAAATGAGTGTCAAATACTGTTTAGAAAAAGAGGTCCTCTTCTGTGTGCAATACAGTTGTAAAAGATCTAAGCTGAACATTCCCCAGCAGATCATTCTGCCAGTTCTGCACTTTGAAGTACATGCTTTACTCTTTCCACCTTATCTGGAAAAGAGGAGCTTGTCACTTCCTACTAGTTTCAATTCTGAAATTCTGAAGGAGTTTTCACTTTTTTTTCTTTGTAATCTGGATAATTCTGCAGCTATTACACGTTTCCATGAGGTTTTTCTTCAGTACCTCTGCCTCTTATTTTGCATTTGTCTGTCTGAGGATGGTCTTGCTGGCTCATAGAGTCTGTGGTAGAAGAGAAATGGGCATATAGTTTTGGGGGGTTTTTTTCCAATTTTTGTACATTTCCAGTTGATTTTTAAACTTCTCATGTAACAGGAGTGTGAGAAGAGGTGAAATTCATAGCCAAGGTACCAGTTCATAACCACGAGGCTTTTCAACCTGGTGTCTCAAGGCAGTTGAAGAGCACTAATCCTGCTGATCTGAATTCAGCATGTTCATCCCAGGTGAGATGTCTGAGTCTTTTGACTGAGGGCCCAAATAGCTGCTCTTTTGTCTACTTTTTAATCTGGGAACAGCAGCAGAAATCATCTGGGGAAGGAAAAGGAGTTTTGGATGCAAGGAGCCATAATAATAATAGGATTACTATGATTAGTACTATACTAATTAGTGCTATTACTACATACTATCTGGGTATTTGCAAATGGAAAATTTGTTCCCTTCTTTGAGCCAAAAATTAATTTGATTTTATGATATTAAAAACTAATCAATTATCTTTTTTTATTTATGGGAATGTTTTCTTTCATTACATTATTATTTATTTTTTTTTAAAGTTGTGCTCATGTGGAAATTAAGATCTTTCAAATATCAAGTATGAAGAACTTTCTTTAAAGAACAACAGGAAATGACTAATACAAATATACAGTGAAACCATTTGGTCATTTCCACAAAGGAATCTTTCTCCAGCTCTTTAATGGACTAATGCATGCTGAATTGTAATGGAGCTAATTTGCTCAACACCTACTTAAGGAGAAGATGCTGGGGTGCCTGATTTTTCCCCTCTCTTGGGTCTGAAAAATTGCCTACATGAAAGCCTCCGTGACACTTTGATAGATACACTGAGCTGCAGCCAATGCATAATTGGGCAACTCAAAGGGAAGTGTCTGAAATTGCCTCTCAGAAAACACGCTTTAAAAGTCTATCAAATTCAACAAACAGAATGAAAGAAATCTAAGATTTGTTTCATCATTCATCTCACCTTCATCTTCTAAAGCTAAAAACTAGAGCTCTGAGTTTGTGGAAATAGGAACATGCAACGGGATGGTCAAAGGGATCTTCTCCTGCTATTGAAATGTGTTACGTTCCAAGCATCTGCACTTTGTCAGCCACCAGGTGTTTTGTGTCAAAACAATATAAAGGCCAGAGGAATTAATAATCTAAAATAATATCAATGTCATCCAAGTAAATATTGTAACATGGGAGCTTCATTATCTTCCAAAAGAGAAAATTCAAGCAGTGTCCCTAGTGCACTTGGCACTTATTGAAACGCCATCAACACACAAATGTATTTGCCCATAAAAAATACATAAACATGGGGGGTTTTTTTCCCAAGTCAACCAAATGTCCTGTAGCTAAGGCCACACTTCTACATTATTTTATAACCACTTTCATTCTTATTTACTTGCAAGAATGCAAATGTTTTCAAGGTACCAGACATAAAACAGAGCACAAGATACTTAGAGGCTGGTTTCATTCTCATACCTTCACTGTAATGTTTTTATCATGCAGATGCTTGTGATGTATAAAATATAAAGAAATCAAAGTTGCAAAGAAAAAAAAGATGGGAAGAGCAAAAGGTGAGAGGGAAAAGGAAGGAATGCTTGTATTTATATACAAGTTTCATACAGCATCTTATTCAGTTACTGAAACTGAATCAGGTTTGCTTTTTTTCCAGTGAGTGAGGTTGACGATTTTTACCTGTGAGGGGTTTGGCTCACAAACACACTTCAGCTTGAAATTCAAGAAAGCTAGAGGGACAGTGTTAACAGCTGTGTTTGGTTACATCCAAAAATCTTAAAACTGTTGGGATTTATGGGAACATGCAAACATGGTTCCACTCTTCCCTTCCAACACTGGGCACTGTCTTTGTTCATTAACTGGGGTACAAATACCACATAACATCCTACTGCTGATTATTTGGGAAGGACAGACCTTCTTACAAGATTTCTGGGGATCTATTTCTCTTCCTGGAGTCTGAGGTCAGCCAGAGACTTTTCTCTCTACCATGGTAAAGGACTTGGGGAACTCAGCCTTGCATTTAGTAGGACTGGCACCAGCAAAAGGCCAGCAGCATCATCAACCCAGTAATGATCTTTATACTCTCCAACACCCTAGGGAGATGGAGTAAGAGAAAAGCGTTACAAGCAGGATGGAATGACTCCTGGTTATGCAGAGAAACAGTTCTACTAAATCACCTTCAAAAAGCCAGAAAGTGTCTTGTGAGGACACAGCTTGTACTCCACAGACATTTAAAGTGATCCTCTTCGCCTAAATCTATGAAATATGGGCACTGTTTAAGCAGTGGCCACAAAACCAGATTTGAGCCATTTTATTTTCCAGTGAGAAATGGCTCGTTGGACAGTGAGCACTGTTCTAACATGAGGGGGACAATGATGGGGCACTTGGAAATGAAAGCTTCTCCCAATCAAGGCCATTGTTTTCTCCTTTACTGCAGCTGGATGTAGTATTCAAATCCACTAATCAGCATCATCAAACCAGGAAATATGGAAATAGATTTCACTTTACTACTTATATATTATTCATGGCATGCGATGAAACATTATGAAGTTAATTTAATTGCACTGCAATTAAAATACCTGTTTCTGTTTACATAGATGAACATACAAAATTTATAACCTTAAATGAAGATGGCTGTTGTCACTGTCTCTATAATCATTAAGATGAGTGAATAGGTTCTAAAATTTGTAATTTTTTTCTTTTATCATTGCCCCATCTTAAACAATTAGAAAGCTTTTCTCTAAATGTTTGCTCATTCATATTCTTGACTCTGGATAATTGCAGAAAGAACATCCAAGCCTGGTTGGAAGAGTCCAATATTCTGACCATATTATTGTAGTTATTCCACACATGGAGGGTGTGATGCTTAATAGAATGTTTAGTTATTTGAAGATATTCAATGTTACATGGGATTTCTTCTTTAGTTTTGATACATAATATGCTGAAATCACAACACAAATGTAAGGCTACACTTAGCAAAATACAGCAATTGCAGTATACAGCTCAATTACAAAACCAATGTGTTCTCATCGTGATCCAGTGTCTCCTCTCTGTCATGATCCTGGGTGTCCCCAGTCACCAGGAAGAAGGTGCTTCACACAGGTTGAAGCAGCTCAAGCCCATTGCTCTCTTTGAAAGTTTTTTTTGTCAGTCATTCATTTTTTACACTCTGTTGGGCTGAACCACACATACACTCCCCCCGTGCTGTTGTCACTGACTCAGGAAGACATCCCCTTTAAATGAATTCAGGGAGAAACACACCACCAGCTGATCCACTCAACTGTTGAGATAGTCCTTTGAACCACTCAACTGCTGGTAGCTGTTTTTCTAAAGCAAAGGCCACTCTCCAGTCGCCTTTGAGTGGAGAAAAGCTGCTTTTCATTGCAACAGCACATCACCCCTGCTCGTGTCCTCTGAGCCTTTCTCCATTGTAGGGCTTTGTTGAACAGTCATACAGGAAGAAAATACCTTTTCCCCAGACTGAAAATGGGGGAAATGTAGAAAATTGAACCGAGCAATACCAGTTTAACAAAGAAGTTTCTGTTTTGGCAGCCAGGTGAATCCATGGATGTCACCATTCACATAATGAAACAACACGGCATAAGAAAATAAAATAGCACGGAGATAAATTTTGAGTTTAAAAAGCAACTTCTGTTTTATTTGCTGTGGTATTCAGCTGCAGTAGAATGTCAGTTTAAGCATTTTAAAGTACTTCTCAGTTAAAGCATGTTGTAGCTGAATCTGCAGGCTGTGACCCTATCAGAACCTATAATGCAAACATACTTTTAGATACAGTATTCTCAAATAAATGCCAACCAGTGACATGAGCAGCAGAATTAACAAAGCAATAATTTTTCCTATGGCTTGGCATTTTTTTAGTGGAATCCCAGGTACATAGGAAAGTCTGTCTTGTACTGAGTTTTTCTGTGCTTGTACAGTAATACTCTCTCTTTGCTATGCGAAATTTTTGGTGTTTGACATCTAGACTACTGGCTGTTTGATGGGGGATGAGCCCTCTACTTGAGGGAAAGTAGGAGACCTTAACTGCTACCCATTATATTTTATGTTATGTTCTCACAGCTATCAGATCTTCTGCCTTTTGCACAGCTGGCAGACAAAACAATGTATAGGAGGAAGCTGAAGGTAAGTAGGGTGGATGTAAGGAACACAAACACAAGTTTTATATTGAATGGGATATCAGAGAGCCTGAGAAATGAGTGATGGGCACCACGAGTGTGTAGGGAGGAACCAAGTGCCATTCTCTGAAGGTGTTGTCATGAGATCTTCCTGCTGCTTTTTGAATTAAAACTGACTATTATCTCATTGGAAAGGGGGAGAAGTTTTCTACAGATGCTGTTCAGAAGGGGAGGGGGAAGCAGCAACTGGAAATATATTGAGGAATTTTTGTGTAGAGATATTGAGGAATCCATCTTCTTACACGAACATGGATTTCTGGCTGCAGCAGTTACAAGCTTCACTAGAAGCAGCAGCAAAAAAAACCCAACATATTAAGTGAAGAACTAAAGGATTATTCTCTTTTTGCCTCATTTTGTTTGTGTTGTTGCTCCAGCCACAGCCACACTCAATAATAGATAATTGAAGCTGTGGTATGGAATCTTGGCTGATACATTCTGCAGAGAATGCTAAGACTGGTAGAATAGTAGGACCACTACTAAGATACAGTACCCAGTTCTACCCTCTTCATTTCAATAAGGGTATGAATAAACAAAGGAAAATTTACATAAGAGTTGACTTTTCAGTGACTACTTTAATTTATCTTTGGGGACAAATTCTACCCAATGTTTGGTCAGCAAGGCAGGGTTTTCTTAACTGTCTTGGCTGTTGTCTTAAGTGAACCCATGGATCTCTAACCTTTGAATGAATGCTCCTGTGTAAGACCATCTTCCCTGCAACCTGGAGAGAAGAAACTGCATTGCCTTCACTCTGCCCAGAACTCGAGCAGCATTAAGGTAATGACTGTTATTAAAATCAGCTTGGTCTTAGCTCCATGGAACCAGGAAGCAGACAAAAATGCAATGGATTTGCTCAAAAAGCTGTATTTTCCTGAGAGGTTCCCAAACCATCTCTATTGCTCTTTCAAAAGCCTCTGTACATTAATAAAGCCACTTACTAAGTTGATGCCTTCACACATTTTCTCTGGAAACGGTGGAGCAAGGAACCTAAACTTGTGCCACCACAGCTCTGAAACCACCCTATGTCTTTATCCAACTTTTTATTATGGATGGGGGTACTGAAGAAACTGTCAGAAAGAAATTTGACATGATGTTGTAGAAGTTACAAAGGATTTAGTGGGTTCCCTGGGGCGGACAGATAAGAAATCTCCTGTTAATTTGCACTAATTTATCACCTTGTTATACAGAGAGACTAGAACTGCACACCCAAAATAACACTGATTGGTGTAGACGCAAGCTCCCAGATAATACAAATGGCTATTGATTAATGTGCCTAAATCCTGTTTACCTGTACTATTTCTGTTTGAAATGGGTGTGGCTACCATCATGGAATCACAGAGTAGTTTAGATAGGAAGGGACCTCTGAAGTTCAACTAACCCAGCTCAAGGCAGATCAGCCTTCAAAGGTGGATTTAATTTTGAAGCTAGATCAGGCTGGCCAGTGTCTTGTCCAGTCAAGTTCTGAGTTTATCCAAGAACAGAGACGCTACAACATCTCTTTGTGATTTGTTCCAAAGTTTATCCACCCTCACTGCAGATTTTTTTCCCCAGTGTTTAATCAGAATTTCCCTTGTTAGAACTTGTGCCTGTTAAATTCTATCTTGTTCCACTGTCTACATCTGAGTTTGTCTGTTACTTCTCTCCATGGACAGTTCTACTCAACGGACAGTTGAAGTGAAAAGTGAGACCCACACTCTCACCTCTTCTTACTACTGAACAAACCAATCTTTCAGCCTTTAATCCTATGCCATGTGCTTCAACACCTTGATGGCCCTCCAATGGCCTTGATCAAATATGTCTCTTGTTTTGACGAGCCCCAAACGAGACACTCGTCTAGTTCCATTAATTTATAGCTGATATGAAATTTGATTCTTAATCATTTATGACATGAAAGATGTAGTTTAATTAGGAAAACTTGGGATAAACTGGGACAATGCGTGCCGGTTTAAAGGCAACTTAGACAATTTTCTTGCCAGATTAAGGACCTAAGGTAGGAATTTTCCTTTCATTCAAAGTGTCAGAAATATTGGACATTTTGCCTTCCAGTGTACATCGAATCAACAATTTGTTGGAAACTGCTTATGTATAACTAAGGAATACGGACCTCTAGGACACTGGTGGAGTCTATTTTTTTGATGCAGCATCCAGACAAACTCTGGAACTAAAATCTTCTGCCTGTTGTGTGATGCTTTACTGAGGCAGGGAAAGCATAACAGATGCTCTTTTCAACCTTCCTAGGTTCAGCAGGCACCATGTGATTGCCAGTAACTCCTGAAGTGTCTGTTCAACACACTGGCTGGTCTTTACTCATCCAAAGCCTGTCTCTTCTCCCCACCCACTTTCATTCTCTTTTCCTGAACTACTATTTCCTGTTCCAGGTTTCTTTCATACCAGCTGCTTCCAAATAATCAGCTTGACCTTTTAGTTTTACCGTTTCTTATTCTTCTGCTCTCTCATTTCCTGTCATCATCCACTTGCTGGGAATTGATGACACTTAGGGATATCAAAGGGGAAGGATCATTACACTGTTATTTGGCTGGTCACCATAATCTGTGGTGTTTTCTTACCTTTATCTTGCATCTGTAATGAGACACTGTGATCAGTGAATTGGCTGATGGGATTACTTTTTAATAATGTTACTATAAAATATTAATGACTAAAAATCTCTAAATTCAGCAGCTGTTAAGCTACTAAAACTGCAAAGGGTTATCCAAACCTAGGAATAACTGAAGAAAACATCCAAACCATTCAGATAAGAGAAGAAAGGAGAAGGGAGAAATGGCAGAAAGTCAAATAGTTCTTCCCTCCACACTATTATCTACGTGTAAGAGCCAGGTTAGTTAACATGCACGTAAGTTTGGGTTTGCACAGGCAGTCGTTGCATGGGCTTCCACCACACACACTTAGAAGATAGTGCATTAAGCTAATGTTCAATAGTAAAAAGAAGAGGGCTGATGTCCTGGGTTTGGCTGGGATAGGGTTAATTTTCTTCATAGTAGCTTGCACGGGTGCTGTGTTTTGGATCTGTGCTGGAAAGTGTTGATAACACTGAGGTGTTTTTGTCATTGCTAAGAAGGACTTCCACAGCCTCAAGGCCTTTGCTGCTCCTCAGCCACCCCAGTAAGCAAGCTGGGGGAGCACAAGAAGCTGGGAGGGGACACAGCTGGGACAGCTGACCCCAGCGGACCCTGTGACATCATGCTCAGCAATAGAAAGCTGGAGGAAGAAGGAGGAAGAGGGAGATGTTCGAAGTGATGCCATTTATCTTCTCAAGTCACCATTACCAGTGATGGAGCCCAGCTTTCTTGGAAATGGCTGAATACCTGAACACCTGGGAAGTAGTGAAGGAATTGCTTACTTTCCTTGAATTGCATATGTGGCTTTTGCTTTACCTGTTCAGCTGTCTTTATCTCAACCCACAAGTTTTCTCATTTTTACTTTTTCTCTCCCCATCCCACTTGCAAGGGCTGAGGCAGCAGCTTTGTGGTGCTTAGTTGCCAGCTGGGGTTAAACCACAACAACTTCTCCATCACTTCTAGTAATAATCCTGACCTCTACCGAAAGCTGCCAAAGCTGTGGGGTGTACTATTCTTGTGGGAACTTTCAATCTGAATATAAGTTAGAAAAGCATATTTGGGCTTGTCTTCTTGCATAACAGATGTTGTGGGGATTTCTCAAGTTGGGACAGAATGTTGACCCCAGTGATGGCTTTGGAAAGTGACATTCCAGAAGACACACCTTTGGTGGGTTCAGAGAAAAATGCCATGATGAGATGCTCTTTCTCTTACATTTAAAATAGCTTAACTACATATGGGGCCTCTATGAATCCTAAAGAAGCACTATGGTTTGTGTAAACATTGCAAGGTTAGCAGTAACTGGAGAGCTCCAGAAAATAAAAGAAGGACAATTCCCACAAAACATTTATGGAGCCTGTTCTCAGGCATACTGGGCTGTCACAAAACTACAAGAAAACTCTTCATTCCTGGTGGTCAGTTGCTATATATTTCTACACAGCAAAGTGATAAAGAGAAGTGTGATTATGGAATTCTACACCACCACTAGGGAGGTAATGTTGGTATGTATTATAGTGCTGGTCCTCAGGAATTCTCTGATAGCTTTACCTGCACCGTGCTTCCTAACCAGAGGATCCAATATTCCTTTGTCTCTGCTCTTCTCTGATTTAACTATCAAACTTCTTGAACAGAAAGGGATAACCTTTCACTCTGTTCCAAGCATCCCAGACCTCTTCTCATGAAGTTCACGTATGTTCAGATAGTTTTACCTGGAGGAATTCACGGTTTCAGATACCAGAATTGTCAAAAAACCCCACCTGTTCGGTGCTATTAACTCATCACAATCTTTATAGTCCTTTTAAAGAAACTCCACATCATTGCCTCAGCACCTGACTTGGCTTTTGGGAAATTCTGGCATGAAGAAGCTGCAGCAGCTGGATGTCACCATTCTCCTTTCAGCCCTGCAGTGATGTGCTAGGGCTACTTTCATGCTTAAGCAACACTAAAAAATTGATCAGACTTTTAAATTTGCACTGGGATGAATTTAAAGGCTTTTATATGTTTCTAAAGTAAAATCAGGACTAAGGGTATGTTTATGCCAGGTGTGATTTTGTCCAAAATTGCTGTCCCTACAATGGAAAGAGTTCAGCTTTGAAGTATTTCTGATTCTGGACCATTTCTGACTGCTGCTGCAGTCAAACAACATAATTTTAAATTGTGAAGATCAGATTCATTTAAACTAATAATAATAACAAATTGGCATTTTGTTACATATTGTTGCTGTTTTCAGTTCTCTCCCGTGACTCTTCCAATCTTTTCTTCTTTACCAATAAGCAAGAGCAAAGCAATCTTCCCACTTTCCTAACAAACATTCCCTGCCACAGTGCTAGACAGATTTGCTTGAAGGTACTCCCTGGAAGATTCAAGCCCACAGGAGAACAGAATTTTTTTCACAATCATTAAGATTTGTCAATCTGGCACGAGTAAAAACCAGAACTGGCAGCCAACAAACACCTACTGAGAACTCTGGAGAGTCTGAGAGCCCAGGATAGAAAACAGCAAGTTATGTCATTATTTTCTACAGGAATTTATAATCAATTTAATTTCCCCACATTGAAGTGCAGGAGTTCGACGTCGGTTTCACTCTAGGACAGGGTATATATTCTAAAAGGCAGTAAATGCTGCCATCTAATGGTATCTGATCTCTGAACAAAAAAAAAAAAGGTGTCGACTTGCACCTCACACCGGAGAGAACAAATATTTCACCTGCAAGTGCAAATTCCTGCACCTGGACTGGGGCAAACCCTGTTGTTGATACAGGCTGAGGGATGAAGGGCTTGAGAGCAGACCTGTGGAGGATTTGGAGGTCCTGGTGGATGGAAAGCTGGACATGAGCCAGCAATGTGTGCTTGCAGCCCAGAAAGCAACTGCTTATTGGGCTGCATCAAAGAAGTGTGGCCAGCAGGGCCAGGGAGGTGACTCTGCCCCTCTACCCTGCTCTTCTGAGACCAGGACATGGACCTGTTGGATCGAGTCCAAAGAAAGGCCACAAAGATTATCAAAGGGCTGAGGAGAGGCTAAGACAACTGGAGCTCAGCCTGGAGAGACCTTATTGCAGCCTTTCAGTGCTTAAAGGGAGGACTGTAAGAAAGATGGGGCCTGTTGTGATAAGACAAGGGGTAATGGTTTTAAACTGAAAGAGGGGAGATTTAGACTAGATACAAAGGAGAATTTTTTTGCAATGGTAGTGGTGAAACACTGGCATAAGCTGCCCAGAGAGGTGGTAGAAGCCCCATCCCTGGAAACATTCAAGGTCAGGATAGATGGGGGTCTGAGAAACCTGATCTAGTTGAAGATGTCCTGCTCACTGCAGGGGGGTTGGAGTAGTTGTCCTTTAAAAGGTTCTTTCCAACCCAAACCATTCTATGAAAAGCATCACTATGCACTGCAGGCACAAAAGCAGGTCAAGCTGGATGGGAGCAGGAATCAAGCAGATCCATCAAGTTTCTCTGCATTTCATTGCTGACACTGAGTGCAGATTCCTGGGTTACCTTAAGAGGTCTGCAGACCTTCTTTGTCCTTTTTTTTTTTTTTTTCTGAACAGAAGCTGGTTCTGGAAGTAATAAAGCTAGTTTAAACCATACTGTATCTGAAGTCTTTAACTCTCAGCTTTCATGTGCCTTTATTTGTCCTCAAATATACAAGATTTTATTATATCTGTCATATTTTTATAGTATTTAACAAGGCAAATGACAGCAAAATTATGACAGCAAAATTATGACAGCAAAATTTGAGTAACTACTGTTCTTTATCTGAAAGTGCCAAGTCTTTTCTGATTCCCTGTACAATGGAACACATATATTACTTGTGGTTCTACACCTCTAACATCAGACTAAGTCTTGTGTTACACTGAAACTGAAGAGAACTCTTACAAAACAGACAAATACCTTAAGCATCTGAACTCTTTTTTGAAGAATCTAAAATAGTCATTTCATTAGTAGTTCTGAGACCAGCATGAGACTTCACCTGACCAACCTAAACTGCAAAAAACCAGTAAAAGTAATATTCATACACATTGTTCATACATGGTTTCTTTTTTTCAGAACAAATAAAATAAATACTTCCTCTAAATTTAATAAAAGTTGTAAGATACACCATGAACTCGTTTTCAGATTACTAAGTAATACGTTCCATGACATTTGCATTCAGTATAATAATGACATTTTATGTACAAGAATTATTAAGATTTTCTGCAAACAATCTCTTCTTGCGTAACAATATTTGATTTTGGTAATTATAGTTATCACAAATTTTATACACTGAATGATACAAAGAACAAACTCTATACAACTTTTCAAGCACAGACATCTCAGGATGAGATGTTAAATCCATTTAAGTGCACATGTAAAGACGCTTCAAAACTTCTTAAACAAATCCATCTGAAAGCACTAGGAGGGAGATGGTCTCAAGCAACACAGAAATTAGTGGCTGCTTGGTTTGAGTGAGCTCTTTTACAGAAAATGCAGTAACTGACTATTTAATTTTGCTACAATAACCAATTTTTCAAACCAGATTTTATCTCTAAAGGGATATACATTGTTCTACAGCCTTGTGTGCATATAAATCATATTACAGTTACAACTGATCTTTTATGGATTTCTTCTGTAAGCACAGACATATTAATTAATGCAAAAAATGACAGCTGTAAAAATCAACTCATCTACTCCAGTAGCTGAGGAAAAAAAATCCATTATTTGATTTTCCTCTAATACTTATGATTTAGTTGTTCAAATCTTAATTATTTTTAGGTGCATTTGCAAAACTGAACAATCACAATACTGAAAGGCTGCCATCAGCATTCTAAATTGTCATGCTCTGAGATGAAGATATTTTCTCCACCTGGAAATACCTGATATGGATTTAATGAAAAAGCGCTGCAGCCCGGGGCAACCTTATGTGTTCTCATTATTACTATCTGTTTCAGCAAAACCATCATAAAATAAAGGGAGTGATATGGAAGATGTGGTCCGTGACTTATCTAGCTTCCTACCATGATTTTCATTCAGCATCAGTGCAAGACTTTCTTCTTCCAAGACAGAACTGCTGTAACGCTTGTGACGGTACAACAAAGACTTAGTTTTAAAAGAACGCTGCACCAAGTACTTCCTGAAGGCCTTTTGAATAATAAGGGCTGACACCTCCTCTTGTTTTCTTTTCAGGGTGGTAGTAACTGGCTTGTAAGAAACTTTAGATGGATTGGCAGCCATAAATTTTTCTTCCATGTGTAACTCGAGACCACCAAAATCTCCATATCCTCCCAAGACCCTCTTAGTGAGAGCGAGCAAGATATCCAAGCAGTGGATCTTATCTCCACTAACCATAGGGAGGTCCATGGATATGAGCTCAATTTTATTAGGCTTTGGAATACGTAAGGGCTCTGCCAGAGCATCTGCAAAGTCTGAAAGAGCAGAATATTCAATAAACTGGGTTGCCTGAGGATCAAATTTTCCCCAGGTCTCATAGAACATGTCAAAGTCATCCTCACAAAGAGGATCGGCGCTTTCTTCAGTGGCAACGCTGAAGTTCTCTAAAATGACAGCTATGTACATATTTACAACAATGAGAAATGATATAATGACATAGCTTACAAAATACAAAATGCCAACCCCCTTATTTGTGCAATTATTTCTCTGTTCATCTGTTAAATTTAAGTTGGGAGCACACGAATTAGATCCTTTTAACAGAGGGAGCAAAAGACCATCCCAGCCAGCTGATGTCGTAATTTGGAAGAGACAGAGAATGCTACTATCAAAGGTTTGAAAGTTGAAGAGGTTATCTATCCCACCTTCCCAGCCAACACAGGCAAAGTTGGTCATGCCTACAATCGCATAAATGAACATGACCAGGAAGAGCAGAAGCCCAATGTTGAAGAGGGCAGGAAGAGACATCAGTAAAGCAAAAAGGAGAGTTCGGATTCCTCTGGCTTTCCTAATTAATCTCAGGATTCGGCCGATTCGTGCCAAACGAAAAATTCTCAGCAGTGTAGGAGAGAGGGAAGTTCGGAAGCTTTCAAGTCCAATACCTTTGAAATGAAGAAGATTAGAAAAAAAAAAACAAACACAAAACCAAAACATGTTGTCAATCCATACCAGTGAAATCCCCTCCTTACGTCCATTTTGTTATCTTCTATGTTTCAGGTGTCGAAAGTAGCTTTGATCATATTGCACCACTTTCAACAAAAGCACCAGCACCAAGACTGCAATTGCTTACAAAAGAGCTTAGGAATAGAAAGACAATTTGTAATACCTTTAAATATTAAAAAGGTATCAAGATGATGTGTAGTTTGGAAACTGCATTCTCCCAAATTGCTCTGACTCAAGGGATGGAATTACACATTGCTCAAGTACATAAAAATCCTTTCAAATCCCTTCAGCTCCTCCCAGCTGCTGGCTGATTCCTTCCTCCTCTACAGGTCTCACGTGCTAAATGTGAGGCTTTCATTAATGTTTGGTATTGAATGAGATCAGAGAAGAGCAAGAAGAAAATAAAGGAAACCTGTCTTTCAGTATTTGTTCTCCCTCACACCTCATTCTATCATCCTACCACCAGAGTAATCAGTTTCTTCAGCACTACAGTAATACTATGAATTATTACAAACAGAAGACTTCAGAAGTTGTAATTTTTTCTGGGTTGCACAGGAGAGGAAAGGAGTACTGTGCTTAGGGACAAAGTGGAGAACCCAGATCAGGTGTTTTTTCCCATCCTTTATTATATGATATAACCTGAGCCTGAGGAAGAGCACGGACCAAATAAACTGTACAAGAAACTAAAACTGATCCTTTGCAGAGAAAATGGTAAGCATCTAGTCTTACTTGAAAAGCAAAACTAAGCCAGTTTTAATATGGCTTTTCACAGTCACATATAGTGGCCCAGATTTAGAATGGTGCTGAGCAATTACATTTTCCTGAGCTTTCTAAATCAGCCCTAAGGATCCACCTTCTTAAGAAAAAGTCCTGGAAAATGAAATAAATTTTTCCCATTTTTCACAAAAATATATTTCTAACTTTTTTACTTTTACTATGATAACAACAGTTAATGTGATTACATGTAAATCAAAAGCATAAAAAATATTGAGACAACATTTTAATACAGTAACTTAGAAAATATGTTACTACATTAAATTTCTATTCTGTTAATACTCTAGAAAACTCATACTTAAAAAAAATAAAATAAGAAAAATACCCATTTACCTTTTAGTCCTCTGAAAAAAACATAAAGGACAACAAAAATACATTATTTTAGGTGGAATCACTTAGCATATGGTTTAGCAGGGTACATTGGATCTGGAATTTATTTATCAGAGATATGTAAGTGGTTCCTTCATACTGAAATTTGGCTTCGTATTAGTAAAACACTTAACAAGAATTGATACTTACTAAGTAGTGAAAGGACCACAACAGCTAAATCAAATATGTTCCAGCCACTGGTGAAGAAGTAATGTCTCAGGGCTAGTATTTTTATGACACATTCCCCAGTAAATACCACCACAAAAAAAAGGTTGATGTTATTAAGAACATTCTTGACATCTTTCTGGTTGTTTTCTGCCATCATAAAGACCATGTTTAGACAGATGAGAATCACAACAGTAATGTCAAATGCTTGGTGAGATACTATGTCAAACAGGAATCCTTGGAACATGTTCTGTGGAGAGAAAGAGAACAACTGCTTAATGCTACTTCTAAGACCCAGGCTACATTAAAATATTGACCAGTATTTTGTACTTAGAAAGGGAATTTAAGAGAATATAAATTTAACAATAAGCTACTAGAAGCATTTTTTAGGTGATTTCTTTAGACCTTCCAAGAAAACTCAGTGCATGGCTAAGTATTTTCAGGTATCACACAACCACATTTCCTTAGCAAAATGATACAGCAGAAAAACACTCTGCGTACATTGTGATTACTCTTTGAATAGAAATACTTGTTGAAGCAGACATTTTAGGATAAAGAGCTCCAATTAAAATGTCATAGGCAAGAAAAACTCTGAATAGTTACTATGTGAAGCCAGGCCTGGAAAGAAACCATAAGAAATAAAGCATAAAATTTTTTCAAAGTAAGTAACAGCCATGGGACATGTATAACTCACTATTCATTCTCACCTGCAATAATCCAATCTGGTTGCAGAAGGAGTATCATGCAACTTAAATAATGAAGATCATGTTATGAATACTAAATACTTAATATGAACATTTATAAATTGATTGTACATTACAATAGGGGATAAATAGGCTGCAAACTTCCTTAAATTAATACCCACAAAGAAAGATTGCATCAGATGGAATTAAGGAGAAGAGAGTAAAATGTAAACACTATCTGGACTGAGGAAGATGATGGGGTCTAACATGAAGTTTATTTCCAGATGCCAGGCTACTGAGTTTAAATATGGTCACAGTTTTTATATCTTCTATCACATTCTACTGAAGATGGTCTCACCGATGGTCTTGGGATGGGTTTTTGAGGTTTCTTGGATCCAAGTTTTTTTAGGGCATTATAGTACTTCTTCTGTTGCTCAGTCAAAAATAGGTCTTTTCCACCTAAGTAAAGGGAAAGAAAACTGTCGTTCAGCTGAAGTTTAAGCAGTCAACTCAATAAACACCAGCAAGTTTCCTCAGCTGTGGTGAAGCTGGCCCAGCATTAAAGCTTGACACCTTTTTTGGCTTCTCCTTTCTTAAACTACCCACTCCTTTCTCCTTGTCCTCTTAGAAGAAATTAAGGACTTTGCATGAAAAGAGAATTGACAGGTAAATGACTATAAGCTTTGAGAAAAAGGGAGCTCCTACTTTCAAAACGTGGTATCTCATAATTATTTTAAATTTTCATACTGCTTCCAAAGAGTTATCTGAAAATGTCAGACATCTAATGTCAAGCTAGCATTCACTTAATCAAATTGGGATTACAAGGGCCTCTGAACGAGCTTATGCAGTACTTATCTTTTTCCTTTGTTGGTTAAAATTGCTGATAACCACTCCAATGAAAAGGTTCAGCATGAAGAAAGATCCAAAAATAATGAAAATCACAAAATACATATACATGACTAAGCATGCTTCAAACTTTGGCTGTAGATTTACCTGTTAAAATAAATATATAAATAAATAAATCAAACCAGAAAAATAATACTAGTAAAAATCAGATAATCTCAGCTTTATCATTTTCAAGTTATAATAACAAATCTTTTTGTGGTCAAGAGGAATAGATTATTTCTACACATTTAAACCTTGACTTAGATGTACAAGTAGAGCTGTCTTGTTCTGTCTTGTTACTGTTTGTAAAGATATTTACAAAGACACATAGTCAAATCCAGCTCTAGAAAATTCTTAAGTCATAGTTAAACAGTTCCAAGCAGAACTGATACTTTGAATAATTAGATTAGAAAAACACCTCAGACTAAACATAATAATGAACCACCATCCCCTTGAATGCAGTCCAAGACCAGAAGCAGTTTTAAAAAGCCACCTCACTATGATATAAGGAATGACCTTTTTAATAAGCAGCTACTTCACTAGAGTCAAGAGTACAGCACTTTTTAAACAAATACGCAAATTGATTAAATGTAGAGAAGTTTAAACACACTGTACTACTGAGAGAGTGAGAAACATATGGAAATCGGGAGGAAATAGTAAGATGTCAAACACAGGGAAGAAAACCTCCAGAAATAGCTGCTAAGCATGCACGTCATTGTAAAGCTACCATACACATTTAAAAAGGAAATTTGCTTCACAGGCAAAGCCCCTTCAAGACCTTCTGAATTCTGTTTCCAAAACAGACTTGTCCAAAACTTGTAACATCTTGCCCTCTGCCTTCTTGACAAGGAAGGTTTTGTGAGGTGTCACTCTATTTTGACAAGTTTTCTTTTGTTTAAGTTCCAGATATTTGGATAATCTTCAAGGATTCATGTTTCACTACGTAGCTTGAAGGATTCATCTGCTTGTATTTTTGACTTGCTATTGCAGACAAAGCTGGAAAATGAATTTTATGATAGAGAAGAAAAGAAGGACAGGGAAAAGAACTAAAATTTCATTTTAGTGACATACCCCACGTGAATCCACTGCTGCATACATAATATCCATCCAACCTTTGAAAGTTGCCTGGAAAAATTCGTTATTAAAGTTATGATCATTAAACCAAAAATCAGTTTAAGAATAAGGTAGAGCTAATATAAACATGTTCAAAGTGTGTTATAAAAATTGTCCATCACTTCCAAAGATCTGCTTGGAAGTCTGATTCACTGGAGTTTAATGAAGAGAAAAAAAAATATATTTCTTGAGAAGGAAAAAAAAAATTGCCATAAATCCTGTGAAATGTGTTTTGATGATAATTGAATTTTTTATGAATTCTGCTTTTGTAAAAAGCAGAAAAAGTGTCAGCTTAACTAGCAAATAAATCCTAAAAGAAAAAAAAAACAACAACAAACATATTCTAAGAAAACAGATGATTCCTTCCTCCAGTGTTTAGCAGCTCTGCTGAATCACAGAACGCTTTGGAAGATCCAGGGCAAAGAACTTCATCTAGAAAAGATACAGGGGTAACATCCACTTTAAAAAATGCCTTTCTCTCTTTTGTTGTGGGAGATCAATAAATTAGCCTCCCAATACTTCATGATTTACCTAATAAAATACAGAAATATGAATAAACCGCAGCATGCTTTTTCTTTTTCATCCCCTCTGAATTAACCTTTACTGAGGAAAATGAGAGTGACTCTAAATCTGGTGACATGCATGTTATTTCAGGCTTAGAATGTTAATCAAAATTAAAACTAAATTGAAAAGCCATGAAGCACAGTCCTCAGTTTTAACACAAGGTTGCATGTGCTGAAGTGCTTTTTTAGGAGGAGCTGAGCCGCTTATATCTAAGATAAATTGTTATGGAATCTAAAAAAGTTCCCCAGTTTCAGTGAGATTAACCAGAAGGATTGTGGTGCCCCACACGTGTCCTTGAAGAAAACAAAACTGAGCATGTTTTGATAGAACTCACCACTTGGAGAAGAGCCAAGTAGCCCATCCCAACATTGTCAAAGTTGACATCACTATTTGTCCACGTTCCACCAGAGGAATTACAATCAGTCACGTTACTAATGTTACTGACATCTCCTTCCGTGAGGGTGCATTTGTAAAATGTTTTCCCAAAGAATTTTACTCCTGCAATGTTAAACAGGAGCCAGAACACAACACAGACGAGCAAAACATTCAAGATTGAGGGGATGGCTCCCAAGATTGCATCCACAACGACCTTAAATAAATAAAATTCATGAAAAGAATGAACAATTCACATTCAGTGCTTTCTGTACGAACTCTCTATATGGCTACTTTTCTATTGACAAGTAAGTAAAAATGGTTCCCTTTTTTTTTTTTTGAGAATATACATTTTTTTCAGGACAATTTGTCAGACATTCTGGATGAAATTCTTCCTTGTCTAAGATGAATGAAAGAATGGGTTTCAGAACAGTACAAGTGTAAAAAAAAAAAAAATTTTGTTCTGCAAATTGCACCGAAGCTGGAAATGTGGAAAAAACGTTCAGGTGCTCAAATTAGTATCCACAATAATTCCTTGTGGTGGCACATTCTCATTCAATTTCCATATTTCATTTGTATTTGTAACATTTCTGTGAAAGTGATAGGTATTATTTCAAATGAACAACCGTAAGATGCAACCAGGTAATCTGAACCAAGTCCCAAACCAGAGATGCAATTACAACCAAAGTTGTAATTTTCACAGAAACTTCAAAAGCAGCTTTTACAAAATATGGACACACCCCCCCAATATCCTTACCTTTATCCCTTCAAATCTTGACAAAGCTCGTAGAGGCCTCAATGCTCTAAGAGTCCTGAGGGATTTCAGGGCACTCTCAGAGGAACATGGTGATTCTTTGGAAACAGTATTTAGTCCCCAGGAAACAAATGACAGCTGTGGTTATTGAATTGAAACTGAGATTATTAAATGATAGACAAAAACTGATTTAACTTGTGTCATAGGCTGAATGTTACAGCATCTTTGACCAGTAAGTCAAACGAAGAAAATACACTTTCAAAGTTAACATAATGTAAATTTACTTCATTCCTAATACTTCAAAAATAATTGAATTCTCTCATTCTAATTTGAAACAATTTTTTATGTTTTGCTTCAAAAACAGTTCATTCAGTTTTTTGGGGGATGCTAGTCTAACAAGCAAATTGGTAACTATGGTAATTTCACAGAATCATAGAGTTATAGGGGTTGGAAGGGACTTCTAAAGATCAAGTCCAACCCCCCTGCTCCAGCAGGAACACCCAGGGCAGGTCACACAGGAACGTGTCTAGACAGGTCTTGAAAGTCTCCAGAGAAGGAGACTCCACAACCTCTCTGGGCAGCCTGTCCCAGGGCTCAGTCACCCTCACAGTAAAGAAGATTTGCCTCACGTTGAAGTGGAATTTCCTGTGTTGTCACTTAGTGCAGTTTTCCCTCGTCCTATCACAGGCACCACTGAAAAGAGACTGGTCCATTCTTGACACTCACCCTTCAGATATTTGTAGACATTAATAAGGTCCCCTCTTAGTCTTCTCTTCTCCAGACTAAACAGCCCCAAGCCTCTGAATTTCATACACTAGAAGACCAGGAAGCAACTCTATTTTTTTCTCTGATTCCCAGTAGCTTCAGATTTTTCTGTCATCTTAATTAATTTTATTTCAGTTTTATTTCTGATCACTAATTGCACTCTCTCTCTGCACTTGAAAAAGTTTTTATAAACACCATGGTCCTCAATAACAGGGATACCTAATAAAATGTTCTTAAGCCTACATTGCCCACAATTTGCATTTAAATTTGTCCTAAAGTCTCTCTTGATTGCAAGTTTTTCAGCTTTTGGAAACTGTCTTTTGCACTTTTGTTTATTCACAATCAGATTTTACATGTAGTTCTCTATATAAAAACTGTAAGTATTCAAAATGTAAGACAAGCTGAATATATATTTTTTATATATATATATATATATATATAATACTTACACATACAATGATGAAGTCAAGCCAACACCAGGCGTTTGTGAAATAACTGTGCAAACCATAAGCTACCCATTTTAGAAGCATCTCCAAGAAAAAGATGTAGGTAAATACTTTATCAGCATATTCTAGGAGCATTTTAACTTTTTTTCTCTCCTGCAGGTGAATATCTTCAAATGCCTGGAATTTCAAAATCCAGTTTTAAAACAGTAGCTTTATGAACAACTATTTTAAACTTGTACAAGAATACCCAGTTTATCTTATTATAACCATTTCACATTAAGTTATGGATAACCATCACTGAAGTTTTATGCAGACCTGATTTGCTCCCCTGTACTCAGAAGTACTTTTATTTTGTTAAACTTTCCTAAGTCATTTCAGACCCTGAAAACACACACGAGTGTGAAGAACCACATTTCATAAATAAAAACTTCATGAAGAAGACTATGATTCTATAAATTTAAATAACTTATCCAAGTGGGGGACAGCCTTAGAAGTCATAGAATACGTTCCTTATACTCTCGTCTCTCCCTGGAGAAAGGAATGTGAGAGCAGAAGAGATACATTAAATATAAAAAAATGAGAAGTTAAATGAAATTTACCAGTGCTGCGCTGCTCAATACAATCATAAAAATTATAAAATTTTCAAACCAGCTATGTTTAACAATTTTGTAGCAGGTTTTTCTAAATTTCCACCAAGTTTTGCCTGGAAACTTAGTGACATCCACTGCGCAACACGAGCAACATTCAACACAACCTGAAAAGAGAAAGAAGAGCACATTGGTGCCATGGAAAATGTGGAGACGTGGAACCTAAAAAGCATAAAACATCTTTAAATGAGCTTGTACAGACTGCACAAAGAACATATTGTTGTGGCTGAAAAGATCTAAAGCTACAGGAAAATACAGAATTTCTAGGCCAAAATGAGCTCTTTTAATAGAGCAACTTGCACCCAGAAAAAGCAAAGAAGCTTTTGTGCCCACAAGCACTTCTGCAAGGATTTAACCTAAAAACATTATTTCTATCTAAAAAACTTGCTTATTTTACTTTCTGCATGTATTCCTTTTGTTTTGAAAAGAAATATTGCCTTACTAGTGGTTTAGGAAATTAGTGTTTCTGCTGGTTCTTTCACTTGATTTCACTGCAGAGATGTTGCAATTACACTCTCTGGTCACTGTTTTGCACCAGAAAAACACTTTTTCATTAATTTGTGAAGGCAGAAGATCAAACCCTGGGACTCAAGGGAGTCTCAGGAGCAGTTCAGGCAACCAAATGTAGGTGTCCACATGGGGATGAGATGTACAGCTCTCTCAGTTCCATCAGCTGCGTTGACTGGATATTCATCCACAGTGCTAGGAGCTTGAACAAAGTCAGTTGAAGCATCATTTAAGAGAGCAGACACCAACATGCATATCCTAACTGATCTCCAGCTGCCCCTTCAGAAGTGCTTTGGGTGCCTTTGCTTGTGTGCAGATACCTACAGTCTGATGTCTCAATAGAAGACTGAATCACACACCAAAGATGGCATTTTGCTACCTAAACCCAGGTGTTTAGAACCATTTTAGGTCTCTCTGGATATTCTACAGCTTCTGTGACAGTTCTGCCAACTTCATGCAGATGTCTTGCATGCTTTCAGGCACCTTATATGATACTAAAGGCCAGCATGCAGGCATCCCAACCCTGCTCCAGTTCTGTGCTGGCTTCTAATATATTTAGTGGAGTTTTTATGCTTATAAACAAGTGTCTCAGGCAAACAGTTTCTGCCAATTTGTAAATGTTCCAGACAGATACCTTTGAATATGGATTAATTTTGTGCCACTGCAATACATAAAAGATTCTTACTTTCTCCAAAGCAGTCCTTGGGTGTGTGTGACTTTTTAGGCTGGGAAAACATCTCCAGAACAACAATTGGATCCACAGTGCTGGTATCAGAATAGCTACCAGCATCACATTTCTGCACAGGAGAAGGGCAAAAGAAATTATTTATTTTTCATCAAGAAGGCAATCAGATTTAAAATTAATTATAATTAATGTCACTCCATCCCCCCCTAAAATAGAAAAATCTGCAGCATACAAATTATCTTAATGTTGCTGAACTATCAAAATAAAATTACAGATAATAGAAGATAAAAGGCTAATCCCTACTCTTTGTTTCCATGGCTTTAATTTAACAAGTGTCTTGCTTTCTTGCAATCATCTACTTTGGACTTGCAGGGAGGGAAATATTTAAAAGAGGTTATAGTATGCTACAACTTTAGTTTAGAGAAAACTCTGATTTCTTCATGCCAATCCAATTTTCCTTTCAATTTCAGAGGTACAAGCCAAGTCTCAAAAGGCTTGAAGGAAAGAAATGTCTACACATCTCAAAGGATTGTAGTTATCGGTAGGTAACCTACACACTTATAAAACTAAAGACAATAAAGAAAACAAGTATAAAGAAAAAGGATTAAAGCAATCTATCAGTCATAAAGTGTAAGTGCTTTGTATGACACAGAAATGGAAGACATGAGAACAGGGATAAGAATGAGAAGCCAGAAGGAGTTAAGTGTGGGGTTTAGTTAATTTCTATTTACTTATGTTGTACAAAATAATAAGTTACACTCTATGCTTTAAACTATTATTATCTCTAGAGAGATGTACCATTCATTCAGGCTTGTATCATTCAGGCTTGACAGGGCTCTGAACATTCTAGTTGGAGATGTCCCTGTTTATTGTAGGGGGGTTGGACTAGGTAACCTTTAGAGGCCCCTTCCGACCCAAGACAATCTATGATTCTATCATCTTTACAGGGATTATATTTGCTACTCCCTGGAAAAACCCCAGCTTGTGCTGTCATTGCTGACTGAGAGAACCGTTGCAACAATGGATTCACCCAAGGGAAATCATGCTTGACCAACCTGATTGCCTTCTAATACATCATTGCTGGCTGGCTAGATGAGGGGAGAGCAGTGGATGTTATCTACCTTGACTTCAGCTAGGCTTTTGATGCTGTCTCCCATAACATCCTCATTATGAAAATCAGGAAGAGTGGGCTTGATGAGTGGACAGTGAGGTGGATTGAGACCTGGCTGTGTGACAGATCTCAGAGGGTAATGATCAATGGATCAGGGTCATGTTGGAGGCCTGTAACCAGTGGTGTCCCCCAGGGATCAATACAACAGTTCAAGAGAGACAGGGAACTACTGGAGAGAGTCCAGAGGAGAGCAACGAAGACGATAGGGGGATTGGAGCATCTCTCTAACGAGGAAAGGCTGAGAGAGCTGGGACTCTTTAGCCTGGAGAAGAGAAGGCTGAGGGGAGACCTTACCAATGTATATAAGTATCTAAGGGGTGGGTGCAAGGAAGATGGAGACAGGCTCTTCTCAGTAGTTCCCAGTGTCAGAACAAGGGGCAATGGGTACAACTTGGAAAATAGGAAGTTCCATTTAACTATGAGGAAAAACTTATTGATAAGTGAGGGTGACAGAACCCTGGGACAGGCTGCCCAGGGAGGTTGTGGAGTCCCCTTCTCTGGATATACTCAAAACCCACCCGGATGCAGCCCTGAGTGATGTGCTCTAGGTTTTCCTACTTCAGTGGGAAAGTTGGACTAGATGATCTCTAGAGGTCCCTTCCAACTCCAGCAATTCTGTGATTCTGTGATTTCATGCACATTCCACAGGATAATGAAAATGATAATTACCACTTTTTGCTCTTTCTTTTCATGTGTTTCTGAAAAACCACTTGTAGTTTCAGAAGTCCCAGAAATCTGACTGAGGACGCTTGAACTCCGGCAATGCTCTCTGTGTCTTAATTTATCTCTCTGCATAAAATAATGCAAACCAGCTGATTTTCCACGTTTTTCTTCCTCACAGTCACTCTTTAAAGTCAAAATTCCTTAATAGAATCTAAAGTATCCACAAGTTTTAGCACATTTGTCTTTTTACAAATAATTAAATGCAGTCCCTAAAAGGCGTGTTAAAAGAACAGTTTCTTCCTCAATTTTAAGCACTCTGGTCTTGTGGTTAGACTGTGGAAATGTATCATTCCTCAGGATCTACATTTAGCCCCCTGATGGATTACTGCATCAAATTCATGAAGTTCTGAGGAACTGGCTTAGTAGCAGCCTTTGCAGCTGGACCCCAACAGTCTGATGTTTCTAGTTACAGGCAGAAGAGCAAAATGATCCAAATCAGCTCTCACTTCTTTTGCCAAAACAAATTCCAAGCAATGCCAGATTCCACTGCAGCAGGGAAATAATTTCTGACGCCAAATGTTTACAGACAACAGATTTCAATTAGCCACAGGTGTTTCTAAGGTGTTCAGTAATTTCTGCTTCTTTAAGAACTTGTCCAAAGATATATCACTGATGATGCCTTCTCTTGTGGCCAAAACCACAGAAAACACATCCAACCAGTCCACCTAGACACTGACCATATGTTAATCCACCTATAGATAGCACTTGACATTTCTGTCATAGCATAAGCCTAGGTAAATGCATTTTGAGCCTAAATACCTATTCTGATAGATTTAAAATAGGGTGATGTCACCATCATAACACAACAGACATTCATAAAATACAATATTTAAAATGCTCATCTAGGTACAGTATAGTCATCAAAGCCTGGTGTTCCACCTGAGCTTGCTGCTGACACATTTGAATGTGTTTTTTAGATGAGGTAAACCTCATGTTGCCACGTGCTTACACCATAACTTTTACCTGTGAAGAAAAAAAGCACAGTTGCAACATCTTAGAAAATCTCATTCCTACTTGAATGTGGTATCTGGGGAAATACACAGAAATTAATAACAAAAATTAGATTAAAATAGTAAGGTCCTTTTTGTTAGAGGCTTTATGTGAAGAGCCTACAAACCAGCCCATTCTTCTGTTGTACAAGCCAACAGGAGGAGGAGAAGAGAATTTAAAAAAATATTAATAAATTATTTTTTTAAGGTGAAGCTTTTGTTTATATTGCCTTTGGATTCCATGCAACTGAGAAGTGACATATAAGCAACAAAAGAGGCCTGCCTGCCTTTCAAAAATTCCAGGTGCCATCGCTAAGGCAAAGCAGTCAAAAAGAGAGAATGTCTGTCTTGATCAGACTTCATTTAGTAACTGACAGCAATAAATGGAAACAAAACAGACAGGAGCAGAATTATGGCTCTAAATAAGGAGAATGATGAAAAAGTGGATTTTCAATATCTCTTATTGAATAACTAAGGTGATGTGGTAGCTCTTGCATTTTGAAGCTACTAGAAGAACCAAGTAAAATGGCAGAAATGACAGAAGGGCTACATTTACTGTTGAGTCTTGGAGATTATATTACAGATGCAAGTTACAATAATTTTTCAAATATTAATATTCCTTACCTGTTTTCTGTATTCTGTTTCTGTGCATACACTGTGTCCATCATCACCTACATTGGTGTAACTCTCTGCTACTTCAATGGGAACACAGGCTTTATGACTGGTTACAAATTCTCCATTTTTCTTTGTTATTGAGGAACTCTCTTCACTATTGTCATACCCAGTGTCAAAGCAACAGTTGTCTATATCCTTTCTGACATCTGTCATGGCATAGCTGTTTTCATCTTTGTCTTTGGCAGAAAATCTCACTGAAGCCTTCTTTTTGGCTGTTGTTCTGAGGCTTCGTTTCATTATTTTGCCACAGCCATCACAAATTCTGTCTTTCACAGACTGCAGGCCCTTGTGAATCTGTGCAATTGCAATCTGACATTTAGTCATTTGTCCTGTTTCCACTTGTCCCACTGAGGAGTCAGTACCAAATGAACTCAGCAGCAAGGCAATGAAGAGGTTGAGCACCTTAAAAAAATTAAAGTAAGTTGGAGACTTTACTGCTCTTGGAAAAGGCATTTCAGAAAATCCTCCTGAGATTGAAAAAAAAAAACCACACCACATAACTCACTTTCATCAACCACTGCAACAAAATTATTTACTATTCTACTTGAATGTTAATAAAGTGTGATGCGGTTCCTTCTGGAAGGAAAGGCAGGAGGAAAAGAAAGGGAGTGAGGGTTTGGGTATATTAAATATATTTTCACATGTGCTGTTGTTCATAATGTATGAAGAGGAAGATATGTTGAAAAACAGCAGGCAAAGATAAGTTGTGATAAAATCACCATCAGAAAGATTCTGGTATAGACCAACAAACCTTGCAAACAAAAAAGATTCCATTTTCCACTGTATATACATTAGAACTAGTATATCTCACACAAACCATAAAATCTGGGTACTGTAAACTTTTGGAAATATAAGGATAAGTTGGTAAGCATTACAAGCACTCAAAAGTTTGGTTATTTGATCCTAGCAACACAAAAGACAAAGAAATCAGACACTAAACTTTCAAAAATACTGCACTTCTGTACTCTGGGTAGAAGGAATAATACTGTATGTTTCACATAGCAGCTCTACCTCTTGTGTGAGAAAGAGAATGAGGAGAGAAGAAAAAAAATTATTAGGTACAGAACATCCAGAAAAGAGAATAGTGTGAAAACTCTTCAAATGAAAAGGTTTCCCTCGAAAAAAATATGTCAATGTAACTGGATGCATTCAGTAGGGACTCAAAAATAGCTTGAAACTCACCACCAGGTTTCCTATCACCAGGACTAACAAGAAAATGGGTAGACACAGTTCTTTTTCAGCCACTTCCATACATTCCCACATGGTTTCAATCCATTCTCCACATAATATTCGGAATATAATCAGGAATGAATGACAAAAATCCTTCATGTGCCAGCGTAAATTCGGGTTTGTGCTTATTTTACGGTAATTTACGTCATAATATTTGCCCAAAACCTGCTTTCCTACTACAGCAAAAATAAATACAGTGATAATCAAAACCAGAGTGAGGTTACCCAGAGCACCAACTGAGTTCAGAATTATTTTCATAAGAGTATTTAAGGCCGGCCAGGACTTTGCCAATTTGAAGATCCTGAGCTGTAAAACACAAGAGAACAATGTGAGTGGCAAACAATGCACAGAGAGGACAGCACACATAAAAACCAGAGCCTGTATTCATCATGTGACTTCAGTCACACCATCACAAGTTTTCCCCCCAAATAAAGGTTTTTAATTGTTCTGATCCAAAAGCAGTGTGCTTAACCTCAGATGGTTAATACTACTGAGAACAGAGAACTGCCAAAGGAGTTAGCAGTTAGGAACTGCTAAGTTAGATATGAGTATGTGCAAGTATATTAGTATTAATAACAATACTAGTAATAACAAAGTGGCTTATGGACACTTAGACAAGGCTTATGGAATTACTGTACTTTGGGCTAAATCAAATGTAATCACACAGAAACTGAAGACAGATTTTTTTCTACCTCTCACCCAGCAAACTTCAAATGGGAGCTGAAAAGCCAGGTGGGGTCTATTCTGTGCACCCTCATGAGTAAAAAGGACAGTTTTAGTCTAATTAGCATCTTAAAATCTCTCAGTCATGATACACAAGATGAAACAGAATTCAACTGAACTTCTAGATGTAATGACTCTAAAAAAGCTATGAAGGATGCGAGAAGTAATTAGTGCATTTAGTATTTTAAATACACAGCAAGATTGCAAGCAAAAAAGTAACATTATACATAGATATCTCAGAGCTTTGCCTCCTTTTCCCTAAGCTGGAGGAAAACATTGAGGAGACCTCAAGGCCTTGAGAAAAGGTACATTATTTAACAAATCTCAACTCAAACTGAAAAGCTGTGAAGGAACCTTTGCTATCCTTCAACTCATGAAAACTCAGCTAATATCTCTTCCTATTGGAACATCTGAAAACTCATTGAGCAGTAGAACTGTACAGACCTAACAGGGAACCAGGGAACTCTCTGTAAGGTCAAATCTCCACTGTGCCAGATGATTTGTAGTATCCAATATACACAGTGTAATAAATATATTGAACATATTCTTTAACATTAATTTAACATTCACTCTAATTAAGCACTCTCGTTAGCTTACTATTTATTAATAAAGAGAATTGATTTAACAGTTTCATCAGTAAAATAATTTGAGGGTATTCCATTGTAATCTTTTACAAATATATACAACCCACGTATTTCTAGAAAAGAACAGAGAAATAATTACCAGCCTGAAATATGACAGATTTGCGTTAAAGTTTATTAGACCAATCATAACAACTATGCTGTCAAAAATATTCCACTTTTGCTGGAAATAGTTGTAAGGATCTAGGGCGATGATTTTCAAGATCATTTCTGCTGTAAAAATCAGGGTGAAGACCTGGAAAGAGGAAAAAGTAATTCAGAAAAGAAGTTACAGAAGAAGTATTTCTTCTTATGGGACTGTCCCAGTATAAATCTGGGGTTATAACTCCATAGTCATTCTAACATAAACCTGACTCACCTTGTCACTAAAAAAAATCATGTCTTGGTAATGGGATTCCATATCAGGGTACTCCAGGGCCATGAAAAAAGTGTTCACGATAATGCAAATCGTGATTAAGAGATCAGCAAATGGATCCAAAATTACCCGTTTCACCTTCTCTTTGACTGTTAGCCAGAATGGACAACAATTCCAAATCAGATACTTTTGAGCAAAACGTTTGCAGAATGCGGGGCATTTCAGTTTTGACTCCTGCAGTTCTAATGACAAGAGGGAAAGCGACATACAAATCATCTTGGGTGGAATTTCATAGCGTGAAGAAAAAGACAATCAGTCACAGAAAATATTCAAAAGAAAAATCAATTTCCTAAGAGCAGAACAGCATGATTGGAAAACATTATTTCGCTCATTCTACATAAAATAAACACAGACCATCAACAAATGTCATAATTACAGAAACAGGTGATATTACCAATCTCTTCATACATTTATTATATTATTGAAGGATGATAAAGGACCTGCATTAAGGACAAAAAACTATCTATGGAAAACTGACAACTTGTCTTCTGTGAGTTAAATCTGCAGGTAGAGATGCAGCACAGGTTGAAAAACAGACCAGGATAAAAGGAAGAGTGTTCCCCATTTCTTGGTGTCCATAGTCAAGGATAGGGTTATAAGATAGTCAAGTTGGAAGGGACTTCAGGAGATCTCTAGTGCAACTGCCTCCTCAAAGCAGGGTCAGCCATGAGATCAGAGACTGCATAACAGACAGATCCTCTGTCTGACCGTCCTCATGGTGAAAGCTTCTCCTGACACACAGTTTGAAGCTATTTTCTTTCAACTTATTTCTGTTGTCTCATCTTCCTACTATGAACCACGGTGAAGAGCCTGGCTCCATCCTCTTTGGGATGTCTTCCTACAGACTGGAAGGCTGGTACTAACTTCCCCTCCAAACCCTCTCTCCAGGTTGAAGTAGCACAGCACTGGTGGCACTGACTTGGTGGCCCTCTGCTGAACTCAATTCATTTCTTGTACTGGGACAGTTGAAGAGCGAACTAGGCATAGTATGTGGATGAGCAATTGCCCAATAAAGGGTGAAAATCAGTTTTCTCCTGGCTATACTAATTGCAATATAGTTCAGGATACCGTTGGCCAATGCTGCCACTCATGCTCAGCTCACTGCCCATGAGGACCCACAGGGCCTTTCCTGCAGAGCTGCTTCCCAGCCAGCTCCCAACCCGTGATGCTGCCAGAGACTCTTGAAAATATGCACAAGTTTACATTTGTTCTGGCTGAATTTTCCTTAGGTTCCTGTTGGCCCATTCCTCCAGCCTAAGTCCCTCCAGATGGCAGCCCTTACCTCCAGTGTATCAAATGGTTCCCCCCTTGTTTGGTGGTGTCATCTGTCAAATTCAAGTGAAAGCCTTCTGTTGCCTCCTCCAGATCACTTAGGACAAGATATGTCCTAGGATGCACCTCTGTGCTACTCCACTTGCTACCTGCCTCCAGGTAGAATATGACCTGTTCACCAGGCACTTGGAGCCTAAATGTCCAACCATTTTTTGGTCCAGCTAGTTGCCCACCTATGGTAGACCCTAAAACCATTATTTGGATGAAAAAATACTGTGGGAAAACAGTGTTGAATGCCTTGCTGAAGTCAAGGTAAGTGAAAACATTGCTCCTTCCTCATCTACAAACCCTAGTCTTTTTATTCTACAGGGCTGGTCAGGCATGATTTACCCTTGGTAATTGCAAGTTACAGTAACAGCTATGTGAGATACAAGAATATTTATTTTACTGAAATTTACATTTGATTGCAGCATAATTTCCCCTGGTGACTTTCAAGATAATGCTGACTGTGACATTTTGATCTCTTGGGTGAAGTTACACAATTACCACCGGAAAAACAGTAAGGAATGACTTACGCATATTATCGGTAATAACAGTGGCTGCACTCATTAACCTGTGTCTTCGAAGAGGATCATTAATGGACTCCACTGACAATTCATAGGACAGCAGTATCTGCCTCTTTGGACAGAAAAACAACAGAAGATAATGTAACAAGGGTATATGAATAAATGGCAATCAAAAAATTATGTCCAGGGTAAGATAAATATGCCTTTTAAAATACACATTAGAATCACAAAATTATTGAGGCTGGAAAAGAACTCTGAGATCATCAAGTCCAGCCTGTGACCAACACCACCACATCAGCCAGACCATGACACTAAGTGCCACATCCAGCCTTTCCTTGAACACATCCAGGGATGGTGCCTCCATCACTTCCGTAGGAAGTCTATTCCAATGTCTAATCACCCTCTCTGTGAGGAAGTACTTCCTAATATCCAACCAAGACCTCCCCTGGAGCAGCTTCAGGCCAGGCCCTCTTGTCTTGTTGCTGGCTGCCTGAGAAAAGAGCCCAACCCCCACCTGACTAGAACCTCCCTTCAGGTAGTTGAAAAGGGTGATAAGGTCCCCCCTGAGTCTCCTCTTCTCCAGGCTAAACAACCCCAGCTCCCCCAGCCTACCCCTGTAAGTCTTTCCCTCTAGTCCCTTCACCAGCCTCGTTGCTCTCCTCTGGACCTGCTCCAGCACCTCAAGATCCTTCTTGAAGTGAGGGGCCCAGAACTGTATAGAAGACTCAAGGTGAGGTCTCACCAGTGCTGTGTACAGGGGGAGAATCACATCCCTATTCCTGCTGGCCACACTGTTCCTGATACAAGCCAGGATGCCATTGGCCTTCCGGCCACACTGCTGGATCATGTTCAACTGGTTGTCAACCAGTGCTCCCAGGTCCAGCCTCTCTGAACCCTTACCTTGCTGAAAGAACACAAAGCAACACAACAGTACCATGTGTCTGCCTTTGAAGGCAAAGGATATTTCATCAAAACAAGTAATGTTTTTCAAGAAGTTGTTTCCTTTCTAAAATATTTAACAACAGCAATAATGCCATTATATAAGAAGTACAGAATTATTAACAGGGGAACAAAGAAAAAAAAGAATTCCAACTTTTCAGTGACTGATAAAAAAGGACATACAAAAAGAACACTGATAATAAGTTTGAATCAGTTATTGGCTATTGAACTATGAATTGCTGCTTATTAATAAATTGTGAATATTTAATATTAAGAAAAGTTAATTTGTTAATCAAAATTATCACTTTTCCCAGCCCTATTAAGCTTATCAAGATCAATACTACTATAGAACTGCCTAAAACTAGGAATGGAACTACATATTCTTTCCACTAGAAGTTACAGAATCCAAACTTGCTTTCCTTGAAGTACACTGAAGAACAGACAGGCCAACACCTGCCTCTTATGAGACACACTGAATTATCATAAAATATTCAGTTGATGACACATTAATACCCACACAGAGACACATTTTAAAGATGAAATAGACAATTGTAAAACATGAACTGCAAAGAAGAGGTGAAACTGAGGGAGAGAAAACCAGGAAGAACAAAGACTCCAGTATCAGGGAGAACTACCAGCTGACAGGGAGCTCCTCACTGACCACATCATAATGCACAGAACCTTAAAGTCCCCTTTCAGTACAACTGGATCTGCTTCATTTTCTTTTTGTGAGAAGGTTATTTATAGAAAGATGTCATATTGTGACTTCAAACTCTACAATAAAATTATTTTTATGAACATATTCTATAAAACTGTTATTCAGGAAATTAAACTGATATCCTTGGCCTCAGGGGTTTAATAGTAATTATTTCTTTTTGTCTCTCTCATATTTTAATGACTTGAAAAGCTAAGCAAACTTAGCTGATGGAACTGTCATAGAATAGACATCCAGAATTAATTTATAATACAGCACTAAAATGTTCATTTTTCTATTGTATTTTTTAAGAATCTAAAAGACTTAGTCAGACTATTCTAACCACAACTCAGTCACCAGTCAAACTTGTCCTTTCATTCCTTTCTACAATGTTTGGTATCTCAGAGGAGAGAAATCTAGAAACTTCGTGCAGCAGCCTGACTAAAGTCCTCAAGTCTTCTCATTGAAATTCAGGTCTGTTCAGAAGCATTCAGAGTTAGTGTTTTCAGAAAGATTAAGAGTATTCACCAACACTGAACTGGTTATTGCTGCTTATCTATCTTTAGCTGAAGTAAAGAATCACAGAATCAAAGAATCTGCTGAGTGGGAAGGGACCCATCAGGATCATCAAGTCCAACGCCTGTCCCTGTGTAGGACACCCCAAGAATCACACCATGTGCCTGAGAGCATCATCCAAATGCTTCTTGAGCTCAGGCAGGTCAAGTGACCACCTTCCTGGGGAGCTTGTTCCAGTGCTCAACCACCCTCTGGGGCAAAAACCTTTTCCTGGTATCCAACCTAAACCTCCCCTGATTCAGCTTCCTGCCATTTCCCCGAGTCCTGTCACTGGTCACAGGACTGAAGAGATCAGGACCTGCCCCAGCTCTTCCCCTCGTGAGGAAGCCATAGACTTCAATGAGGTCACCCCTCAGCCTCCTCCAAGCTGAACAATCCAAGTGACCTCAGTCGCTCCTCAGAAGTCGTCCCTTCCAGACCAGAAATAATCCATTAAAGTTTTTCTAGAACTGGTTATGTCCTGCCAAAACGTTTCTCCCCAATATGCTTTTTTCTCTTTGACTTAGCATCTTTAACCTCTTTTGTGATTAGAGAGCAGATTGTTTGAAGACTCCTCAGTTGCAGCAGAGCTAGTACTACCACTAGTAGCCATGATATGAAACAAACTGCCATGTTTTTTCCAAACTGTATTTGACTAATGGTAGAACTATACATTGGAGCAGCTCACACTGCTTGGATCATGCTCTAAACCTTCTTTTTTAATTTTTATTTTAATTAATATGAAATACCAACATTTGTAGGACAAAGTGAGAGCTGTGATGTAGGGGAGTGAGTGTGCAGGTGGACTATGCCTCTTAAAGCACCTTCATGATTGATAAATAGCTGCTTCTGCTGTTAAATTATTATCTGAAAGTATGTTTAAGACAGCATAAGACTACAACCAGGATCTCACAATTACCTGGAGGTAGGTGTTGGAATTCTTAATGCAGATAGTGTACAGGCATCTGTTAGCAAGCTCAGTAATGTAGTTTAAACTCTGCAGAATAGACTTCTGAAAAGTGGGTTCCACTCAACATTTCTTGTACAAAGTTTTAATGCAATCTAGGACTTGTTCCCAAAAGTTTCTATACAGAGATGTCCATACCTTTGCAATTCCCTGCACATAAAGAGGACAATGAACCTTGGGAAGGGTCTGAAAACATTATTTCTGAAATGTAAAATCACAGATTGTGCTTAGCATCCAACCTGTGCAGATTTTGCAGTCTTAGGGAGGTAAGATCTAGGAACTAAACCAAATTTATTTTCTTCTTCCATATAGTCACAGGCTTAGAAGGAAAATATAAATACATAGGGTTATTCTGCATAAGAGGAGATTTTTATTCTTATAGAAGATATGACACCTGTTATGAAAAGACTTTTCCTCTCCTCAATAGGTATAATACTGCACTACCATGGACTGTGACAGTGTTCCCTTTAAGCACAGCAGAGCCAAAGTAGGTCACAAAATGGCATAATATTCTTCACATGGCTGTGGAAGCAGCAATGGCATTCTTTAAGAAGTAAATACTACACTAAAGGAGATAGCAGATGGCAGCTGCTGCCAAGTGGATGATTTTGACTCCTTCAGCTCAGACACATAATTTAATATAGCTAGGATCACAGAATTCAGAAGAAATTCTGTGAGAGAGACTGTCAGAATGAAAACCTATTCCATTTTAGCTAAGTTGACATGTCTGATAAAAACTCCCCTACAAGGACACTTTTCAAAAGGAAGGAAGTTGGGCCATTACTCCTTTAGATCAGCTACTGGAAAGTTCCCATTTTCTATGAGATGGGTGGGAACAATTCTGATGTTCTCCCAGAAGCAAGAGATAATCTGCCATGAGATGAAACCATCATGGGGTGGGTCATAGAAAATACATTGGGAGAAAGAGGGCTGGGGGCTAATATCAAAATGCACTGGGTATGTTTTGGTGATGATTTCCAGCTCTCCACATCTAGAGACCCTGCTCAGTCATGGTAAATGATCACCACAGAAATGGGAGGAAGAAACACATCTGGTTTGAGGACTGGTTTGAAATTCCAACCTGCGTTATCAAAGGTGTGGCTGGGAACCAGGGTTTCAGTCAAGGGGTTTTTTGGACAAAAACATCTACTTTTGCACCATTTGTCTTTCCACTGGACTCAGTGTGGTGCAAGTCACAAGCCTATACTGGAGAACAGCTTGTTGAAACAGCATAAGGGGATTAAAATATTTATTTTCAGATATTGTTAAAAATAACTCAGTAATATTGACAATTGCATGAGAACTATTTCGGAAGATTCTGCTCAAGATTAAAATACCTAAATATAGGCATCTACATGTGGACGTTGTCATAGAACCAGAGAAAAACTAAAGTTGGGAAGGTTTTCTGGAAGTCTTCCTACTCTCTTGTTCCAAGTAGGGCAAACTTCCATCTCAGGGACTATTCAAAAAATTTCTCTGGATTAACTGTTCTAATATTTACCCTCTGTCACAGTAATTTTCCACACTCACCCTCCCACCTCAGTAACTAATTGGAATTTCCCTTCTTGCAACTTGTTCCCCGTTGTGCACCTGTAAGAAGATAATGGCTCCTTCTTCTTTTTACGCTCCCACTAGATACTAGTAGACAGCAATAATCAGTTTCTTCCCTTTCCCACTTCAGTCTGAACAAACCAAACCTTTCCAGTCCTCCTCACACATCAAGTGCTACAGCCCCTTAATCTTGGTGGTCTCCCTTGGCTTTGCATGATAACTCAACAAAATCCTTCTACTGGAGAGCTCAAAACTCAAGACAATACCCCAGATCAGTCATACATGCAGAGGTCATGCCAAGTGAAGATACAGAACTGGACTAAGCTTTGAAAAGGTAAACAAACCCACACTCTAAATGGATGCTGGACCATAGGAAACATGATTGTAAGGACTGCCCATGAGGTCCAGTATTTTGCCAGTTTCAAAGGTACTGTAAAAAAGGCCCCAGGATTAAGCAAAGTAAGAATTACAAGTCTTAATAGCAATTTCTTAATGGATTTAGAAAGGAATGCTGAGCAGAGGGATCTTTTGCAAAGCCAGAAGTCACTGCTGTAATCAAGATGTGAAATAGCACACATGGGATTCAGCCTAATGTTCAGACATCTGCATTTAATATGTCCATGTGCACAATGCACCTAAAATCCTATTATAAGTGATGCTTTTTCTTTTTGAAAGTTTGATTCACTTAAACATGAGTGTCTGAATCCATTTAAGGTTGCCTATTAAGACATTTGGTGTCTGAGACACCCACAGTCTTAGACTAAGCAGACATGACACATCATGACTGCACCCCTCCGTAGAGTAGAGGGAGGCCAAGTAAGACACTCTAGAAATCCTCTAATGTCACACAGGATCAATTTTTGCCCACCCCAAAAATTTAAATCTTTATTTGTCTCTGGGACATAGTCACACAGTGCTGGAAGATGTGTCACAGACACCAAAGATATCCAGGATATCTAACCTGTCCAAGAACATCTAAAATGGCAATAAAGGCTCATAGTTAGACAAGTGAACCAGGGCCTTAACATTAGAAGTCCAATCTTAAATACCTAGGCCAGGGAATTAGCTGTGTCTACAAAAAAAAGAAAGAGTAGGTCATGAAGGAATTCTAGAACTTTCAGGATTTTATGTTTGTTTATGCAGCACAATAAAGGTGCTGACAGATCTCAGCACATATTTAAGTGCAGAGGACAATTAGGTGCCAGAAGTATCCTGCTGAAGGCCACTTTGAAATTCCCTTTCAAATCCATGTAGTGCTGTCTTCCTCTAGTCCTAAAATCTGCTTTTGAGATTGCTTTACAAACAAGTAAATTCAATGCATGCAAGAAGGAAAAAAGAATAATAAAAAAAAATATTTTAAAAAAGGAGGGGGAAATTGCAAATAAAGAAAGCTTTTCTGCTCATCAAATTGTCATGTCACATTCACCTCTAAGGAACATATCTTCTGTTTCAAATACTTACAAGCTTCTTGTGACAGCGACCAGGCTGTGACTTAAACATAGCTTCATCTTTGTCATGATCACCTAGGATTAAGTTTTGCCTTAAAATAGGTCTGTCTTTCTTCATCTCTTTTTCTTCTGTATTTTCAGCAACTGGCATTTCAGATCTGACCTCTAAAGCCTCATTACCTTCTCCTGCAGCCAACATCTATAAAAGAAACATCAGAGGGTCTGTCTATTAATACAAGGGGAATGGATCAGGATCATATACAGTTTAATTTTTATGCTATTTGAATGCTTTGCAGTAACAATGCCTATCTTTCAACTATTTAAACTACTATAAAAAGAAAGGAGCACAAATGGTATGCACAATACTGAAAGATAGAGCAGGGTTACCTATCAGCTACTATAATTAAAGTTTACCCTTGACTCTTTAGATACTGTACTTTGAATCTGAATTATAGACTATTATGGTGTCTCCTTTTCATCTTCTTTTCTTGATTGGAAAGGACCTTGAGCCCAAAGACAACAGGAGACTAAGGGCTCAGACTAAATCCTACCATGTTAAACCTTTTTAAACTCCTAATCCTGTTGAAAGAAGAATAGAAGGAAGAAAAGCCTAAGTAGAGCTTAGCAAGTTGGAGTTTTGGACAGAGAAACATTACAGGCCTTGTCAAGAGCAGTAGAGGAGGAATTTGGTAAATGGGTGATGCCTTTCACCTTAACAATGACATTGGACAGTTGCTACAGAATATTTGTATGTCCTCTTACAAGTCTGACTTTCCTGATTGTTAGCAGTAAATTACAGGTATGTTTTATAAAAATAAATAAAATATGTCTTACCAATAACTGTCTATCTATCTTGTTCTTGCTGCCTCAGCTCACACCTTCACTTCTCAGAAATAAAATAAAAACAAGTAGATCCCTTGTCCTGTACAGGCCAAGGAATGAATGAAGCCAGGCCATACTGTCCCAAGAGGAAACACTGTAGAAATCTGATGTGTCTCTTATTAGCTCTCCAAATCAACAGCAAGTAAACTAACACAGTCTCTGGGTGTCCTACAGTGATATAGAACTAATAGCAGTCCTGGTCTGGCCAAAGATTATTCCTGCTCTTGTCAACTGGTAAACATGCTGCATGCACTCACTCAAAAAGAGGCATGTGAGAGCCCTTAAACAGCTGAGCAAAATGGCTCTCAGAAGCTTGTGCTTTTTATCAGTCCTGCAATCTATCAGCATCAGAACTTCCAATCTCAGGGAACTGGAAAAATGACAACTTTTCTTATGGATGCAAATGTACCCACTCCTATTTCCTTCATTAGAGGATGGAGGAATAACAAGAAGGAATATCCAGAGAAAGGAATTTCTGTAGAGGGCAACAGTGGCAGTGCACAAGAATGGGGCAACCCACAGAGCAGGCACCTGAGCCATACCATAAAAGCTATATACTTGCCAGCAAGTCATTCCTATACAATGTCAGGTCTGAAAATGCTAAAACTTAATATGATTTAACTTGGACTCAACCTGTTTGTTTATACTACAGAAATGTTTTTATATATTTTTATAAATATATACATACATATATGTGGCTATTTATAAAGAGACAGAGAGAAAGAGATATTAAAGTATTGTAAGAAGCACATATTTAACTAAAATCCTAATTTCCTTAATTCACAAATAGAAGAAAACAAAAGGAATCACATATTATATATTTCTATAACAATGTACAAACCTTTTCTTTCTCTAGAAGCTGTTTGGCATCCTGAAGTAACTTTTCCTTTGCCTCTGTTTCAGCAAGAGTAGCTCTGCTTTGCTCTTCATATGCCATAGTTACAACAGCCAGGATTAGATTGAAGAGATAAAATGAGCATAAAAAGATGACCCCCAGGAAAAATAAAATGGAGTTTTTTCCAGATGTACGGATAGTCTGTGAGGAAAATGTAAAGCCTGTAACAAATACTTAACAAACTACCATTTACAATAGAATTTCAAACTACCTTTAAACAATTTATCTCCCTACACAATATAAAAAGACCATGTATTGCACCGTTTCATTGAACAACAGTAGGATCTACCTTTGGTCTAATTTATACAGTCTAATTTATTTAGACTGACTGCTTATTTATACTTTTTTTAAAGTGGAAGCAGAGGACGTGGCCCCAAATTAAGCTCTGAGACATTAAAAATTAAAAACCACAAGACCACCAAATGGCAAAAAGAAGATGCATCCATTAAAAACAAAAAAATCTCACTTAAGAAAAGTTAGTTGAAAAAAAATTAAACTGAACCATATGAAAGCTATAGAATAAGGCAGAGGATAATTCCCTTCTAGCAAAGGCATTGCATAGCTGTAAGGGATCCAGAGCATTCTCTACATGCAGCTTTTGTATAATTTTTGTCAAAAAATAGAATTTAGATGTTATGTTCAACTCTCTGGCTCCATTTTTTTTTAGTACCAGTTGTCAAAAATTATCTGAAATGCAAGTGTATATGTTGAGCCAAAAGGCTTGGTGAGGAGTCAAGACTTCAAAGGAAGAGAAACAGTATGTCACAAGTTCTTATAAACCCTGCAGCAACAGTGAGCTCACTAGCTGGATCTATTATATACCCAAATCCTCTGGTAATTACATAATAACATTTAACTACTAATCACTGACCCAAGTGTGTTCTCCCAACAAATTTCACAGCAGGATTGCTCCCATCCAGTATCACTTGCAGCTGTTACAACTGAGTCACTTGAAGCTACTTCCTTAATATTTACATTCATTTTGAAAGAAATTGGGTACCAGTGATGTTAAAACAGGTGCAGATTTTTCTAGTGGACCTAAAGCTCTAAACTGCATGTCTAAAGTCATTCTAGGAGGTAAGAAAAGTACCTACTTGTCTGTAGAGGCGCTCCCAGCAATCCTGTGTCATCAGACGGAATAAAGAAAGGAAGGCCCAGCCAAAATGATCAAAACTTGTGTAACCAAAGTCAGGATTCTTACCAACCTTCATGCAGCTATAGTTTTCTGGGCACTCTTTCCTAACCAGAAAAGAAATGTTAAACAGTCCTTACTTGCAGTATGAGATTACACCTGAAAACACCCAGTACACACCAGCAAATTCAGATTTGTTCCATTTTCTGTATGTTTTTAATTAAATTCCCCAATATAATTCTGCCAGGAGGGCTGATTAGTATCAGATAATCCTTGAAAGCCATTTATTTAGGCAAAGAAACTAGACAGAAATTCTCCATCTGAGATGCAAACAAATACATAGAGAGGGGGGGAAATGGAAATGTGCTTTTTTTAAATACTTAACCAAGATGAGGAGAGTTTATTCATATCTCATAGCTCTTTACTGATCTGTATCCATACTCCTCCTATATCATTCTACATTAACATTATATTATCACTGGTAATATACAAAGCACATATATAATTGCTTGCATCCTCGGACTTTAAATAATTCCTTTTCTGATGTGAAATATCTGGGTTTTAATTTAATAACCCCACACACATGTATTCCACTCTCTTGAAAAGTCATCACCGTTCCTTTAGGCCAAAACTAATCCCCCAGTATATCTGGAGAAAAAACCAAGGAAGTACTAAAACTGTTTTCATCACTTACTCAGGTTGTGAACTGAACCCGCAGAGCAGTATTTCAGAAGATCCATTCATTCTGTAGCAGATATCTAATTAAAAAAAAACCCAAACAACAACCCAAGGAATCATGAAATCAGAAGCTGACAGTTGCTACAGCACTCTGACAGCAAACCACACATTGCTGAACTTTAAAAAAATACCCTGATGGACCAAATCTCTATGTAAGGCTCCTTTTACAACACATAGTATATAGGGCTGTTTCTCAGCAAAACTGTCCCTATGGCATTTATGGTTTTTTAACATCTTAATTGAATAGCTCACAAAGAAATATTTTATTTGATCTCCAGTAAAAATAAGGATCTCTGCAAGAAGTAGGGAAAAATCTCTGAATTATAGAGATTAATTGATGAAAAAAATATTTCTCTTTGCAGTACCTAATTTTAGGATCCCAGTGCATATGTAAATCAGCAAATACTTGGAGAAAACACAGTCCCTTCTATCCCACAGAGTCTTTCTTCAAACCAAAGATTCACAGGTTGAGGGAGGTAATTCTCTACTATGTTTCTGTGAAACCCCACCAGGAGTAATGTGTCCAGTTCTTGGGCCCCCACCATAAAAAGGACATGGAGCTGTTGGAGTAGGTCCAGAAGAGGGCTATGAAGATGCTCAGAGGGCTGGAGCACCTCTGCTATGGAGACAGGCTGAGAGAGTTGGAGTTGTTCAGCCTGGAGAAGAGAAGGCTCTGGGGAGACCTTAAAGCACCTTCCAGTGCCTGAAGGGGCTCCAGGAAAGCTGGGGAGGGACTTTTGACAAGGGCATTTAGTGACAGGCAAAGGGGAATGGTTTGAAACTGCAAGATGGTAGATTTAGATTGGATATTTGGAAGAACTTCTTTCCCATGAGGGTGGTGAGACACTGGGACAGGTTGCCCAGAGAAGCTGGGGATGCCCCCTCCCTGGAAGTGTTCAAGGCCAGGCTGGATGGGGCTTGGAGCAACCTGGTGTAGTGGGAGGTCTCCCTGCCCTTGGCAGGGGGGTTAGAACTAGAGGACCTTTAAAATTCTCTTTCAACCCAAACCATTCTATGATTCACTCATCTTACATTGAGTTTTTCCAGACTTGATATTGCTACTGTGCAAATAGAAGGACAAACCTTCTTGTGAGAAATACATGCAAGGACATTTCAACATCCCTGTGAAAAGAACAAGACATGCACGGGAAGACACACAGATGATGTAAAGGGAGAAAAGAATAAAATTTACCATAATCATTTTGATTGTATGTCTTGGCATCCTTACATATTGTGTCATTATATATAGTATCATTGCGGACACATTTGGATTTTAAGTTGCCCATAAAAAGCTGGAGGCCTATTAGAGCAAATACACTCAAGCAAAAAACAGTCAAGAGCAACACATCTGTCAGTTTCTTAACAGATTCAACAAGTGAATTGACGATGACTTTCAGGCCTAGAAAAATAAGATTCAATAATATGCAAAGTGAGGACTAGAGTAGTGTTCCCATAGGATAACGTACAATACTTGCAAGTATCTTAAAAACAGTATGATAACATACAATCAGTGTAAATGGTTTTGTAACTTCAGAGTATTAAATGAGGTAAAATAAAGCACAGGGATGAGTATTTTTATTTAAATTGCCTAATAATAACTTATTTGGCTTTTACTTCCTTCTAACTAACTTTCCTAACTTGAAAATTCTGAAGTAAGATGTCATCTAAGCAAGCTCTTACAAATTTAATGGATATGGACAGATTTCTGTGCTTGATTAACATTAAACAAGTACTTCACATTGTGCTAAATAAACATTACAATTAAGGATAGCTTCTGCTGACCTCAGGGAATTCTGTCTTAGAAGATAATGCCTTACAGATATCACCAGTTTTTTAAAAAAAAGCTAATGAAGCACAATGCAAACCCAGAAATATGCTGGCATAGCCATATTATGTTAAGACAACGTATAGAATAAGGTGTGCAGATCAGGTAAAACAAAAGTAGAAAGACAAGAGCACTGGGTTAAGTAAAGGTGAATATTAGCAATGGCACAGGAAAAGCAGAAAATATTTATATTTGCCCGAATCAATATCATTTTGAGAAAGATGACAAAAAATATTCTGTTAGGATGCTGCTGAGAGTTACTACAAACTGCAAAGCAGCCACACCTTGGACATCATTAACCATCACAAAAAGTGACCAAGAAACTGAAGACAAAAACAGGAGAGGAATTAGAGACAGCATACTGCTAAAGCAGAGAGAAAAGTAGGAAGACATGTTACTTACCTGGTATTACTGAAATAGCTTTCAAAGTCCTCAATACTCTGAAAGTTCTAAGAGCTGAAACCTTGCCTGTAGGTTTACACATAGTAGCATACCTACAAAATTAAACCACCCTATCACTGAAGGACCAAGCTCCAGCTTTTCAGACCATATGCATATTGAGCACACATTAATTAATAAGTTACATAAAATAAATAGGTGAAATATGTCCTAAGGTAAAGATCTAACGTTAGGAATCTAAGTCCCATTCTAGGTATTGATATAAAATAATGAGATATTTCATGCATGCTTCTGAAAAGAAACACAGCACATTTTACTTAGTGTGGATTTGGATGCTTAACTTTCAAAGAGTTTACTTATCAAAATGCCAAATAAGTATAAAACTTTCAGTGTCACAACCAAATCTTCTTGTACTAAGGCTAAACTGATTTAGGCCACATGAAAGTACACATTGCAGCCATCTCAGAACTACACAATACATACTTTAGAAGAAGGGAGTTGAGGACAACTAGATTTACAATATGTTAACTCTGTATATGGCTGTCTTTCTAGGTTATATTTAACAGTCAGCTATGAATTTGAGTGTTGAAATTAGTTTCAGTTTAATAGTTTCAATAATTTGAAATTATCTGGCAGCAGACATAAATTGCTGCACAAGAAATTTCAATTAAAAATTTGGAAGAAAACACCCCACAGTGTGGTTGGAATGGGTTGCTCAGAGGTTGTCAAATCTCCATGCTTTGAGAAACTTAGAACTTGACTGGACAAAGTCCTGAGCTACCTAATCTAAATTAGTCCTGCTTTTAGCATGGAGCTGGACCACGTGATCTCCAGAGGTTCCTTCCAATCTAAATCACTCTAAACCTCTAATAAATTAGAACAAGACAATTGAAAACTATTTAGAACTGCTAAATTAGATGTTGGCTTTGAAACCTCAGGGGCTGGACATGAGTCAATCTGATTATTTTGTTTTTGAGATTAACATTATGTATTTGACAACAACATTTTTCCTTGGTTTCTTCATTTCTTGTCCACCTACCTAATCGGTTTTGATATCAATTTGACCACACTGATCACAGCAATGATCCACCTGGCCTGTTGCCCTGTCTTTAAGAATGACCCCTAACTGACACTTACAGGTGAGTTTAGAATCAAGGCAGTGATGCTCCCCAGATTTAATTCTTCCAACCAATTTATAGCTCAGGAAATTCCTTAACAAGACATAGTATCTCTGTTAAAAATAACCCTTCATATGTCTTCATCCAGGATTTTGCCCAGAAGCCTTGTGAATGCCACTAAGTTTTTTGAATCCACAGCCTCCTATGGGAATATACCTACATGTAGAGTGAGAAACCACTCCCTTCTTTTTTATTGTGCCATATGATAACTTCATTTGGTGCCTTTAGCTCTCACTATAGGACACCACAAATTACTCATTCTCTTTTTGACTCTGTGCCACAGACTTCAACCATGCTCCTGCTCTGCATTTTATTATTTTTTTTTCATGAGTTCTACTCCATTTAAATAGTTTATTATTATGTAGGATACAAGATACACCTCTTCTCTGTATCTTTTCTAATTCTGTCATCTTTTGAAATGTCAGGAGCAAAACTCCATATAATCCTGAAGAAAAATACAGGACACAGTGAAACAACTATGTGGTGTTCTTCTTTATTTCTTACTCTCAATGTCCTTCTTTTTTCTTTCTCTGACGATGATTGCACACTGGAGTGGTGTTTTCACAAGCCTGACCATCTTAACTCCAACATTTGTTTTCCCAACAAGGGAAAGCTATTTAGAAGCCCATAACTATGCCTGTAAAGCTGGGTCTGATTTACTTTGAGCATCACTTTACATTCTTGGGATTTCATCTGCTATTTATCACCCTGTCATTCAACACCTGTGACCTACTTTGGATCCTTCTCAAATGAGTTTCCTCTGATCCAGAGTAAAAGTTAGAAAGCTCAAAGATGAGCTTTGCATTTAGGTCTTTTTTTAAGGTCTATGACTATGGGATTCAACCACAGTAACTCTTAAGCACGTAGGATGCCAACCACACTGAAGAACTTCAGCAGTATCAAGTATCATTTTATCTGCACAGTTGTCTTTTGAGTGTAAAAGAACAAATGAGTTTGACTTACATTATAACAATAACGACGAGATCCACACAGTTCCACGGATCACGAAGAAAAGTGAATTCATTCCAAACAAATCCTCTTGCTACTACTTTTATCAATATTTCCGCCGTGTATATGCCAGTAAAAATGTACCTGAGAAGGCAAGTGTACATTAAAGTTACAGAAATAAAAATATTTATGAGATTCAGACATATTCAGGCCATTTTTACGTTTCCTATGATTTAGTCACTGGATGGAGATTAAGACAGAAAATGTGAAATGAAATAGGACAGGTCACGTTACTTTCAGAAACATCACAGGTATAAAAAAATTCATTCCTGCATTTTAGTAAGATTTCAGTGTAAATCTGCAAACACAAGATTTTAATGTCAATTTTAAATGTAAAGCTATAACCACAGATATTCACATAAGCACACACTATTTCTGGATGAAGGATAGCTCATATTTCCTTATGAAAAATGTTTAAGATCATGTTTATGTTCTAAAGCCTGCCGGAAAATTTCAAAGCCTCAACATTTTGGCAGCAAAATATCAGACTTCTTTTAGCCTTTAAAGTTTGCATATTTTATACATTTATTCTGACAAATACACTATAACTGAAAGAAATCCAACATAAAATTAAGCTATCATTATCCCCATGCTGATCCCAAAATAAGAGGACTTAAAATAAGAGAACCTCTGAGGCTTCAGGCACATTTTCAAGGCTTAGTTCTAGAACATTAAGTGAAATTATACACAGTGCACAATTACAAAAGGTAACAAGACATTATAAACAGACGGTTTCCTAGTGTGAACAATTTAACCAGGGGCATCCCCAGGAAATGGCAAGAAAGAATGGAATTAACATTTACCCTTATCCTTTTTGCATGAGCCAGCCATAACAGATATTCAGGTTACTGTCTTAGAATGAGAGATATAAAGTTAGGAACCTACTGCACAGTCTCTCTAAAAGGCTTAATCCTTAAAAGGAAAATTAGGGCAACCTTCTATGTTACACCAGATGGCAAAATTAGCCAACTTAGAGAGAAGGGCATATGGTGTAAGCCTCTAAGAAAAGGCACTGAAGGTGCACAGAAGACTCTGTGATACAATAATAATGATGATAATAATCCTAAATCTTCCTCAGAGGTCTGTCACAGAATTTTCAAGCCCCAGAATTAGATCACCACATCACTTCAATTTTTCAGTCCAGCGTTTTAGTATCCTTAGGAAAAGAGTGAAAAAATGGCAAATGAGATACTTACTCAGTGACGTTGAGTGACTCTGGAAGCTTATCTATAGCTATGAAAGCACAATTGAGTACCACAGTACATGTAATAAAGCCAACAAACAATGTGAATAATAAGTTAAGGAAAAAGTGCTGTATTATAAAGCCTGATTTACACCAAAAAAACCCCAAAACCCACCCATATTGAAGTAATTACTTTGGGTTTGAATATGCTCAGGTTTTTTCATGTGTTTTCCAAAGAAACAGATGGTAGATCAAGCTTCTGCTCAGCTGGCTAAACTTTATTATTTAAAAATAACAATTAGCTGCATGGGGAGAGAGTTTTGGTAGTTAGGATATTAATGGGGCATAATACACTTCACAGAAAAGATGAGGAACATAAAGAAATAAAAAATTCTGAGTCCTCTGCTGTCTACTGTTATTTGACACTTAAGAAACATTAATTTCTTCCCAGTAGAAGCATGGAATACAGAGAAATGGGCAACAACCGCATAAGAACATGGGGTCTTAAAACCTAGGAAAAACAGATTAAAAATGTAATTATCAATAACCACTATTTTTTTTAAACTGAGAGTCCATATATACATTCCTACAAGAGACACCTAAGCTCTGCCATGCATTCAGAAAACTTTTTCATCTTATGTGGCAGGCAACAAAAACATACATGAGAAAAAACTTGTTCACTTGTTACCTAATAAAAGCAGTTCTTTTTCTGAAACAAACCTTGGCCTCAAATGTAATATTTATTTGAAACTGAACAGCAAATTCAGCAATCTCTAGTAGCATGAATATGCATTCAAAGTCAGCCAGGAGTTCCCATAAAAGGATGTATTTCTAAAAATTAATAATTCCAAAGGAAAACAGATGCTTGGCAAAAAGAGCAGAAAATAATCCACCTATGGTTTTGCACCTGCCATTCTTCACATTTTTACATTCTTCAAAGTACGTATATATATTTTTGCAAACATCTAAAAAATGGATGCTTTTCAGAAATGGAGTCTGAAATACGTTTCTTAGGATACCATCTTTCAGCAAAGCATTGCTGTGAGTCCCATCCTTCATCTTGAAATAACTAAGGAGTCACTGGTTTTATTGTGGGTTTGATTGGTTTTGTTTTAGGTTTGTTTTTTGGGGTTTATTTTTGCTTGTTTGTTTGTTTTGCTTTCTTTTGTTTTTTTAAATAAGTTTGTCACCATAGTAGAGATTTTTAAAAAGTTCTGGAAAAGGGCTAAAATACCATGCAGTAGGCTCTAAATGTTGCTTCATAACAATATGTGAAATCTGACTTTAAATATGAGCTTTCTGACATTTTTACTTGTGCCAACACCATGTAAATATCTTGGCTGTTCTAAAACAAGATTCAGTATAACTTAAAAAAAATCTCTGTCACAGGCACATGAGCTTACATGTACAGGAACATGAATACAGGACCAGAATGACAGAAAATGGAACAGTATAGTTTAAGACTGAAATAAAGGAAACCAATAAAAGGATATGAATGGATCAGAATTTTAATTGCTGCTTTTCTGATTGGATTAAAGGGACCAATTATACCCAAGGCAGGAGTGGCAGTAAAACGGAAAATAGTCCTCCTCTTATTTACCACCATAAAAGTCTGTTAAGAAAAATAAATCCTAGTATATGAAACATTTTTCCCCAAAAATTTCCTCAGGTCAAGTTCCCCCCAGTAGTAAGCAATTATACAATAGACATTTCATTTAGAAGGGATTCCTAGAGCATCTACTTTACACACTCCTACGGGCAACAACACAAACCACTTTGCAATAGCATGAAGTCTATGCAATATAAATGTGGTACAATAAACAAAGCTTATGAGACATACCAGAAAATTAACAGACTGTAATGAAAATATATGTCTTTGCTACACAGACTACTGGAAGTATCTCAAATATGTCTCCTCTGATTTGTGTATTTGTAATTCAGCAAAAGCCTGTGCAGTAAATCAGCAATTCTGGTGTGATCTACAGTGTAACAGCCACTGTTTATACAACAGTGAGTTCAGCCAACAGACATCACAGAAACTGCTCTGGAAAACAAAACAAACCCTACAGTAGCCTAGAATATACTTCCTATCAAAGTGTATTTACCAAGTGTATCATATTTTCATAATCAATTTTGATTGCTGACTGGAACTTGAAATACTCCAGAGCATACCTTTGAACTCCTGCCCCAAAAAACACTAGGAACTTTTAAAGCTCTGTCTACAGAACGATCAAAACCCAGCACCTTCTGACCGGAGCTTTTGCTATCTCTTAAGAGTTCAACAGACAAAATTGAATTTAAAAAAAAAAAAAGTGCTTTTGAAAGTTTTAACCTTGTGATCACTGTAGTATGGATCAAAATCCTCAAGGGGTTCCCCAACGAGCTCCACAGGAACATCCCCATACAGAGATGGCAGCTTCTTGCAGGTTTTCAGATCAAGCTGAGGAGTAAGTTTTTCTTCTCCAGCATCTTGGTCCTTATTCTTCTGTTTGACTTTGCCTTGCTGCTTTTTCTTCTGAGCAATTCTTTCCTCTATTGCTGCCAAGGACTCAGGGGTGAAACGTCGAAAGCTGTTAGCTTCTGATGGCCAAAACAAGGGATCCATTTTTCCTTCTAGATGTTTGTTTCCAGTGCTAATAACTGCAAAAAAGAACTTAACTTCAAGTAACTTAAAAAAAAAAAAAAAAGAAAGATTTTGACAATGAGAAAGTAACGGAAATCATACACAACTTAAAACACTACATAAACAATTTCATTCTTCTGTGAAAATCCATATGAAAATAGCAGTGTCTGGGAAACATTTGGGTTTCAAATGCACCTCCAGATTTCCTGAAGTTTTTATAAGGAATCTTTTGAAATTGATTTATCCTGACATGACTTATCACCAGTGTACAAAACGTATGATGCATCATACGACAAACTGTAGCAGGTTGCTTGATATTATTTCACTAACTTTGCTGACAGTGAGTCCTGCATACCTGCACAGCAAGCCTTGGTCATCAGGAACCACTTAATACACATTTCTCAACAAATTACACCACCAGTGACAGAACTGGGATAGCTGCTATCCTTAATTCTGCTTGTGACCTGCCGTGTTCTATGTGGTTAGAAAAGCCAGGGACCTGCACTTGCTCAAAACAAACTTCACTGGGAGGTGATCTGGCCACTGATCAGCCCTCTAGCTCCATACCCACTGATTGTCATGCAGAATTGAAAGGCAAGATGAAGCACTACTACAAACCAAATCATCAAGTAAATCTGGCATCACCCTCCTCACAACTGCATGTCAACAGGAAGATCAGTCACTCCTAGAATTTTGCAAGTGCCTCAACACTTTGTGGCTCTGCACTAGAGTGTCTGCTGTTTCTGCAGGTCTTGGTTATGTTTACTCATTTAATAATTACTCTTTTCCAACCATCAGAGGACACAAATTTAGTTACTGTTAACTCCTAGGATTTTGATCCTAGTCATTGACTTGTTTATGCATGCTGACAGGTATGGGTCTGCCTCCCATACCAGCCTGGGAAAAGGCAAATATGATGAAGCAATTTCACCTTCTCATGTATTCACAAATACCACAGTTGTTCTGGGGATTAGCAGAGTACCTTCAAAGATATACTTTCAATTATTCTGCTTGAGTTTCAATCACTGACAAAAGGGGAGGGGTTGCAAGATAATGAGAAGCACTGAAGTGATGTAAGGCAAATCACTGGAAGTATTCAGTTACTAATGACTCCTGGCCTGAATTTACCACATTACTTTTATGTGACAGCAATTTACATGACTGCAGTTCTAGTCCACAAAAGAGGAAGAAAATTTTAACCCATTATGGGATGACTTGCCCTTTGTGACTCATGTCAAAACCAATTGTTCCCATCTAATAAACACTTTTGGTTACCAACGAGTCTTTAAAACAATTTGCATCTTTGATCACCCAAAGTCCAGCTGTGGTACTTTGGTTTTGTGACTTCATATGTGGAGGATAAGAGAGATTCAAGACTCCATTGTAATTATGGTTCTCTTCTTCAAATGCATATTTTATATATATATATATATATATATATATATATGTGTGTGTGTATATATATATATAAGAATTATGGTGTGTATCTGGAAAACTAGTAGGAACATAAATAGAAAAATGTCTTTATTTGTGTCTCATTCTAGTTCTAGTATGTATTATAACCAATTCTGAGTCTCAAATTATTTCCACTCCCTTGTCAATAGCCACCCACTGAATATTTCCTGTGAGTATCTGGATTTTTAAAAAAAAATAAGGGGTAAACTTTCTGCTTAGTCTGGTTTAAGTATGGAGTTAGTAGATTCTTTGACATGGCAATAAAGAGTAAAAATGCGTCCCTGTGGCAGGATTTTGTTTGAAAGCACAAAATCAAATAACTATCTGCTTAACATCAGTCAAGAAACAACTTAATATGAACAAGTAAATAATAATAAAAAATAAACATTTAGCAGTGCTTACTATGAGATTCACCACTATAGGACTGAAATTGTTATGCTCTAGTCAGAGCTCTGTTCCTTTTCCAGTACTTATTCACAGTATTTCCCAAAAGCTTGTTTTGGTCAAACTCATTTTAAGTAGGCATTTGCAAAATCAAATTTTAATAAATCTTACACACAGGTCAGACAATGACAATAACAAAACATCCAGGACCAGATTAGTTCCAAGCAGTTCAAGGAAGGGAGTACTCTGCCACACTGAAGTGCATACACCACATACAATTTTGGTTCAAGTAACCAGATGGTCTTTTCAGGTATTTAGACAAAATCAGTAGGATTTTTAGTACCTTATAAATAGATACATTTATATTAACACATAGGCCAGATACTCAGAAACACAAAGATGTTATGGCAGATACAGACAGCTTTCTTGAGGTCCTGCATGTGAGCAAGGCACCTCAACTCCCATGACAGTCACAGATACCTAGTGGCATGTATAGTCAGTCAAAGCTGTAGAGATATTCAGGTGACCAAAGGGAATCAGTTACTTTAAAATAATCTAAAACTCCAGACCTTAACTAAATCTCCAGTGACTGTAATGGGAGATTAAACACCTAGATTGTAGACAGATGCATCGGGACACCCAGCTATAGGTACCAATCCTGGATTGATCCATTCCATAGCTGCCAAAACACTCTAACACTCTGGAGTCACCCACACGAGCAGAACCAGATGTCAGCAAACCCAACAGTCTGCAGCAGCTATTTCAGATTTCAAACTTTATATTCAACCAGATCACCACATAGAAGAGAAGCACAATCTGAAAACTCTCACTTTTGTAAGCATCTCCAAGTTCATCATCACCATGTATGCACTAGACATGGATACTATAACCAATGCCCATTATTAAAAATAACATATTCCACCAAAAAAAAAAAAAAAAAAGCTCATAAAAGGAATCAAAATACTATTTTATATGAAGCTCTTATTTTTCTATCAGAGGAACCACTGTTCATCTGGAGTAATAAAAAATAAGACAGCAGCTCACAGCAACACCCTATGAAACGGGAGGAATCTCCTCTTTCTCTGTGTTGTACAACACCTTGCAAAAAGCTATTACTACTGCCTTCTCAGCTTATAAAGAGAAAATCATTCTGCTCTCTGATCACCATTTTCTTCTATTTCACTACCACGAATTATCAACAGATTTAACATATTTTTGTCCTTTGTAAAACCAAACCCGGACATTCTACTGGACTCCTGCTGATTCTAACATATATGTCCATTTCTTCCACTTACAACTTTGTCCCCCATTCTCAGCTTCCCACTCCCTGCCCTCTTCCCAACAAAAACTTTGTTTGGATAACTATCGATCACTGGTTCTGTCTGGCTTCTTTGGCTTTTTAACAAATGTCATATGAGAAGTTATTCACAATATCAAGATAATAAAATCTATTTATTTGTTACCTCCAAAATCAGGAAAGTATGCAACACGCTAGACTGTGCATTACGTAATCATCCTGAAAGAAAAATCACTCACCAGCTTTTCTGTGAGAAAAACATTCCAGATTTGTGTAGGGAAAGAAATGTCACTACCTCAAGATAAATACACCTCAGATTAGATGGTACTAAAGCAAATTATATGATTCCATGATTCTATGAAATTCGAGGACTACTGTGTATAAGCCAATATAACAAACCAACAGGACCAGATCAGTAGTTGATATAAGAAATACATTAATGTTTAGTAAAATCTTATACTGCCACATGTAAACTAGAGGAAGAGCTGCAGGTTTACAGCAATACAGCAGTTCTACATTAAAGTCACATTTTCTGATGCACAAGCTCCTTGCACCTAAAACAAACCCACACCTTCCATTTTAAAAGCATATGTGCACGTATTTTCTTGTGTATATACAAACTTGCATATATAATCCCTAAATATTTTGATCAAACATACCTAGATTTAAATTAAGAAAATTAGCAACTGAGATTTCTCATAGCATACAAATATTTAGCAAAACCAAAATACTTACAAACAACCCCCACAAAATAATAACAACAACTTTCACGTTGATTTTTGAAGCTAATTTCTGCTAGCTTGCATCTGCAAAGAGACTGAAAGTCTTCCTTTTTCTCCCCTTCACCATTCCATTCCAAAGAACATCCCCTCTACCCAGCAAACTCCCATGTGGAAAGTTTTCTTTTGTACTGGGATGGCGGGGGAGGGATGGAGGGAGGAGCTTGGCTGCTCTTCCGAGGGCGATAAAGGAAATTTTGTGATCTCACTGGGAACTCTGTAAAAAAGGAAAAAGTGCCTGGGTGATACTTCTGAAAAATAATCATCTAAATGTTAATCAGTTGTTTTATTTCTGCTGAAATCATAGTTACATTTATGAAAAGCCAAGAGGGATTTTGGGCTCCATTGGAAATACATATGTAAAAACCTGTGAAAGCATAGCTGTCCTGCTTCACGTTGCATTCTGAGATTTTAACCAAATGAATTTTCCAGCATACATGAAATACTGGCACAATTCTTGCCCTCCATTAAAAGCTTTTGGTTAAAATTTGAGGTATATATTACTGTTTTCCATTCCTTAATTTCAATTTCTTATAATTCCCAGGCTATGACGTATTATCATTGTACCTTATAAAGACAAAATCTCAAAGTTAAATATACTAACTCATATCTACAAGAGCAGAGCCCAAAATACATTCAATATCACATTGTCAAAACATCTGTTAAAACATACAAACCTTGCTTGAGTAAAACAAAACCCACAACATTTATCCTTGCATCTGAAATCACTTATATCTATTAAAACAGAAGTTTTGTAGAAAGCCTGCTAGCTAGCTAGGTATTGGATAGTAACTGATATAAATAATGATAAGCCCTATTGCTAAATAGTATTTCTCTTACAGTTGCAGCAATAAAATCCACTGCTACCCAAAAATTATTTTCCCCTGAATTGGGTAGATTCTAAGTCCTTCCAATCACCTTTCCTGGTGGTGAGTTACTATGGGTTTTGCTGGAATAATTCTACTGAAGGAACTACACTTCCCTTAAAAGCCAGGCAGCCCTAATGCATGCAAACAATTGTGATCAGACACTTTGCTTGATAGGTATCCCAGCAAAGGAAACAACTAAAGATGGTTTTCAAAGAAATAAAGACTCTTAAGTGTTCTCTAATGCAAACAACAACAAACCATTTTAAGTTCCAGTGTCCATTATTTTTCCAGAAAGCAACAGTATGTTTTCAAGCAAGCTCAATTAAGAGAGCAGAATTCCAAAGATCAATCAGTAAAGCATCATTCTATAATGACACTATAACTGCTAAGTCAAAAGCAGCCACCTTTATAAAGCTGTACCAGCCACTATTACTATATATATATATATATATAAAGATCCTTACCTGGATGTTTGTTTTTTTCCTGCTGTATCTTCTTCATCAATCAATCCAATGTCCAAAAATGGGGCACAAGGAGTAAGCAGAGAACTCAAATGAGCAAAAAGAGTTGCACACCTCTGCCCTTTTTGCATGCTGTCATATCAATCATCAGAAAAGAGGAAGCCATGGAAAACAACAGGATTTTTATCTGTAGCTGCTAAAACAAAGCCTTAGGACTTGCAACTAAGAGCAAAACATTTAAACACGTAACTTTTCTTATATTACTCTGTAAAAATTGATTTTTTTCCTATTAGGAAGGCTGTTTCTTAAAGGCTGGGGGAGGGAGCAGAAAACAAGCTTCATAATAAGAACATGTATTCTTCCCAGTTACATTCATTCTTCCTCAGCATAACTGAAAAAAAGGAGGGGGAAAAAAGCTGAAGTTTGACAACAAAAAGATAATGTTCATTATAGAAATGACAAACTGTCACCATAATCTTGACATGGCTCTGTCTCTTCCATTAACTGCAAAGCAGAGCACTCTTCTTTTTCCTTTTTATTACCAGACCACAAGAAAATGATTGTTCTTGGTAGCATTAGTACACAGCCATTAGTCTAATGACTAAGAGGGAGCAGATGTCAAGAGCTGAAAACACAGATTTTTGCATAATTAAATGTATCCTGTGACTGTGCCATAACTCCAAATACTAGATGCTGTTTTAAATTACTGATTGGATAAATACAGTCATTAAAGCCATCAAGGAATTTGACAGTTCATGCACACTGCATGACCCTCTTATCTTCAAATTCTACCCAGATGCCTCACCTGCTACCTTCATGCTACTGAGAAATACTAGTGGTACAGTCCTAGGAATCTGTCTGTCCTATATTCAGTGGGATAATAAACACACAGCACGTGCTTCTGTCTTAGAGGGAAAAGGGAATAGACAATTTTTCTCTTCCTATTTTTCCTATTTAAAGGAATTACAATATTACTTAAGTTCCTAACTTAAATTCAGCATGATTTCCCTTCTTTTCCTATCTGACAGGACCTTCTCTCATAGCTCATTGACGAGGGCTCCCCTATGATACATGAGTAGTCTGAAATTCAGAGCATTATAAACCAAACCCTTCTCACCACATCCCCTTTTACTGTATCTTTAAGATACTATGTCTGTAATTGGCTACAAGATAGACACAAGACACCAGATTGATACAAGAGGGAACAGAACTTAAATTTCAAACAAAGAAGTCACTATCATCAACTGATGCATCTGTAAGTCTAATTCTGATATTTGTATACTCCCTGTTTAGTAGCATCTCTATTTGTTATTCACACAGGACTCATGCATAGGAAGTTTGAGTAAAGCAGGGTTTACAGAGAGAAAACAAACACATTATCAAAAATGCAATGGAAAAACCTACTTCACTTTGCTTCCATGTGAAAAACCTCTAGTAACTTCAATCATAATGGTTGGAAGGAAAAAGACTTGAGCCTGAGAAAGACATCCCATATTTTCAAGAAATGGATCCAGAAAACAAAGTCATGCAATACAAGACTAGGTCATGGTATCTACTGATGAGAACTCTATCAAATTTGATTTAAAGTATCTTTTGACTGCTTTAATTTAGGTTAAGATTCTCAGAGAGACAAATTGTGACTCCTAAATATGGATCTTATTGCACCTACTGGTTACTGTTCACTGTCCATTAGTTGACAACAACCACAAAGTGATCATGCAGTGATGTTGATGATCCTCCATTAGAATCAGCAAACCCAAACCACTGTTTCACACAGAAAAACCCACAAAACACAGAAAATTAAACTGTGCACATAGCAGCAAATATGTATGAACACAGACATCAAAATTCTCTCCTGAAGGCAAAATCTCAATCTCTGAAAGCAGGGAATGGAAATCATGTCAGATGGAGCACAGGTGTAACATATTTTTAGTTTATTTAAAGATAGCAGCACCACAGGAATAGAGGATGTCTCTTTGGAGCATAATATAAATAAATACAAATAATAATAGGAGGATTGGAGCATCTCCCTTATGAGGAAAGGCTGAGAGAGCTGGGACTCTTTAGCCTGGAGAAGAGAAGGCTGAGGGGAGACCTTGTTAATGCCTACAGGTATCTAAGGGTGGGTGCAGGGAGGATGGAGCCAGACTCTTCAGTAGTTCCCAGTGACAGGGCGAGGTGCAATCGGCACAAGCTGGAACATGGGAAGTTCCACGTCAATATGAGGAAAAACTTCTTTATGGTGAGGGTGACAGAGCCCTGGGACAGGCTGCCCAGGGGGGTTGTGGAGTCCCCTTCTCTGGAGATATTCAAGACCCACCTGGATGCAGCCTTGAGTAATGTGCTCCAGGAATCCTGCTTTAGAAGAGGAGTTGGACTCAATGATCTCTAGAGGTCCCTTCCACCTCTGACAATTCTATGATTCCATGATAATCATAGCAAAAAATGCTGGTATTAACAGAAACCAGCTGTTATTTTTGCTTCCCTACCACATGCAATGAGAAAAGTTTTCCAACTAATTTGAGAGTGAAAAATTAGCAGTTCCTCCTGATTAATGAAATTTCATGAAATTTGGTAAATCTGCATAAGTGACATCATGACAGAATTTCTCAATATAAAATCTGGCTTTTTCTACATGGAGAATCTAATTTTCTCTCAAGCTCTCAAAACTGTACATTGCCCTGGAGCAAGAGCACTATATTCAGACTTTCAGAGTGAGACACATGGTTTCATTGCCTCTGCTCAAAACACTGATCAATGCCTGGGAAAGTGATTCTGCTTTTGGCTCTTCAGATGACATTTGTGGGACAGCCACATGACAGCAACATGGAACACACGATTGCCCAAATATGGTCCCCGTGACAACCACCTTTGTCAAGGCACTGATGCCAAACAGAACAAAAAAAACCCATTAAGAACACTTCCCATTCTGTGTGTGTTTTAAAGGAAGACAAGCTAATCAAAACCATCTTGGTTATGTCTTTCAGGTAAATATCTTCGAAAAATGAGATACAGGATAAAACAGTCAGCAAATTTATCAACTGTTTCCATCATACTCAGTCAATCAAATCAGAAGCAAAGACCTGACTTGATCACCTCATGAAGACTTACAGATGAATGAGAGCTTCAGTAGTGGATGCCTCTTAAATCCAACAAACCAAAGCTGAAAGCTGAACCTAGTCAACTGTGGACCAAAAAACGTGCACATGGATTTAATAACATGGACAATTCAGTAGCAAAACAACTTGTGAACACTTATGGCCTTCTCAAATACTCAAAATTATCAGTGTTTTATTAGATTAGTTGTTAATTTTCTAATCCCCACCTATCTCTGTGCACATAGGTACACAGTTTGAGAATTGATAGCAGATTTTCATGCTACAATATTTCTTTGTAACGTGTACTTGGAGCAGTGTAACTGTTATTAACCCTGACACTTACAGATCATAAATGATACTTCTTACGCATTTATGGAATGAAGACAGTTCATTGCTCATCAAGGAAATGTCATATTCCTTGGTAATCCAAGCATTTCATCAGCTACACTTGCAATGAAAATAATTTGCAAAGATTTCTGTTTACTACAGCTGCAATTTCATAGAATTTGTGATCCTCCCTCTTGTCTGTAACCTCAGCTGGCAGGCAGGGAGAGAGACATGCCCACAGTCTGGGAAATACTGTAACCTCTGACATATCACATTAAGAGCTCTCTCTGAATAATGCACACACATTTATTATGATGCAAACTCAAATGCATCCATTGTGGGCTGAATTCATTCAGCTGCTGGTCAGAAGCTTTAGGATTCTCCTTAATTTCAAGACCTAGATGAGATTCCAGGAATTCCTTTTACAAAACATCATATCCCTGAAACACGAGCAATATGGGATAGAAGGCAAAAAGAAAGTAATAGGGAAATGATCTGTTTTGTTATACTTAGAACAAAGAATAACTAAATTATATGTATACAACAAAACCAACACACACAGAAACTATTAAATTTCACAAAGTATCTAAAGGAACTAGTCTGTCAATGAGAAAAACTTAAGTACTCTGGCTAATAATTATCTCTGAGACAAAAGGTGTGCCCCAATCCCTCTTAGAAAATGATCTAATATTGTAAAGTACATCATGTATTTATCAAGATAATAATGTATATGATTGCCATTTCACTTTTTTCATGCTGGACAAGGAAATAAGAAATCACAGGAACATGAAATTTGGTATTTGGTAAATTGCTAATTGGTTTTACAGAATAACAGGAAAGAGCTTTGATGGTAAGTACACATTAAATGCATTGTTACACAAAGTAGCTTTCTGTCTAATTACTTAATGTACACTGAATAAGTCTGAAAATTAGCTCAGTGCCCAAAGTTCAAGTTATTCCATCTGTTTCTTCTTAGTATTCCGAAAAAAAACCAGTATTTGTATTTTTGATGCACTTTGTATTTGTCAAAAGGAAGATGCTAAGGGCATGCAAAACACAACTACTACAATCTCTGAAAGATGTCCAGCAGTTCTTATGCAATCTTGCTAACAGAATATGGTCTTGAAGTCTCACCTTTTATTGCAAACACAACCATGAAATGACAAATGAAAGAGCCCTGGCAAAGACTGAGCCATTTGTTTTCAAAATTATTTCTTACTGTAGCTCCCTGAAAGATTGAAGTCTAAACTTCAACACGTCAAGAATGCAACTCATAGAAATTATGAAATCATGAAACATATGTACTAAGAGAAATTATTATACAAATTATGTAGTATCAAAGACCTTTACAAATTAAAAACAACAAAAAAAACCCCAAACCCAACCAAAAAACATGCACGATAGTGAACTAGAATACAGTATTTAGTAGTTAATGTGAGAAAGCAAATATAAAGCAAAGTTAATGCTGAAATAATTTCTCTCCTTTCTCCAAAGCCTCCTGGATTTTAGCTCTGTCTGTCCCCTCTACCTAGCTGGATACCTGACTTATCCAAATGGCTTGAAAATTTACTTTCTTCCTTTGCCTGTTTTTGCCATCCCGCTGGTTCTGTATCTCCTACTTTCAATAACTGGCAGTCATTAAAAATGTGTGTGTGGTTACTGATTTGCTACTGCACCTGCAGAGCCCCTTGCTCTACGTGTCCCAGTTGTGACACACACCCAGACATGCTAGCTGCCACAAGTAGCTCTCTTGCTCCTCTGTGCCAGTGGAGGGACTAACACCTCACCCAGCAGTGAAAAACAGAGTGATCCTAAACTCACTTGCAGTATTTTTCCTTAGATTTCCACAAATATTCTGTCATTGTAAAGAGTGCAAGAAAAGTAACAGGGAAAGTCTGAGGATCTGCCTGATTGTTGCCACAACTTCAATCCAGATTTCTGCAACTTTTCAACCTTTTCAGGTCTTGATCCAGCAGCATGAGGCAGTTACAGACACAGCCACTCCAGAGAACCACAGGAAGGACTGTGCACATCATACATTCTTCTGTGACTGCATTTTTGTGGCTTTTACAGCAGATTTTGGACATGAAGGAGTTGAAAACAGTACCTGAATGTCTTGCTTATGCAGACACGTAACACACGATAACCCAGGAAAATGTATTCACACAATAAATTTAAATAGGATTTAAGATCATCAAGATTCACATCCCATAAAGTACAAACTAAATACAGTCATTTCAAACAGTTACATCTCAGTCATGCCCGTAAATTACATATAGGCCATAATATGTTTGGTTTCAAGCTATGTAGAATCTACCAAATCCTTTGGGCATTTTTTTTGGTGATTAGCTGTTCTTAAAATGTATGTCTTCTTCCTATGTTGAATTGATAAAGCTCTTATCCCAACTACAGAACCTATTACAGTTTTTCCTGGAGGATTAAAGGGGCCTTTGTTTATGAAAATCATTTTCTACTTGTAGTTGAATAATTATCTTTTTTAAAATGCAGTTGGAAGCGATGTCCTAAAGCCAACTAGTTCATGCTGTAGCCCCAAACAGCATCAACTCCACTGATGAAATACCTGGAGACACTTCTTTGGTCTCTAGTTACAACAGATGATGAATCCAACATCTTCATATGCGACATATTCTGGTGTTTCACTGCTCTAAATGACAAAATAAGGTTTGTGCTTCATCTGAATTACCTGAACTGCAGTTTCCACCTGTTACTCCTTGTTTCACTCCTCACAGACATGAAAATGAGCTCATTCCACACTTCTTAATTATCTGAAAACTGCTATCACGTTTTCTTTCATCTTCTCTTCTGTAGAGAAGGCTTCAAGTCATTCTTACAGTCTATTTCTAAATTTCTAACATTTTCTTTGAATGCTGTGGCTGGTACACCTCACAAAGAGGGACTAGAGCAGCAGACAGAAGCAACTGGGAAATTCTATAGCATTCTTGAACCTACTATTATTAAGGAAATATAATCTATATATGCTTACTTGTTAAAAGGGTTACTAACCCAACAACCACTTGTATTCTGGACATTTTCATCCTTACTTCTCTCCTTTTCTCAACATCCTGGCTTGACTCCTGAAACCTGCTTGGTTCTCCACAACTTCATTTGTGGCTCAGCAGCTGTTTGCTCACTCTAGTGGTCTCAGAAATTCAAAATGTAAACAAAGATTATCAGATTTTAAAGGAAATAAAAAAATAATCCCTAGACTCACACATACATCCTGTTCCCTCTCTTCCAAAACCAAACAGCTAACATTATGAACCAGATCATCTTGCCACTTTCCCAAAATGACACAGACATGAATAAAAGCTGAAAGATTTACTGCATAACAAAGAAAAAATATTTTTGCATGATATTGTCTTTCATTCAGGCTTGACAAACATACACACCAAAACCAGAAAATGACCACCATTATAGTACTCAGATGTTTAGCAGTTCTCACTAAATAAGATCTCTGTTGGACAAAGAAATTCCTTTCAACCACAGGGATTCTGTGATACAAAGGGATCCCTGTACTTGTTTTCTCATTCAGGTAATGAATTGTTGATCTGAAAGGCTGAAGAAACACTGTATTATATATATTAGCAGAAGTTCTTTGATGCATAGAAAAAGAACAGAAAAAGGATATTTATTTTTTTATTGCATAGTAATGTAAAAAGGAAAAGCTCTCTGTTCATAAACAAATTCAATTTTAAATCAACTGTACAAAAGATGATCACTGCCCTTGAAGACACAATATTAGCTTTACTAAATTAATAATCCATTGGTAATTACGGATAATGAAATGATGATTAGGGCTTATGAATTAGATCATTATTTCAATTTATCAACGGATAACACCAAAATAATAAAAGAACTTCAATATCTTTAAGAGAAAACAAGCCTTTGCTTTGAAATATACGTGAAAATTATTGTGTTATGAAAAGTCATTATCCTCTTAATGGACTAATGCACAGTGAAATGTGATAAGGCTCTTTGCACAGTATTTACTTACAGAGAAAACTTCTCTAGTCTCCAGCCCAGAATCCAATAAAATGGCACACTTTATGCATAACAGCATCTGAAACACTTTCACAATTGCCATTAGTACATAACTAAACTCTAAACAAACAAACAAACAAAAAAGCCTTAATTTTATCCTTGGGGGGGTGGGGGGGGAAATAAAAATTATTAAACAATAAGTGCATTTCACATTTGTCTTAGGAGATGCCTTAAATCTTATGCTTCCTACTGCTGTACCAAGATACAATAGTAAAAATACTGCAGTTAAGGAAGGACTTTGGTCAAGGCTGATCTCATTTGAGAATCATGCCCTCCACTTTTAATTGTGGTGAGGACAGCGTGCATTCAGCAATGCTAGAAAATGTGATCTCTGTCAAAATAAGTGAAATTAAAATTATCAGAATTGGCCATTATGTCTTGTACTTATTGTTCAAAAAAAAAAAAAAGTAACTGTCTTCTGGGCTGCACCAAAAGAAGAGGTGATTCTTCCCCTCTACTCTGCTCTGGTGAGACCCCACCTGGAGTGCTGTGTCCAGTTCTGGAGTCCCCAAGATAAGAAGGACATAGAACTCCTTGAACATGTCCAGAGGAGGCCCACAAAGATGATCAGAGGGCTGGAGCAGCTCTGCTATGAAGACAGGCTGAGGAAGTTGGGGTTGTTCAGCCTAGAGAAGAGGAGGCTCCGTACTGACTTTAGAGCAACTTTCCAATATCTGAAGGGACCTACAAGAAAGCTAGGGTAGGGCTTTTTACACAGGTGTGTAATGAGAGGACAAGGCGCAATGGTTTGAGGCTTAAAGAGGGCAGATTCAGGGTGGACATTAGGAAAAAGTTCTTTCCTGTGAGGGTGCTGAGATGCTGGAACAGGTTGCCCAGGGAGGTTGTGGAGTATCCTTCTCTGGAGACTTTAAAGACCCATCTGGATGCGTTTCTGTGTGACCTGCCCTAGAGTCTGTGGTGGTCCTGCTCTGGCAAGGGGGTTGGACTCAATGATCTCCAGAGGTCTCTTCCAACCCCTAACATTCTGTGATTCTGTGTGAGAAAGTAAGTGATGGACCTGGTCACTAAAAAAAAGGTGTGTGTAAAACCTCCAGTACTTCACAAATACTGTTTCCAACACCTCGCAGAATGACAGAATCGTCATGGTTGGAAAGGACCTTTGAGATCACTGAGCCTAACCATCAACACAAAAACCCCCCAAATACAAACAACCACACACACTCCACCAAAAAAACACCTACAAAAAACCCCCACAACCTTGGCTACTAGAGCATGCCCTCAAGTGCCACATCTACACTTTTCCTGAATACCTCCAGGGATGGTAGCTCCACCACCTCCCTGGGCAGCCTGTGCCAGGGCCTGACCACTCTTTCAGTACAAAAATTCTTCCTAATATCCAGTCTAAACCTCCCCTGGCTCAGCTTCAGGCCATTTCCTCTGCTCCTGTCATTATCCCCCTGGGAGAAAAGCCCAACACTCGCCTCCTCACAACCTCCTTTCAGGTAGTTGTGGAGGGCAATGAGGTCTGCCCTCAGCCTCCTCTTCTCCAGACTAAACACCCCCAGTTCCCTCAGCCACTCCCTGTGTGTTCTCTAGACCTCTCACTGGTTTGGGGTCTCTCCTTTGGACCTGCTCCAGCACCTCAATGTCCTTCTCACAGTGAGGGTCCCAGAACAGCACACAGGGCTGGAGATGTGGCCTCACCAGCGCCGGGAACAGGGGCAGGATCACTTCCCTACTCCTGCTGCTCACACTGTTCCTGATGCAGGCCAGGATGGTGTTTGCCTCGGCCACCTGGGCACGCTGCTGGCTCAGGGTCACCCGGCTGCCCACCAGCACCCCCAGGTCCTCTTCTGCTGGGCAGCTTCCCAGCCACTCTGCCCCAAGCTTGTTGCTGTGACCAAAATGCAGGACCTCATACAACTGGCTTCTTGCCATCAATCCAGTCTGGATCCAGACTGGACCAGTCTGACCAGGTCCCTCTGCAGAGCCTTCCCACCCTCCGGGAGATCCAACGCTTCTATCCGGTTTGGTGCGTGCAAACTTGCTGAGGGTGCACTCGAACCCCTCATGATGGTTGATATCGAACAGGACTGACCCCAGAAGTGAGCCCCGAGGGGCACCACCGGCGGCAGGCTGACGGCTAGCCGTGCCACGGCTTACCACAACCCTCTGGGCTCTGAGGACTTCACCTCAGGCTCTCACCTGGAGCCCCTCAAGGCTGTCCCGCAGCGCTGGCTGCCTGAGCCCTGAGTAAAGCCCTGGAGAGGGGAATCAGTGACCTCGCACACCGCAAGGCGAGAAGGCACCCCCGCGAGCTGAAACACAGGCCGGGAGACCGACCCAAGGCGGGGCGGAGAGGAACCCAACCCCAGGGGGACAACATGGCGGCACCGCCCCTCCCGCCGTTCCCTTGGCAACGCCTCCCGCCAGGAGGAGGGGCGGGGCTTCCGGTCAGCCCCCCCCCTACCCCTCCCTCTCTCCCTCCCTCCCTCCCTCCCTCCCTTTCCATATTTCTTTCCCCCCCCCCCCCCTCCCGGAAATGACATCAGAGTGTCAACATGCAAGATGGCGGCGCATCATCGGCAGAACGCGGCGGGGCGGCGGAAAGTCCAGGTGAGGGGGAGGCCGGGCCCGCCCGGGGGCTGCGCGGCCACGCCGGGCTCTGGCAGGCCCAGGGGGAGGGTGGCGGCGAGGCGGGGCGCGGCCCGGGAGAGGGGCGGGGGCGGCGTCAGCGGGTGGGGGCCGGTGGCGGGGCGGGGGCCGGTGGCGGGGCTGGGGCCGGTGGCGGGGCTGGGGCCGGCTCCGGCTCCTCTCGGGGACGCTGCTTCTCCTCGCGGATGCCGCCGCCCGGCCCTGAGGGGCTGTGGCTGCTCTCAGCCGGGGCAGGCTGAGGGAGTGGGGGTTTCTGTAGCGACGCAGTCGCCTCTTTCCCTTTTCTAACTACGCTGAGGGGAAGGGGAGACACCCACACACACACACTCCCCCCCCCCACCCCCCCCTCCCCAGTCCCCACCGGCGCTCCCCCGCTTCCACTAACGTCCGTGGAAGGGGGTCGAGCGGCTGCTTCGGCCGCCGAGGGGGAGGAGGTGCTGCTCGCTGCCGAATAGGGTCAGGTTCCCCAGCCCGGGGGAGGCAAGAGCTGAACCGCCCCGCCTGTCTGCCCGTTCCAGCTCCGGTCAGCGTTTCTTAAAGGAAGACGGTGGCCTAATTAGTCTGGGTGTCAATTGGGTGTCGTCAAGAGACGGTCAGACCCCCGTGGTGTAGGCAGTACCCTGTTGTGGAGACTGGAATTACAGAAACGTGTGTAAAAAGTCAAGACTCTTTACAGTAAAAGTAAAGAGGATAGTTTCATTTTGGTCTTCAGCTTTCTTCATTCTTGTTTCTGATGCTACCAGCACGTTAAAACATTTCTACAGCTTTCAGCGTGGAAAAGTTTTAATGCTTTATCAATGTGCAAAGCTGCCTACCTCTAGTGGCAAGTGCAAATTTCAGGTGTATCTGTTCACTGTGATCAAAGGAGTCATTGATTAAGCCTGAAATAGCATGAGGATCTTTCCAAACAGAGATGGGTTTGATTTTTGACTGTTTCTTTTGCATCTTTCCGTTTTGCACAGAGGAAATGTGCACTTCTTTATAGCCCCCTAAGTGTTTTTCATGGTTAAGGTAGGTTCTCAATCAATACTGCACAAAGAATTCCCTTGCCCTTCCAAAAAGGCACCTACAAAGAATCCAAAATATAATCTTCCTTTATTGACTTCATTGCCTGTGCCATAAACAAGTTTTTGCAGGTTGCTTTTCTAAAGAGAAGGGTTTTATGATAATTAGATATTTCTTTGATGTAGTCCTACTTCTTGATGAAGGGTTATCTGGCTGAAAGCAGCATGCATCACAGAGTACCTTGTCCCCTTTTTTACTACTGCATTTCTTTTGCAAATATTGCTAAGCTCAAAAGCTTGTATTTACACCTGTTTTTGTGCTGGTTTATGGTGTCTTCTGCTTTCATTGTGTTATGTGATTTATTGTTTTTTCACTTCAGCTGTTGCTGCACTCAGCTGTGTCTCAGCCAGGACATTGGAAGTTTAGAACTCCTGGGTCAGACTAGAAGCCTATATAAAGCCTTGAGTAGAAGCTAGATATATTTTGCACTCTTTATTATTTCATCTGCTTGGTTAGAGACAGGATTTTTTGTTTTTCATGCCATGGAATTCTAAGTGGCTGTTGTAACCATCAGCTGCTGATGGAAAACTAAACCCACTAGTGCCTTATTTTGCTGAGCATTTCGGGTGCTGCTTTTGAGTCAGAGGGGGGAAAATTTCTCCTAAACATATGAGGCTGGGGAAGAAGCCTTTAAAAAAATACCTCTTGGGCATGGAGGAGCTCCATTCCCTACATGGCAGGGGAAGTGCCTGAAGTTTATGGAAATTGGAACTATTATTATCTTGGATGCACCTGTTTTACTGGTAAGCAGAACCATCCAAGGGAGTCAGTTTAGGGAGTTTCTGTATATAATTGTATGTTTATAAGGTTTTAATCAGAATATGTGTTTTAGGTCTTAAAATCAATTCTATGAGTTAAAAAAAAAAAAAGGGGAAGAAGCTTAATTATATAACTAAAGTCAGGCATTTGAAATGTCCAGCAGCAGGTTGCTGGTGTTTCTTAAGCTTAGCTGTGCATGTCTGAAGGCTGCAGTTGCAATGTTGTCTGATTTGGGAAGGGAATGGGGACACAGAGGTGTGACAGACACTGGGTGAAGAGGAACAGTTGGGAATGTTCTGTAGCTTTCAGCTGTGTTGCTGGGAGTTAAGTCAAGATGAAGCTGCTTTTCAGCAGGTGGCTTAAAGTAGCTGCCCCCAGAGTTAGTTGCTCTCCCAGACCTGCTGCCTGACCATGATAAATTTGCCCCCACACTCAAAATCTATTGACAGAACATGGGAATTTTGCCATAAGTGATTTGAATCAGCCTTGTTATTATAGAATTATTGAATGGATTTTGACTCATTTCTGTCTTCAGGTCTTGTACAGAATAAGATGTCTTTTTCATTGACTGTCATACTCATGCACTGATACTGCTTTATGACAGCAAGTAGAAAGTGAAACAAAGCTTTACATTTCAAAAATATTTCTGTTACTGATTTCTAATAGTACCACTTATTAAGTAATCACTAGATTTTTAGTCTGTAATTTATAGGTTACATAGAAATCATATTGTTTTAGATATAATAAATATAGAAAATATTTATTTAAAAATATTTGATATATAATACTGAAGGAAACACATAGCCTGTATGTTGATTCCATTGTAAAAGGATAAAGTTAACTTTTTAATGCCTTCCATTACTTTTATTCTAGGCTTGGAGTGCCTGATAAAAATTCAAATATGAGTATGTTCTCCATTTAAAAACCTATTTTAGGGGATACATCTGCTCTACCAAGATGCTAAGGCAATAGATTTCTTTTTTTCCTCTCGGTGGTTGACAGCTACTGCTCTCATTTTGTGATGCAATTCATGTCAGAGCTCATGGAATCCTTCCAGTGAGGTTGAGAAATACCAGTTTTTTCATTGCTCACAGTAGCATTTTGTGTCTTTGAATTTTTTTCTCTACTTGCAACCAAGGAGTGGGTGCCATCAGAACTTGGCTGTTCACTGCTTCCTCCACCGTGATGGTGTGATGGTATTTTGAAAAGCAAATTATACTCATCTATTAAGACAAAATCTGTTACAAGGCATGTCATGTACTAAGGGTAAGAAGGTTTCAGATCAGCTGATACACTCCTCCATGAAGGAGACACATCTTAGATTCTATATTCACTTGGCCTACTGTGCTGAAATGTATTTGTTGACAGTAGTTTATCTCTGAAGCTTTTAGATAGTCATTAAAATGATTAGTTCTGATCCATTTAGGTTACTGAATCCCATCAATTCTTTATAATGAGGATCCATTACCTTGTAATGTTTGTGCACTGCTGCAGTGATAGATTCTTACTTGTTATGGGAGTTTATAAAAGCTACAGCCATGTAAATGCAAAAGGCCTTGGTCATTATTAAATACCTCATATCCCACAAATCTTGCCTCTGCCAGACCTTCATGGCAATAAAACAACTATGCTCTATATCATAGTCATTATTATCTTTGTGGTTTGCAACTGACTTTGTGAATCAAGGCAAAGAGCAAAGCATAAGTGTCTTCTCAGTCTGCCCTGTTTGCAGTGAATGCCATTTGGTGCTTCAAGTCAGAACGTCCTGGTGACCTTCACAGTGCTCTCCAGCCAGAGCACAAGACCTTAACTGGGGCAATAAGGAAGCATGTGCTACTGGTCAGAGTTGGATTTTATCATAGCAATTTCTTCTCAGCCAAAAGCCTATTGCTTTTACACTGGTTAAATGCGTGTGCACACATTCTTGAATATATTGTTTATGTTGTTGTATTTGTTGTTAGTACTATACGTACTAACAGTTATTACATTTCTATACCCAGTGAGACTCAAATTAAAAAAAACTAAACAAAAAAACGCTTTCTGACCTTTTTTTCCCCAAGAATAGAAATATAACTAAAAGCCACATGTGTATTATCAGCAGCCTTTCTCTAATCATCATTTTGGGTTAGATGCTGTTCAAACTTTTGGGTTCAGTGAGCTTACCTGCCGTCCACCACCCTTACACAAGTGTCAGGTGTTTAAGTCAAGCTGCTGTTGCCTTTATTGATCCATGTTAAGTTCACTGTATTAAGAGACATTTCAACATCCTTTCAACAGATTTTATGGAACCCTAACTCGTCCTTCTGTGTTAATACCTAATTAATATCTTGAGTACAAGCCTGGATGCTTCTGGTGTTACACCTCTCTTTCTAAAAGGTTCCACGTGGTGTACAGCAAATGTCTTATGAGGTTATTTTTAGTTCAGCCACACATTTTGTGTGTTTTGTTCTAGTTTTTTAATATACAATAGGTTTATTTTGGTCTGAATGACTGGTTTGCAAGAGTGGACCATTTAACACTTTCTTTTCTGGATGAGAAAATGAATTTATTAAATATTTTTATGAAAGCAACTGACAGTTACTTAGATGTCACGAGACCTCAAATAGGAGGTGGGAGTGTCCTTTTTTGTGCTATAGTCTTAATTTTCCATTCATGTTACGTTCATGAAAAGTGGTTTGTCTTGGCCCTACCTACTGCTTAAATAGCAGTATTTATTTGAAATGTTAGAGTGGTATCCAATAAGCTTGCTGAGCACAAAATTTTCTTTTGTCTTAATTTTCTCTCTTTATGCTTAGTTTGGCTTGGAGTGACCTTAATCATTGAAAAACAGCTGTCACAGATTCTTTCCGTGACATGCAGAAAATAATCATTACCTATTCTTTATACCGTAGGGATTTATTTCCCTTCTTGCTCTTATATCTTGAATTTTGAAAACAGTTTATCAGGAAAGATACACTATTCCTTCTGTGGATGGAAAAGAAAATGTTGTACCACTTATTAAGTCTGAGGAGAGATGAGTAACCAGTTGAATTCTGTGAACAGTAGCAGGCACTGCTGAGCAATTTTGTGTCAAGGTTTTCTTTATTGTTTTGCCATTTTTTTTCATCCAGGCTGTTATGTATTTACACACACACGAAAGGCAGAGTAAGAAATAATATTTTAATATTTTTTAATTCAATTGTTACAGCAAAGTTACTTTGTCAAGTTTCTTTACAGAGGGAAGAAGGATGATGTTCTACTTAATGCTGAGCTGGTACTGAGATGTAGCATTTGCTCTTAGATCTACCACAGACACATTAACCCTGAAACAATATAACTCTGCTTTGTCTCAGTTCTCTTAACATATAAACAATACTTGCCAGGAGATGTTTGACTAGATAGCATGTGGAAGGTATTAAAAAGAACAAAGAGCAAATTAAATTTATCTTTCTGGGTGGTTGTGGGAAATGGTTGTCAGTCTTCCCCAGTCAGGTCTTTGAATGATGGAAAAACAGCCACCAGTTGAGCTCACAGCTGCAGTTTCAAGGTCTTCTAGATGGATAATAATTATGCAAAGTCCATAATAGAAAGAAGTGAAAATTATTTTACTACATCTAATGTCTGTGAGCTTTTTTCACTGCTAGTTTCTGTGTTAAGAGCAATGTTTAGTTCTCTGCTTTAGCAAGAAAATATTTTATTTGTTGCATTTTAAGAAATTATAGAATTACTTCTGTCAAGATTAATGCAGGAATATGGCAATTTCCACAGGCCTGTGAAATTGTCAGTCATATATGAAAAGTGCCTTATTTACTTGAGTAAGCCACCATTTGCTTTTTTGCATTTAAAAAATAGTTATTTATGGCTGATCTTTACTTGAATGCCTCTGAATTTAAAAAGTAATGTTATGATGAGCAAAAACCTCCTTAAAATGCTTAGGTGACTAACATAGCTTGACAGTCTTATTAATGAGTGGAATAAAGAGCTTTGCACTATACCTGAAAATACAACAAATATAGGGGTGACTGACAGAAAGGAACAAATCCAAACATTGAGGATTTGTCAAAAAATACCCAGCTAGCACTTTGGAGAAGCAAGAGGTCAAGGGCCCCTGCTCATCATGAGTCTCACACTATGTATTGAGAAGAGATTGTTCTCCCAAATAGCCAACACCAAATTTGATCTACTGACTTAGGTTTTGAATTCTTTTAGTTTGGGTCTTACCTGCTCACACTTTTATATTTAACTTGTATTTTTAACTGAATATTTTCATTGGCTTTATTCAAAGAGTGTGAACACAGTGTGGAGTTGATGGCCATCCCTTTCCCTTGTGTTCTGTATCACGTTAGACCAAATGTGGTTGTAACGTTCTTAATTTCAAGTAGTTTGGGTGGGTCTTCTAGCATTGTAGACATGGTATGATCAAACCCAGGTGAGGAGTTGCACATCTTGCTCTCTGCATCACAAAAAAACCCAAAAAAACCAAAAAAACAACAAACCCAAAAGATCAACTGTTTGAAGTGTTGTGATATAAAAACATGTGGTGAACTATGTCTTCTGTCAGTAGTGTCTCTGAAGCTGTGTGTGGGTGGAGACTTGAACATGGACAGCAAGACCGTTATGGATGAGTCTGGAATAGGAGAGAGAAACCGAGAGTGGTGGAAATTAGGACCTAGTTTGAAGCTGGGAGAAAGAGCTGCAACTCTATGAGAATTGAGTGGCTGACAAAGACTGAGCAAGAAGTGCTTTAAGAGCATTGGGACGTAGTGTAATGAGTGTAGTAAATGGGCTTGTGGAATGGTAATGGGGAGTGTTAGGGCAGAAGGATTTGGGAGGCTTTTAGTTTTCATCTTCCTTTGTTGGTCTATAGAGTTGTTGCAGCTGTTGGTAAAATGGACAGTAGGACTGCATGCATGCTTTCCAGAAACATCAGCTTTCCTCCTGTGCTGCATCAGAACAGGATGACTCATTTGAGCTGTTGCCCACAGTCACCAAATGGACCTATCAGTTCTTATGGTATAGAGTATGAGATGCTGTAAAATGTTTCTTCAATGATAAGGACCATTGAACATTTTGTTTAAATAGCGGGGTTTGTTTTATGTAACTGAGATCTGATCTGGAAAACATTTTCTTTATATGGCTATAATGCAGTTATTTGAGTGAAAAATTGCTTTCAGATATCTAGCCCGAGACTACTCCTTGAAAGCATTTTCAAAACACTGGTGCTTACGTACTCAAATTATACCTGCAGTGGGCAGATTGGATTATACCCAACCTAAAATTTTACCTTAATCCCATTTATATTTTACCAAAGCTGGGAAGGAGCAACAGCTGTCAGCTCCCCTTTCTTGACCTGTGAGAGCTTTACTAATAATGATGCATAAACCCTGTGATCAGGAGAAATTCTCTGAAGGAGCTGCAGTTCCTTATGTCATGTTTATTGAACAGTAATGATGGAGAATACTGAAGCCTTTGCAGTATGTCTCCTTAAATCTTCTTCTAGTGCTTCTGAAGAAAATGGTGAAATAACCTCTACACACCTTGCTGTCAAATACAGAAGGAAAGAAACTACAGGAATAAAGAGTAGTAAATATTTGTACTTATTCTATTGGAAAGTGGGTAGTTTTAAGAAATTGTTTAAAAATAATAATGATTTAAAAATAATAGAGACACTTGAAATAACTAGTTTGTCTGCAGTCTTTCAGAGCTTGGTAGTCCTTAGTGGCCATATCTTCTTCCTTGTGAGTCTGGGAAACATTGTCATCCCACCTACAGGAACTGAAACCTAGTTAGGAAGTGACACAAGCTCAGTCTGTTGTCTAAGATCACACAGAATATCTGCACAGAGCAGAGAACTGAGCTAAGGATTCTCTGGGTCTATGCCTGAGTTGTAGTGACTGTTTAATCCTTTGGGCTCCAGTTTTAGCACTGCTTGTATCTTCTCTATGATTCTTCCCCATTTTTGAGGGGGAAAAGACTGAGGTGGTGTTTGTAACTCTCAAGACTGACAGACTAACCTAATTCTTGTGAAGCTCTTAATATTTTCGGAGAACCTCACAAAAATGAAATTAGATGTTAGCATTTTATGGCCAAGTCAATATCTTAATACCATAATTGGATTTGCATTAATGTATTTTAGGTCTCCTATGTGATTAGAGATGAAGTGGAGAAATACAACCGGAATGGGGTAAATGCACTTCAGTTGGATCCAGCATTAAATAGACTCTTCACAGCAGGTCGAGACTCTATTATAAGGATATGGAGTGTCAATCAGCACAAGGTAAGTCAAGAGAGGATTGCTACATCTAAACCTACATTTTTCCAAGTGATCATTCTAGGAGGCTGCCTACTTGTGTGTATATATGTACTCTCTTGTAACAGCTGCCAATTATTATGGTAGAAAAATAATTTTGATGTTGCTCATATTGTAACAAAATATGTGGGATTTTACCAATCTGCTGAAGGAAAAAAGGTGAACATAGAATGATGTAATTTCCAGTGATAAAGGAGACATAAAAACAGTCATTGGGGCTGTGTGTATTCTGTTAGTTACGAACGTACATTTTGGTGGATTGTTAACTTTGGTCAAGGAGTATTTTCTATATTCTGATATTCTGGGAGAATCTCGGGTTGTCTTCTTCCCTTTATTGTTGACCCTGATTTAAAGGAAAAAAGGAAATACTGATCTACAAGTACTTGGCAACCTGTGCCAGTGCTCAGGCACCCTCACAGTCAAAAAGTGTTTCCTGATGTTCAGAGGGAACCTCCTCTGTTTCAGTTTGTGCCCATGGCCTGTGGTCCTGCCACTTGCCACCACTGAAAAGACCCTCTCTCTCCCCTTTTTACACTTTCCCTTCAGGTATTTGTATACATTGATGAGGTCCAACACCCCTCCAGCGCCTTCTTCAACAGTCCCAACTCATTCAGCCTTTCTTTATAGGAGAGTTGCTCCAGTCCTTTCATCATTTTCATGGTGCTTCACTGGACTCTCTCTCCACTGTGTCCATGTCTGTCTTGTTCTGGGGAGCCCAGATGTGGAACAGTGGTTCCAGATGTGCCTCCCCTGGTGCTAAGCAGAGGAGAAGGATCACTTTTCTTGACCTGCTGGCTATGCTTTACCTAACTCAGCCCAGGATACCATCACCATCTTTGTCTCAGGGGCACATTGCTGGTTTATGTTCATCTTGGTATCCACCAAGATGCCCAGGTCCTTTTCTGCCAAGCTGCTTTCCAGGTGCATGGCCCCCAGTGCATACTGGTATATGGGTCCTGCTAAGCAGAAGGCCAGTGTTTGGAACTGGAGCAGATTACTGGAAACCATTGCTTCCATGTGGAAGGTGCAGAATGTAAAACTTCATTAAGTTTATTACTTGGAGAAATGCTGAGAGGTCACTGGATTGTGTTTTGTTTTGCTCTTCTTCACAACATGACAGGGCCAATCCCTTCAATGAAAACCATGAGCTTGGCAGTCACTGTTGTTTTGTTTGTAAGTTTCTGTGATACAAAACCAAAGAGTTCAAGGTGAAATGAAACATTAAATGAAATTTTGAGTTTAAAGTATGTGGGAATTTGTATTTTGTGATATCTTACATAGTTGCATAGTTCTTTTGTTTTTCAGACAAAAAAAAAGTCTGAAATAGTGACTTGGAGCACGTTGATCCATTTGAAGGTGGCAGCAAATACCACAACATGATCTGATAGTCACCATCTTTTCCATTTGTGAAGAGATCTTATTTTTTTTTATTTATTTACAGCAAGACCCTTATATAGCATCTATGGAACATCACACAGATTGGGTAAATGATATTGTGCTCTGCTGCAATGGTAAAACTTGTAAGTACTTAAATGTTTGAAAGCTACAGTATTTAGAAATTATGTATAAAAGTATATGATCTACTGCTTTAATTATTTTCCATTTCCTTTTAGCACATAAAATGAATTTCTGGGATGTAGATTGTACATCTGCTAAATAATGTATGGAGGTGTTTTACTGAAAAATAAAATGTTCAGTTATGATATGATTATTTTAATCTTTTTGAAAAGAAAATGAAGGAGCAGTATGAATGTGCTCTAAAGTAATAAATGGTCCATTGAAGTTTACTCTTTATTCTTTCCAATTTAGTGATATCTGCTTCTTCAGATACTACTGTTAAAGTGTGGAATGCACACAAGGGATTTTGCATGTCAACACTAAGGACACATAAGGTAAAAAAACATGATCTGTAAGTACTACATGTTATTCTCCACAGTCTCTTAAACATTAACATGTAGACTTCCAATGGATAACATTGTTGATTCATGCTGTATTTACTTTATTGTAGGATTATGTGAAAGCTTTAGCATATGCAAAAGATAAAGAACTGGTGGCATCTGCTGGGCTGGACAGACAGATATTCCTCTGGGATGTAAATACTCTAACAGCACTGACTGCCTCAAATAACACCGTAACAAGTAGGTACTCAGGGAGGGGAGGCAAACGAAACACGTTGTATTGAGTAGAATAATCTGTGAGATCAATTTAAGACTGTAGATAACCAGTTTCTGTGTGTACATTAAAAATCTTACAGTGGTTTTAATATGTACTCATTAAAATTATGTGATAGCTGAAAAGCTAGAGCACCCAACAGTCATGGCACTTAGAACAGAGGATAGGTCTCTCTGAACATTTTTTTCCAAAGTGAAATGTGTTGGTGTTCTCTGAAAGGTGACAGAGTTCTAGGTTTAGAAGCTCTTTGCTCCTCAACTGACCTGTTCTATAAATTTTCCCTTAGGCTATTTGTCAGTACATTTTATGGGTATTATAATTTGGTTGGATTATGGTGGGTTTTATTTTACTTTTTTGTTTATATAGATACTGTAAAAAATGCAGTACCTCTCCTAAAGCAGAACTTGGTACTTTTATCTAGTCTGTGTGCCAGAATAATAAAGTTAGTAGATAAACTTGGATTAAAAAAAATGCAAAGTGATACTAAGCACTAAGTGCACCCTCAGCAACTTTGATGGTGACACCAAGCTGCGTGGTGTGGTTGACACCCTAGCGGGAAGGGATGCCACCCAGAGGGACCTTGACAGGCTGGAGAGGTGGGTCTGTGCCAACCTCATGAAGTTCAACAAGGCCAAGTACAAGGTTGTGCACATGGGCTGGGGCAGCCCCAAGCACAAATAGAGATTGGGCAGAGAATGGATTGACAACAGCCTTGAGAAACCCCTGAGGGTGCTGGCTGATGAGAAGCTCGACATGAGCTGGCAATGTGCGCTTGCAGCCCAGAAAGCAGCTGTGTCTTGGGCTGCATGAAAAGAAGTGTGGCCAGCAGGTCAAGGTAGATGATTCTCCCCCTCTTCTCCACACTCATGAGACCCCACCTGGAGTGCTGTGTCCAGTTCTGGTGCCCTCAGTACGGGAAAGACATGGAGCTGTTGGAGGGGGTCCACAGGATGACCACAAAGATGATCAGAGGGCTGGAGCAGCTCTGCTCTGGAGACAGGCTGAGACAGTTGGGGTTCTTCACCTAGAGAAGAGAAGGCTCCAGGGAGAACTTAAAGCACTCCCAGTATCTGAAGGGGCTACAGGAAAGCTGAGGAGGGACTCTTTACAAGGGCTTGAAGTGATAGGATGCATGATGATGGTTTTAAGCTGGAAGAGGGTAGATTTAAGTTAGACATTAGGAAAAAATTGTTTAGTGTGAGGATGGTGAGACACTGGCACAGGTTTCCCAGAGAAGCTGTGTAAGTGCCATCCCTGGAGGTGTTCAAGGCCAGGCTGGATGAGGCTTGGAGCGATGTGGTCTGGTGGGAGGTGTCCCTGCCCATGCAGAGGAGCTGAAACTGAGTGATCTATAAGATCCCTTCCAACTCAAACCATTCTAGGATTCTGTGATGTGATAAGCACTAGTTACATATGAGGATAGCCTGCTAGTGAGATCTCATTCACTAGTTAGAGATTAGAAGGGGAAACTGTCTGTAGGCTTATCAGGGTTAATCCTTAATGTCATCGTACTTTGAAAAGTGTTCTATCCTGCATCTCTATCCCAGTAAGGACATTACCTTCTGAGATCTTTCCCCATAGAGCAGTTCCAGTGCTGTTTGCTTAGAATAGTCAAGATAGAGCTGGTTAAATTTCTCTTCCTGGAAGTACAACAGCAGTCTTCAAATTCAGTTAGATTAAATTAATTGAGCGAATAACACAAATCTTACTTATTATCATCCTGGTTTTTATTGCCTATTTTCCAATATATTGTTATAGAAAGAGATCTAGTTTGACCACAGTGTGTTTTGGTGCTTGTAGGAAGGTTGGAAAAACAGTGTTTTAAGTGACTGTGATCTTTTGTTCTACACTTAGTGTTTGATAAATGTTGAAACAGCAGCAGAGTCTCAGGTTCATTCTGTGGGGAATGAACTTCTTGCTACACTGCCACACTTGGATTTTCTAAATAAGACTGCTTGCTTCCTCATTCATATGTTAGGAATGACTCAAGAAGGGTCTGCAAAAGGAAAATTTGGAATTGGCACAAAAGACTTTTAAGAAATGTTGGGAATATGTAATCCTGTATAAAAGACGCAGACATGGAGTGGTTTCAGTGTGTTTTTTTGAATTAGACTTTGGGCTAATTCTGAAAGGTGTTTTAATTTTAGGGGTTTGGTTGCTTCTAAAACTAAAGGTGCATCTGGTGGGCAGAACTATCAGTTTTTCACAGGACTTCTAAAGTTCAATGTAGCCTTATGCTGGCATGTCTCTGTAGCCTTCAGAAGAGATGACTTTGAGCTGTGCTGGCCTGCAGGATAGTGTTGGGATAGCCCATGACTACACATAGCTAAATAGACTTTCCTTCTATCTCCCAGAAGTTTTCTTGCCCTGAAAATAGAATTATTTCATCACCAAACTTTGATGGTAACTCTAAGTTATGCTATCTTCTGCTTGAATAGGGAGTTCTTGAAAAAAAATAATTCATTTTCTGGCTCCCAGGAAAAAAAACTTTGGGTAGAAAAAAAAAGATTTATTGAACACTGCATCAGTAATGCACAATCTAAATGATTCAAGTGAATCATAAGTAGGAGACAGGGAGTACTGAGGAGCTGATGCTTGTTTTGAGCCCAAGATCAAATGGAAGTGGAGGCATTACCTCTAAGATGACAGAAATAAATTTGCATTTCTAGAGTTAAAACAATAATGCTTCACAAGAGGAGGGGGAAGGGAAACTAGGGAGAGTTGTTTTTCTTTCTAGTACTCCCATTTACCGGTGTTTCTATTAGGAAGAACACAGTTTATGTCCTTAAAGAAGCTGGTTTTCCTCATTCCTTTCAAACAATATTGATTTCTCAATGTGCAAATGAGGAATGTTAGTAAACATGACTTTCCTACCTAATTACAGGGAAGCAGCAACATGAAAAGGAACCCTGTATTTAAAGAATCTTTTAGTCAGCATAGCCATAATTTAAATTAAGTGGAGAGATTTTGCTTTTGAGTGATAGTCCCTTCCAGAAGAGGGTGTAGTTGAGCTTTGCTTTTGTTCTTGCATAAATTTTGCTTGTGTACACTGAAGTTTCTCCCATTCCTGATCTTCAGCTTGTGATAACTGTACATTATCCTTTCATACATTATCATGGTTGTTGAACAGTGTGCTAACCTTCACGAATTTTCAGTTCACCTTTTTATCTTCAACTGTTCTCTGGGGGACACTGGTAGACTACCACTTTATTTTGGCTACAAATAATAGATTTCATTTGAAAGGTCACATTTGGATAGCTGTAGCTAGTGGATAAGAGGACCCTGAAGTAAAGCTGCATAGTTCTTCACTGTGGCAAAATGTTTATGATATTGGGTCACAAATACCGTGTTAGAAACTTCTTTCCATAATATACATAGATCATATTATGAAGCTTCCCTTTTTGCTGGCAATACATTTTGTTGCTATTCTCAGCCTTTTTGGCTACTGATTGAATGGTTTTGAGGCTTGATGAAATGCCTGATGGTGCTCTCTGAATAGATTATTTTCCCTCACTGTGTCTGTGCTTTTCCCTCTTGAGGGCTTGTTACTTAAATCTATCTAAAAGTAGATTAGCCTTGTTGGTACAGAATTCCTCAACTCTGATGGTAGTTGTGATGCTAAGGAGTTGCCATGTGGTTTTCCCAAACAAAGGCAGCATCCCTGCTCAAGTAACACCTTTCAACACTGCAGTGTAACTTAAGTAATCACCTCTGCTGAACTAAAAGAGCCTTCAACATATAATGTAGAATTTTACTGCTCAGGTTGGAAAAAAAATCTCCACACTTAAATCGAAATACTGTGTATAAGAACACACAGAAGTATCAATCTCTAGTAAGTACCTCAGGAGTCCTGGCACTGAATTGTGGTACCTAAAGGGCACCAGGATTGTAATGATCATAAGTCTGAGGGGTTACTTTATGTTTTTTAGCAGCAGATTAAGAATCAGGGTGAGGTTTTCCTGGCAATATACTGGTTTGTAGTCTTTCTGTTTTTTTAAAGCGACTCTTTATATGGGGCAAAGTGGCACTATTTTCATGGATCAAAGGGTATTAAAATCCCATAAAATACTGTTTCTGAGTGAGTATGTTTTTCAAATGACATCACTGAAAGGGGAAATGTCAATTTTATTTTACAATAGCTTCTTCCCTGAGTGGGAACAAAGACTCTATCTACAGCCTTGCGATGAATCAAATGGGAACAGTTATTGTATCAGGGTCCACTGAAAAGGTAAGCAAAAATCTGGTAAGGCTCATTCCAGTTGCATTCAAATGTTAGTATAAAGAGACAGTTTCATTCATTTTCACTGTCATGTCTGTAGCAGCTTTTTTGTTTTTAATAGTGAAGGTAGACCCTGTTTTGTAAATAGGAGTATAGGTATGGGATACAAATACCTGCCTCAGTCTGAAGATGTGTGTGTGTCCATATGGCTTAAATACACAGAAGAAGCAATCAGAATATCTTGTTTAACCCTCTCACTATCAGGGATTGTTACATTTCCCCACAAGAGCTCTAACTTTGGGGGCATATTTCTCTGATGATCATAAAAACAAAAGCAGTTGCCACAGATGAGCAAGAAGTGGTACCAGCAATTTGTAAGACCCCTGCAGGAGGTGGGAAATGAAGTGAACTCATGAAGTTCAAGTGTTCCCAAGAGATAGCCCATGCTCTTTGTTGTAAAGGAAAGTGAAACACCCTAAAGTCCCCTGCAAATTTGGGTTTTTTTACCTAATTTAACCTTGAGAGAATTTTATTTTCAATATAATATAAAAATGAAAATACAATACACCAGCAAAACATCTGAGAGGATTCTCAGAATTTTTTTTTAACCTACCTCACACTATCCTGTTCCAGTCACTTCCATTCTTTAATTTCTTCAGAAGACAGAAAAAGCCAGAATAAATGAAATTAAAATCAAGCAAAGAAAACCACATCTGATACTTAGAGATACATAAGCTCTAGTTATGTCTGTGTTGTTCTAATGAAGTATGTTTTTGGTGATGGATGTCTGCATGTTTGAAGTAAGGATCAGTTTATGTGGAAGGGCATGATTTTCTGTAGAGAAAATGCAGTGGTGGGAAGAATAATGTTCATACCAGTTATCCAATGTCTGTTTATGTAGGTTCTAAGGGTGTGGGATCCAAGAACTTGTGCAAAACTAATGAAACTCAAAGGGCACACGGACAATGTAAAAGCTTTGCTGTTGAACAGAGATGGCACCCAGGTATGTGCTTTAACTTGAAACAAAGGCATTTTACAGAAGGCAGAAATGTCTTTATCCTTTTTCAGTATAATTATTTGGTGTCAGAGATGACTGAAGGTAGTTTAACAAGTATTTTACAGACACTTAGTGATAAAGGGAGGGAGGCTGGTGGGTGAAAGCTCTGGGTTATTAAAGGTCTTGGCATAGAGAGGGGTGGTTTACATAAAATTACTCAGGTTTCACAACAATGCTCTTGATTTCCCACCCACCTAGGTAGGGAAGGAGAGAAAGAAAAGAGAGAGACTTTACTGGAGTGAAAACTAAACTACACAGCTTTAATTAAACACTAATGATAAAGGAAAATATAGACAATTATATACAAATGTGTTCAGGGATGTGCAAAAGCCTCTTGCCTCCCCCCACCTCCAGCAACTCCCACAGCATCTTCTGAGCTGCCAGCAGTCCTGAAAAATCCTGGACTGCTGCTGGAAAAAGCATGGAGTGATGAGGGTGAGGAGGGCTCCAGCCTGGGGGTTGATGGTGCTGGATGGACGGAGTCCTCACTGGACGCTGGCCATGGACAGAAGAGAAGGGAAGAAGGAGCAGGAAGGAAGGTGTCTTCTGTGATCTCTGACCTTCCTCTGAGCTTACGTAGATATATGGAATGGAATATCTCTGGCCAATTTTGCTGTCTGTCTAACTCAGCCTCCTACAGGGGGTCATAGATCTCCCCCTAGTGTCTGAGCCGGCAGAGTGAAGGTGCCCCAGCAGTTGAAAAAACGTTCCACTGTTACCAGTCTTAGTTGGAACACTCTGCTACTCGTTAAAAGAAAGCTTACTGAAGGAAAAAAAAAAACAACAACAGTAAAAGGAAAATTGGCTTCATCCTGGCTCAAATCAGGACAGTCTGGAAATTGTGACTGAAGTTGTTAAGTGCCAGTCTTCATTTAGTCTTGATGGAGAAAATTTAGCCATAAGAATTATGGGAGTTCTTTATGGAAAAAAAAATAATTCAAAATACTTAAATACCTGCTTGATTTAAGTATGATGATGGTTGTTGCTCAGTGTCTTTCAGGCAGCTCTGATGGGACTATCCGGCTGTGGTCCCTTGGGCAGCAGAGATGTATAGCCACATACCGAGTCCATGATGAAGGTGTTTGGGCTCTGCAGGTCAATGAAGCCTTCACTCATGTTTATTCAGGAGGAAGAGACAGGAAGATTTATTGTACAGATTTACGAAATCCTGATATCCGTGTGCTTATCTGTGAAGAAAAGGCACCAGTTCTTAAGGTATTTAATTCAGAGAATCACAGAATGGTTGAGGTCAGAAGGGACCTTTGGAGATCGTCTGTTCCAGTATCCCTGAGTAAGGAGGGCCACCTAGACCTGGTTACCCAGGTCCAAATGGCCTGGTCATTCAAAAGTCCAGATGGCTTTTGAATATCTCTAATGATGGAGACTTCACAACCTCTCTGGGCAACCTGTTCCAGTGCTGAGTCACCCTCACAGTATAAAAGTTTCATTGTATTACAAGTTGTCTAATGAAATAGTGGCCTGAGGTAGAAGCTGATAATGTATTTCTTACTCCCCATCTTCAGGATATTGGCTTTGTCTCCTAAATTACATCTGAAATGTAATTGTCTGAAGAAGATAAATGCCTGGCAGCTACCTAATATATGTAAATTCAAATGTTACTGGAATTGAATATGCGTCAAACATGATGAGTTGTTTTTACCAGGCTCCAGGATGGTTTTAAGAGAGGAAGCTGGTATTGCCAAGGCTTTAGACAAAAATGGCTGTTCCTTAGCAGCAATGTGTATGCACTGGACTGTTAGAATATGTTGCATACTCATGGGACCCAGGAGTAAAAGTTCCTGTGGGATTTTTGAACACCTAAACGTGATGTTTTCTTAACTGGAGGAAACTCCATGCACAAGTCTGAGTCTTCTGAAGGGAATGCTTTTGGGAATTTTTTTACTCTCTGTAACTCCAGATGACAAAAGCTTGGAAGCATGGAGGTGTGTGAGTAGTGTGTGACTGAAACAGATTCCTGTATATAAGCAATCTGTCTTTTTGTGAGTGAACTCTGTTGGCTTAATATGTTCAGATAAAATCCCAGCTATATTAATGTAGCATTTCAGTTCAAAATGGAAAAGGAAAGCTGTGATCAGCTGTACAAAGATCAGAAGAGGTCTTCTAAGATCTTAGCTACGGTGATTCATTGTCATCCAAGAAATGTGACAGCCAAGCCAAATGTATGAAGTTCTGCTTTTCAATTAGTACAGAATTTCTTATGTTCTTTTTTTAACCATGTGAAATATTGAACGCAAAGTAATTCAGAAAATATTGTACTTACCAAACTGTCCATTAGACAAGACTGCATCATGCTAGAAAAAAACTGTCAGTACTGCATGTAGAGGTACATTGCATCTACTATTGCCCATGTCCAGAATTTACTTACTGAATATCTTAATCTCTGTGGCATTTCAAAATTTGCATTTCAGTTATTTTTCATTTAAACTTGGTATTTCTTCAGTAAACTGAAAGTAGTGCTGTTTCTGAGATACTTCCAAGTGTGGGAACAGGTCTACTCTGAGGAAATACTAATCAAACAAAGGAAAATTAGGTTAAGTGTGCCTGAAAGTATCTTTGGTTTCATTACTTAGATGGAACTTGATAGATCAGCTGATCCTCCTCCAGCTCTTTGGGTTGCAACAACTAAATCCTCTGTGAATAAATGGGTAAGTGATGCATTTTACATTCTGTGAATTCAATGAGGTAGTCATGGCATTTGCAGTCTTGGTTTGGGAACTGTGGGGCTGTTGCTTGCAATCTGACTATGACTTGCTATAATCTGAAAGCTCTCTTTTTAAAAAGTTGTAAAATGCTAATGTTGAAATTGATCAAAAGACATTAAGATTTGAATTACTTCCTTTGCTCTCTATTTATGCTGCTTTCAGAAATAAATTCACAAATTCAGAAATAAATCTTACTCAGCACTGGACATTTAGCATCTAAATAGCAGCATGAGCTGGCAGTTGTTACAGATAAAGTTTATAGATTATTTTGAATATGTCATTATTTTGTTTCTTTCTTTAGACTTTGAAGGGAATTCATAATTTTAGAGCATCTGGAGATTATGATAATGATTGTACCAATCCTATACCACCCCTATGTACACAGCCTGACCAAGTTATAAAAGGTAAACAGCAGTTTTCCAGAGTCCCTTCTAAAATCTGTTACTATTAGCAGAAATGGTAGATCTTCAAGTCTCCAGTTTTTAGGTGCTTGATACTGTGATGTCAACCAAAACAACTATCAAGTGTTAGCCACAGTTAAAGTAGTGTTTAAACTTTAGTGATATCCAAGTCATACATAAAATAGTGAAACCAAAGACCAATCACACATGTTCTGTTGTGCAGTTTAATTTAATGGAATACTAGGAGGGGAAAAAGAATTGCTGTAGTGACCTTGATTCTTGTTTCTTTGCCAGGGGGTGCTAGTATTATTCAGTGCCACATTCTTAATGACAAGAGACACATATTAACCAAAGACACAAATAATAATGTGGCATACTGGGATGTCTTGAAGGTAAGTATATGATTTTTTATTAAATATCTGCTGTTGAATGATTAATTCTTTCTTGCCTTTTATTATATATTATTTTTAGAGCATGAGATCTGTCACCAGACACAATGCAGATTGCTTTTAGAAAGGGGAGTGGGCATTTCTGAGCTTTTCTGCATCTTTGCCTAACATGAGGCTGGGGATTCATGCTCTTCATGCACTTGAAATCAGACTCTTGAATTCCCTTCTGAAAATAGTAAGGTTTATTTTGATTGGGTTTTGTTTTGAAGAGGGCTTTTAGGGGCCCATGGACATGTCTGCCCAGTGCAGGATGGAATAGCATAAAAAGCTTAGCCTGCAAAAGGGAAACCTGTGCTTCAGATCCTGCTACAAACTCACAGATCCCAAGAGAGTGTGCTGAGTACTAGTCTGTGGAGTAGTGTGAGAGCATGAACTTGCCTCTTCCCTTGTTAGCTGGCAGGAAGGCAGGACTGGAAGCAAAGTTGGCAGAAGGAAGCATGGCTCCCACCTAGAGTTACTTATACCTGTGGGAAGAGAGAGACTTGGCATGGCATTTCTTCATCTTGCTTTACCCAGTGGTTGGTCAGAGGGAAAAGACTGAAGAGAGAAAGGACTGGAATCCTAGATGAGCAAGATGGCCAGCAATTTCTTTTCTTGCAAAAGCCTGTTTGAAATTCTAAATCTTTATTTCATCTTGAGCTATGCAGTGCTCCAGCCAGGATTCAGAAATGAAGTAAAGCACACTCAGCTAACTTACTGAGTTGCTGACCAAAGTGAAGAAGAACAGAATTTAGTTGGAGAATGTAGTTTTGTACTAAAAATTGTCTAGATGACTTGTGGCAAAATGAACAGCTTTTCTTTCTTTTAGTTTGCAATTGGTATATATTTAAGTATAGTCTTAGATGTATGGAGCAAAGTCAAATGCTATTGTTAATTTGTACTTTCAGTTTTCTTTCTCTTTTGTTAGTAAGGCTTTCAGAAGCATCTCTTACATATGTTTAAATACTTGTTCACTTTAGAGATGGGGTTACTTGCCAAGTCAAAGTGTCATCTTATGTGTGGGATCACTGCTCTCTAAAGCTGAGACTCTTTTTTGAGGATGCTGGAAGAGAAGAGGGAGGTTTTCTTGTCTGTGGCTACTTTCTCCAGTCTTTGTTTCCTGTAAATTTTCCTGGATTTTGAGGAAATAAATCTTACAAGGTTACAATACTTAGACTTTGCTTAAATTGGATGTTAACAGACTGACTTGGGGAACTTCAGAAGTACAAGTAAAATAAACCAGATGAACTAAGGAAAAAAAGAATCTGCACACAAATTCACTCACTGCTGTTCTCATTGCAATAGCTGAGTTGAATTTGTTTCTAGATCTGCAACAAATGCTGGTGTTTGATAGAGAGTTGTACTGAAATGTTGACCCTGATGAGGAGAACTTTAAAAATTTGAACCTTTAACTTCTGTGTTTCTGGACTCAGTTGAAAAAATTGTACATTTCTTTTGGTGTGCAGGCATGTAAAGTTGAAGACCTTGGGAAAGTAGATTTTGAAGAAGAAATTAAGAAGAGGTTTAAAATGGTGTATGTGCCAAACTGGTTCTCAGTAGACTTGAAAACTGGGGTGAGACAACTCCTAAATCTGTTGTTCTAGTGTCACATTTCATGAATTTTCATACCCTGTTTGTTCACAGATGTTTTAGTGTGCTACAAATTTTGAAGAATGATCATAATTTATCTGATAGATTAGATTTAATTTGAAGCCGAACAGCAAATTTTACCTCACTCCTTAATAATCTGAGAGACAGATTGTTTAGTTTTGTTTTTCCCTCATGGTATGGTCAGTTTAAATCCACCAATACAAATTTTGAATTGTTTGGTAAACAAAGTGTGCCGTGATGTATTTAGAAATTCTTTGTTTTGTATTCTCAGCTAAGTATGAACAAAATAAATTTATACTTGCTTAATACAAAGTAACTATTGCATTCCTCTTCCTGGTGGTCTTTTTCCAACAGATGTTGACGATTACTTTGGATGAAAGTGACTGCTTTGCAGCCTGGGTTTCAGCAAAGGATGCTGGATTTAGCAGTCCAGATGGTTCTGATCCAAAATGTAAGTTTTAACTAATATTAGTGTTTTATTGAGACAAACAAGCAGAATAAATTCCAGGATCTACATTTCAAAGTATTCCATTGCCACATCTGTCAGTAGCTGGCTGGATTTTTGGGTTTATTTTCTTGAGACTAAATTCTGCAGAAAATTCTCCAGTGAGATTATTTGCTTTTTTTGGAAACAGTTCAGTCCTTTCAGTATTTAACTTGGTTTTAAACTTTCAAGAAACAAAAGAGGAGAAGCAATAGTCCTAAACTTGGAACTACATACTTAATCTAGAGAATATTACAGCATGTGAGTGATCAAACAGTAATGATTCTAAAATCAGCTTTCTCTGAAAGGTTTATAACTTACAGCTCTGTGATCATGATAAACAGATCTCTGTGCCCATAAATAGTTTGTTTTGGGAACAGAATTACTCAAACTTGTGGGAAGGTTTTCAGCTGTGGCTCAAACATGGAATATTGTGATGCCAGTGGGTTTTGTGTAACTGAGTTCTACTTTGTCTTGACAGTAAACCTTGGGGGGCTTCTGCTACAAGCACTGCTGGAGTATTGGCCTAGAACACATATCAATCCAATGGACGAAGAGGAAAATGAAATAAATCATGGTTAGCATTTTAATATTTTCCTTTTTAAGGATCTGCTAATACATTCTGTTAGTTTCTACATTTTTAAGAGATAAAATTTGTCTTGCTGTCTTACAGCTGTCTCTGTAAACTCATGTTTTTTAATGCTTTTAAATTTGCTCCTCAGAATTTGCTGAGGAGTTTTCTTCTTTTGAAAGTGTCAGCAAAAGAACTTAAGAACTCTAGTCCATAAAAAAGGAGATGAGTAGATGAATCTGAATTTAGAGAAACATGATGCCTTGATGAAAAACAGTTACTGGCAAAACTAAGGCTTGACTTGGAAAAGAAACAGCCTATAGATAATGACAGCAAAGAGCAATAGTTCAGTTATTCGACATTAGCCAGCATTTTCTTGACATAGTTCCAATTTGCTTCTAGGTATTATGAACAACATAAAATAAAGATTTATTTGAAAAAAAATATATTCAGTGGGTATTAGAATAATGCATGAGGGAGGTCTGTACAAAAGCAACCGAGAGAGGGGTGTTTGAAGGTAATGATGTGAAGTCTAATCAGGCAGGACATAAAAAGCACAGCTGTGTGAAATGTAAGATAATGGTTCAGTTTGGCAGAATAAAAGAGACCATGTACCTCCTAAATTGGTGGATTATTGTGAAATTAATTCAACCTATATGAGAGTTAACTGAAAAGTCTTATCTTTGGCAATTAGTAAATTACATTTTACAGATAATGCAATTAGGAAAACTGTAAGTCCAACAACATCTTTCCATATTCTGACAAAGATTGAGCCAAGAGTTAGCTGCTTTCTTCTTTCAAAAATGATGTCCATGGAGGGTTCCAGCACTTGGCAGACTTTTCTGGATCAAGTTGCTAATTCTCATATTTTTTATGTGTTCACAACCTACAGCTTGAGTGCAGACAATATAGGGGAGGTATAACTCAGGCTTTTGTAGCTTTGGAACCTTGATGCTGCATTTCTTATTGCTGTGAATAAATGTGGATTACTGTAATGGTTAGAATATTTACTGCAAAATCAGTTTTAATTTTCCCTTTCAAAATTGCTAGTTGAGAAACTGACACTGAACAGTGACTTAAGAAAATAAAGTGTATCTGTTGGACTTTGAAATTTGTCTAAAGAGAAAAGATCTTAAAAACGTGTGTATGTGTGTGTGGTATTGTAGTGTAATTAGTGTAATTACTGTAGTGTAATGAAGATAAACTTTCAAGTGAAAGGAAGGCATCTAAATACTTCTGTATAGTGTTTCAAGATTTCAGAATTATGACTAGAAGCTGTGCTCTTCAAGAGGTACATAAATAATGCTGATTTTTCTTTAATTGTATCCTGAGTATCTGATGTAGAATCAGATTCTTCAGTGTTTGAAGACCATCCTGGTATAACTAGCTAAAATAAAATGAATTTAGAATGCTGTAACTTCAAGGAAATGTGTCTTACTAGTAAACTACTTTGACACCTGGCAAATTCAGGTAGAAGAGCAAAGCTAACATCCTTCATAGTTCTGTACTGTCAGTGTAGGGGGGAAAAATAGTCTTGTCTCAGTGGAATCTCTTTAGTTGGCTTCTGCTGTTGTGCAGTTTGACAAATCCTCTAAATTCTATTAAAGAACTAGAGAAAACTAGTAATCAAGTTTTGGCTTATGAACTGTGTTGCCCTTTTCTTAAAGGCTTTTGAAATAGGCCTTCCACAAACCTGTGTTGATCTCATTACATGCCAGTGTTTCTTTTGATGTACTTGCTGTGTCTTGGAAATTGGAATGTTGTTATTTTTTATGAAGCTTATGATCTTATTAATTTAGGACGCACATTAGCTGTAGGTGGAAAAGACACTTTTTGCTCTTTGTATACTCCATTTTAAGGCCTAGTGCAGTTTCAGTCTTATGTTTGTTTTTTCCAACAGTGAATGGTGAGCAGGAGAACAGAGTCCAGAAAGGAAATGGATACTTCCAAGTGCCACCACATACACCAGTTATTTTTGGTGAGGCTGGAGGACGCACTTTGTTCAGGTATAAAAACTGAAGAGTGCAAATTCAATGGGTAAACAATCACTACCTTTGTGCAAGCAGAAATGTTATAAAAATTCAATACTTGCATTTATTCTCTCCTGTATATTCCAAGACAAACCCCTGACAGGCAAAATAAGCAGGTGATAATGATGATCTTGCATTGTGCAACTGAGTATGGGAGTCTGAACTTCATTAAGGTGTGAGGTTTTACAGTGGTGAGAGTTGTGTGGTGTTCTTAGATGTATGTCATAGCTTTGAGATCTGTTTGGGTGCCCCCTTCCTGCAAGATGATTAACTGAACCCTGGTTTAGAATGAATTTGTCCTACTTAAAGTCCTGTAGAACTTCTCTTAAGGCTCTGTTGTGCTGGTCTTTGAGCATTAACAACTCAGACAGGTCATCCTACTCACCAGAGAGTTGGTTTCTGCTCCCAAAATTACAGTTAATGACCATTAGAAGGTCCTAACCTCTAGCAGGTAGAAGCACAGGTTCTGTGTTGTAATGTGTATATGCTGATTACCCTTCTGTTTCTTTTCCTTCTCCATTGAAAAGCCTAACTGTGATACATGATACATCAGAGACAGTTCAATAGTGCTGCAGAACAAGTGCCAGGCTTTTAAATACCATGAAGCATTTAATATTTACTGACATAATTTAAAATACTGACATGATTTAAAATTTGAGGGGTAGGGGATGTTTGATTTGTTGGTTTTGTTTCCCAGGCTGAATAGGCCCAAACTCTGTGTAGCTTCCAGTCTGTTAATTGGTCAGTAAAACAGGGTAACCTTTTTCAGCTTTGAAGACTGAAATTTTTTTCTGCAGTATCAATGTACTTACATTGTAGCTGGGGGTTAATATTTGCATTCATTCTGTGCTGGTGGATCTTACATCTTACACAGCTCAAGAGAGCACAGAAAAGACACTATTGGAAAGAGCAAGCTGTGCTTATTGGACCTAAAAGGTGGCTACAGGACTCTGTGTGACAAAATGCTTAATTGGAATATATAAAATTATATGTGGCTTTGTTTCACCATTGTATGTGCACACTTCTTAAAACTGTTTACTCCTTCCATTTGGTGAGGGCTTAGCAAGTGCTTTTTATGCAAGAATCATTTTATCCACTCAGAAGGTAATTGCTTCATGCCAGGTGTTGTCACAGTTGGACTCAGGATTGACAACAGTGGAACAAAGGAAAAGTGGCTTCATCCTGGCTCAAACCAGGACAGGTGCCTTTCCCCTTCTTCTGATAGTTTTGTACCTCAGCACACAAACAGATGTAATCCATGAGCAAAGTAGTTGTTTGGTTTTTTTTACTTTCCCTGTGCCACAGCCTTTAGTTTCCTGAGATGCTTCACCCTGTTTCTACTCCAGGGATGTCTTCTTCCTGTAGCTACTTTTTCTGGTCTTTGCAGAAAACAAGTCATCACTTCCTCAGAAATTTTGATGATGTGAAGGGCCAGCTAACAAAGCTGAAGCTCCCTGCCTGTTAAAAGGGCAGATCCTCTCCTGAAAGCTTTTTAATGCACATTGCAATAATTGTTTTTATTCACAAAGGTTATTTCTGTATGTCTTAGGTTATTATGTCGAGATTCAGGTGGGGAAACTGAATCTATGCTTCTTAATGAAACTGTGCCACAATGGGTGATTGACATCACTGTGGATGTAAGTATCATTTGCTTTTTTTGTTGTTTATTTTTCAGGTGAACTACAATTTTTTTCAACTGTACAGGATCTGAAATAACATTTTATTAAAGTTTTGCTCTGTTTGTATTTAAAATCAGTGATCTCAAGGTCTTTATATTGAAGGTCCTTGGAGATTCATTATTTTTTATGTGTCCAGTTAAGGTATTTTTGCTGACTTCCTTCTGACAGAAAGTCTTAGAAAAAAGAATTCAAAGCACTGTGCATAATTGGTATCCTTTCCAAGTGTGAAGCTATCTAATTTCCTTGAAATAAATGATGATTTATATTCAAAAACCAGATGATATGTGCATCATCTAAATTGAAGCATCTCAGGAGTATGAGTAATTGGGAAGTTGGCTGTGGTGGTTATGTTGATTAAGAACCACTCTTGGTTTTTGTTAATTAGGAGCTGAATATACTTCACATACCAGCTGGTGGAAATAGGAGCTTATAACAGTTCATCCTAAATTAACACTTTTCAAATATGTTTCCTTCTAGAAAAATATGCCGAAATTCAATAAGATTCCCTTCTACCTCCAACCTCATTCATCATCAGGGGCAAAAACTCTGAAAAAGTAAGTAATGCATATTTGACTCTGGAAAATGCAGCAGGAGGTTTGCAGGCTGAAAAAAAAAACAAACAAGACAGTTTTACAGAGAATTGTCTTGTGTTCAATGAATTTATAGAATTTTCTACTCGTTTAAGCAGCATCACTCTGAAACATTGAATTATAGAGGGCAACAAAAATGATTCTGAGCAAGCTGGGACTCTTTAGCCTGGAGAAGAGAAGGCTGAGGGGAGACCTTATTAATGCCTATAGGTATCTAAATGATGGGTGCAGAGAGGATGGAGCCAGACTGTTTTCAGTAGTTCCCAGTGACAGGACAAGGGGCTACAGGCACAAGCTGGAACATGGGAAGTTCCATTTAAATATGAGGAAAAACTTCTTTACTGTGAGTGTGACAGAGCCCTGGGACAGGCTGCCCAGGGAGGCTGTGGAGTCCCCTTCTCTGGAGATAGTCAAAATCCACCTGGATGCAGCCTTGAGTCATGTGCTCCAGGGATCCTGCTTTAGCAGGGGATTGGACTAGATGACTTTTGGAGGTCCCTTCCACCTCTGACAATTCCATGATTGGGTGAGATCACAATATTTGAAAGAAGTGTAGGTTTCTTCTGGGTTCAGTGGGGAGCTGCTGAAGTTAATGCTAAGAAATGTCCAAGAACTAACTACTGATGCTTGGAGCAATTCAGGGGGTTATGCGGTGCCTTATGCTCCCCAGCACCTTAATTGTATCCAACTACAATGGATAAATTCTGCTTTTCAGGTGTGTCTTTTTCTAACATTAGTGATGAAAGAGCCATAAAAAGTTTTTAATAGGAGGACAAGAGCTCACCATCCCTGAATGGCAGGGCCTGGTTATTTAAGAGCAGCTGCATTTACAAATGGTGTAGAAGTCAAGCTGTTGAGAAACAGCATTCCTGTTGATAAACACTACTTCATACAGACTGAGCACTTTCAGTCAGATTTTTCCTTGTAAGAGGAACAAATGAGGATTGTGTACAATGCTCTTCATCTAAATGTTGATTTTAATTAGGTCTTTAGAATATTTTACTATTTTTCTGTGTCCCTTTTGCTGCCTGAATCTTGGGATGGCTGCTACGATAATGGATTTCTGGTTGATCCTGATACTTTACTGTTAAATTTAAAATATAGAGAGTTTATCTATGTACTTGCATAGATTGATACAGGTTAAGGTACTGTGAAGATAAGAGTTTCACAAGTTTTTTCCTGTCAAACTTCACCTACCTTATATAGAGACCGACTGTCAGCAAGTGACATGCTTCAGGTGAGGAAAGTGATGGAACATGTGTATGAGAAAATCATAAACTTGGATAATGAGTCTCAGACAACCAGCTCTTCCAATAATGAAAAAGCAGGAGAACAAGAAAAAGAGGAGGACATTGCTGTGCTAGCAGAGGAAAAGATTGAACTTCTGTGCCAGGACCAGGTAAGTTAGTTGGGTGTCTTAGCCTGTGTACAACAGTCAAGTCTAGCAGTGAATCTGTCATGAATTTCTGAATACTGAGCTTGAAACATGCTATAGGTTATCTCTTACCTTTAAAACTAGGTACATGTTTTGATGTCATGTTAAAAGACTACTGACACAAGTTCAGGCAGTTGCAGAGAGCAAAGAATTGCTATAGTTTGCTCATTATGATTTGGTCTGACTAGTAGCCTTTATAGGATTAGTTACTCCTACCCAACAAATGGACTTAATGCAATTCCTTAGAATTCCATTTCTAGCATTTGGGGATGTTTGTAGTTCCACATTGCTAGCAGACTTAAAAATTTGTCCAAAATTGTGATTTGTCTGTTAAAGTGTAGTAAGTGCTTTCATGAAGACAAAATATTGAGGAGGTGATTTGTAACGTGAAGTTACACAGTACATTGCAGAAATCTTCCAGTAACGTAGCAGGTTTGCCTGGTAGTAGAAAACTCTGAGCCTCTCCATGGTTCATCTTTGATGCCAGCTCACCTGTAGGATTGTTTTGCCTAACCAGAGTGTTTCAGCTTTGGATTTCTGACAATCTAGCATGTTTGTGGTATAAAAGAGACATTTTTACTCTTTAGGTTTTGGATCCGAATATGGACCTTCGAACTGTAAAGCACTTCATTTGGAAGAGTGGTGGGGATCTCACCCTTCATTATCGCCAGAAATCAACGTGAAGGGAGTGGTGGACCCAAATGGTTGCTTATTTACTTGACCATACTGTACTGGTTCCAAGAGTAGTACTATAGAAGCCCACTGAACCCCTAAGGTAGATGAGACTTCTAATGACTCAGTATGGACAGAAAGTAAACGTGTAATTGAAGTGACTAATAGATCTGTAATATAGAGGAAAAAAAAAATCTATATGACTTAAACTAAAGTCTGTCCTACTCTCAGCCAGTGGATGAGATGGGAAGTTCCTGAGTGGTTCATGTTGTGTGAGGTGTACAGAGAATGGATGATAATCCAGTGCAGACTTTTTGCTTCCTCCTTTTTGCTTTTGTTTTTTCCAGAACATAATATCCTCATCTGCTCATGCTTGGTATGAAACCGGTTTGGCCATTATTAGTCTCTGTGTTCATGATACAATTCAGAACTACACACAACATATTTTAAGTACATTCCATTCATAAACTTCCTACAATGATTTCTCACAGGTTACTCCAACATTTCAACCACTTAAAGAAATTTGGCAAACAACAGAGAATCAGTATTGCATACTTGAAAGACTTGGCTCATTTAATTGCAGACAAAGGGTTAACATTAGACTTGTTTTCATACTGCAACACAGTTGTTGTTTTAGAGAGCTATAGCATGCAGAAAAAGAACACTAGATAAAGATTGCAGCAGGGTCAGTCCAGTGATGCTGTGCATCATAATAGAGTGACCATGCTTTGCAGCAACTTAAAGAGATTTTTTTTTTTAAACTATATATATATATAAAACTACTCCTGCACTGTGTTTGAGGTGTTCTGAGGACACACGAGTCTGATTTTTTTGGTAACTGTGCTCCAAAACAATGTGATGTTTTGTTAAAACCTTAGACCATTCTGAAAATAACTTCATATGTTTAATGTTAAACTTCAGAAACTTCTCAGATTTCATATTCATGAGATAAAAAATACTTGTTCTTCTTTGCTGAAGTTTTATATGCAGTTGTTCTTTTGTTAGAGATTTATGCAGGTCTTCTTTTCACTGTTATTTCTAAAAAAAATCTGTGACTGTCATAGACTCATCGTGGTCTTTTGTAGAGTTTAACTTATTGGGGGGAGGGGGTAAAGGCATTTCAGCTTTTTGTGAGAAAATGTGAGGCTGTCCCAGAAAACCATTTGTAGCCAGAACAAATTACAAATCCTCATAAAGAGATGGTGTAAAAATCACTCCTTGTCTGAAGCAGAAGCACAAGTGCCTTCAAAGGGCAGTATATTATTTGAGTTTCTTCAGGAGACATTATGCTCTTGCCCTTCCTGTGTCTTGCTATCAAGATTTAGGTTGAGGCCTAAAGAAAGTCCCAATAAATTCTATTACTGGGATTGTATTGGTCAAACAAGAAGGAAAATATTTTTCATTGTATTTTCTTTGAAAAAATAGTCAAATTATTACCTTCTGCACTCTTAACCCAACTAAACAAGCTCATTGCTTCAACAAAAAAGATGGTTCAGAACTAAGCTAGCATGTCTTTTTCCCTGTCTTTTGAGTATCAGTTTCAGTTTTTAATCCCTGTTTCTGTGTATGCTCAGTTTGACACAATTGTGCTATATCTGCACAGTTTTAGTGATATTTGTGAATTAAGTGGTTAAACAGAACTGTAACTTTTATTGATAAATTGTCCTGAATTGTATTTATTAATAGCAAGGGTCTATGCTTGTTCCAATAGGCACTGTTTGTTTGGGTGTTTTTTTTCTGGTTGTCTTGCTGTCCTGTTGTGTATACATTGGAGTTGCTCCCAGTAATTTCGTTTTGAAATAAGCCAAGGCTGTAAATTTGTGGGTTGTTTTTTTTTCCTCTAACCATCCCCAAAAATGCAGTTTCAGGAAAGACTGACAGAAGAGTCTGCAATGCCAGAAGGGTAAACGATGTTTCACAGTTGTATAGAATAAAAGGCTTTAGTTAAAATATATGTGGGTTGTTTTGTGTATTGGATCAGAATTTAGAGCTTGGACCATTGGCATAATGGTTAAACCACAAAGGGCTTCAGTGTCCCACGAAGCCTCAAGTATTGGAATGGCTGAAGACATGGCCATATGGCAGTGCCTTACCAAGATCCCTTGAAGATCGTCTTGTAATATGGTTGGATATAAGAATTTAATAGGCATGCAAAGCTTCAAGTGCAAGCTCTGAGATCCTGCTGAGGTGGACACTGTGCTCGCGTCGTGCTCTTGGCATGGGCAGTGCCTGCTTTGGTCATGAAGTATTTTGTGATAACACCAACATGATGCATAAGAAAAAACAGCTGCTACAAGTGACTCGTGCCAGTTTACACAGAGTTTTCTGGACATGGAGAGGTTATAGCACTGTAAGACACAGGGGAAGCCAAGGCTGGGTTTCCAGATACTGAAAATGCCAGCACAGAGTACTCAAAGCCTTTGCTGGGGACTGTCAACAGGGCTGCTCTGGGAGGGGATGCAGTTCATAAAATAGAATCATAGAACTATTCAGGTTGGAAAAGACCCTTGGGATCACCGAGTCCAACCATCATCCCTACTCTACCAAGTTCCCCCCTAAACCACATCCACCAACACATCCAGGGATGGTGACTCAACCACCTCCCTGGGCAGCCTAAAGTGACCAAATGTGTTCCCAGAGAGTCCCAGCACCCATCTTAAATGGAATGTCGAGTGAGAGTTTATTTTGTAATGCCTTTTTAGTTTGTCACCTTCTTAGGAATTGTCCTGTCTGCAAAAGCAAGAGAGGCACCTGCACATCGTTAAGGAATTAATATGGGAATCACAGCTCATCAGGACATTGTGAACAGAGTTCCAGTTTGCCAGAATCATAGGAAAGACTGCTGATTTGTTTAAGTCTTGGGTTTGTTTTGGGGGGGTTTGTTGTTGGTTTTTTTTATTTCCAAGTTCATATTGGAAATGAGTTGTAAATCTAGTCTTTATTAGTGTAACCTGTCTCCCAGAAGGACATTTGTCTATCACAGGTAAATTTCTGTTACCTCTTCAGAGGGGGTAGCACTGAGAACAGGAGAGCAGGACTCAGTAGTTGCAGCCAAATGCGAGTATCATTTCAGGAGAACCTCTTAGCATTATTTTTAGGAAGCACTAACAAAATATTCAAAATAAGGCTTATGCAGGAGATTATAATAAGAGAATGCATTTGCCAAAGGTGAAGGCACAGAGTGACTGTTAACAGCATGAATCCAGTTCCAGTACTCCAGATTCTGACTAGTACCTTACACCAAGGTATTCCTCTTTCTTCCACAGAGGTCCTCCCTTTGCTTCAGTCTTTATCCCTAGAAATTTCTCAAACTTGACATTTACCATCAATCTTTAAGCACATGATCTTAGACTTGTAAACAAGCTGAAGGCTCCTGAATGGAGCCAGGTGGAGTTACCACCCTTCTAGATAACAGACCTGCTAAAAGCACATGCACACTTAAATATCAAGAAAGAGATTGACTAAAATAGTTTCCTTGTACTATGTGGCAAGAGGTTTTTTTGTAAGCAGCTGTGCAAACATCATGCAGGCCAGAGGTACTGATTAGAGACTGGGGTGGAATATGCCTGATCTCTCTCAGGGATGTTGTGACACTGTATAGCCATCTTTTTCATGGGACTGTGAATGGTTAATGACTTTTTTTTTGCTTAGAAATGTAGCTGAAACCAAACAATTACTTTGAAATTGTCTTTACAGCAGAACAAATGCAAATTAGTGTTTGCTTAAGGCAGAAGCAGGGAGGGAGGCTGTGTGGACGTTAGTGGCAATACCCAGGAAGTAACAGATTAGCACAGTCAAGGCAAATGCAATTAGTAACCTGTAGCTGCTTTCACTTAACAGCCAGAAGCAGTGGTGCCTGGGTCTTTCATAATGGCTTGGAGGTGAAAATATTTGCCCAGTTGAGGGGGAAGATGGAGAAGGGTAAGGGCACTGAGGAGAATTCTAAATTAAAAGCTTCTCCTGGGAGGCTGCTCTCTGCTGCATTCCATTTCTGCTAAATCCATGGTGCAGGGACACAGGGATGCTGGAATAGTCTCCTGCTTTCCCAGTTACTGCTGTCATCCAATGCTAGGTAAGATTAAATTCTGAACCCCAAAGCAGGGCAGTGCCTAACTGAAGCCCAGGAGTACAGGTGTGGGTGGTGTGATCTCTGCTCTGCAGCCTGTGTTCCTGCAGCAGTTCTCACTTAAAGCCAAGGTGAATTCAGTCAAGTATGGCAACTTGGATGAGCAGCTTCTCAACATAGCCTGGAGTCATAGATACAGCAGCAGATTTGTGCAGATTCAGGAAATCAGCAAGCCTGCTGCAAAGGTTCAAGAGGGAAAAGAAAGTCACTTCTGCCCAAGTTTGGTATTTCTGTAATTCTTTCCAGTAATCATTCACCCTAAAGATGCTGAATACATTCATTCATAAAGCCAAATTCAGCTGGAATTAGTCCAGCATCCATAGTGCTGTGAATGAGATTTGCATGTTTGTTGGATGGTTATCTCCTTATAATTTTGGAGGGTTAGGATCATTCCTAGTCCAGGTTTATGCTGGCTGAAGCTCCCATCAATCAAGTAATTGACTGCAGAAGGGAGGGCCTGGGCCAAGGCTCTCAAGTTAGCCTTGCTTGGGGCAAGGCTTGATCAAGTTTGTTTTCTGCCCACTTACAGCAGTGGACCATTCGAGCCATTTCACTCAAAGGTAGCTCTGTCTTCCATAGCCATTCTGCTTGTTTCAGACCAACATAAAATATTACCTTTTTTATTTCAGAACTGGCCTGTGCTCACAGGCCTTATGAGATAGATTTCATCCCACAGCAGCACCTAGCCACTCTTGAAAATCACAAAGGCTCCAGCTCACCCTAGAGCACAGTTTGCATCTCCTGTCTCTGCTTGCAGCAGGAGGCAAGGCAGGAGACTTGTGGCTCCAGAAGAATTGGATCTTTTCTGGATCCAGCCACTCTCAGGAGCTTCTACCACTCTTTTTAGGTTATGTTCTGAAATTAAGAAATTCTCTTCAGCTTTCTCACTTCTGCTCCTATCAGAGTGCCTTCTACTTTCAGCAGGGAGATTGCTTAAGGCACCTCAAAAGGTAGTCTATATATTGTCAAGAGGAAAGGAATCTGATGAAGTTAAATCTTCACCTCATTTAGCATTTAAATGATACAGTCCTAGGTTAGGAGAACACACCATACTGCTGCTAGAGGTTTAACTCTCTATTGGGTTTTCTAAACAGGTATGTTAATTCTTTTTTCATTACATCCAAATGAACAATGACCTAAAGCCACATAAATATAAACAAAATCCCCACCTCTCCTTCCAAGAACCATCACCATAAAGCAGGCTGGACACACTCTGCCATAAATGTTAAGCTATTTATTGCTGTGACACCTGAAATTTAGTTTAATTTTTGACATTCCCTGCTCTTAATTTTCTAAAGGCTGCTTATGGTAGAGCATTGCTTAAACAAGCTACTACAAGCTTAAAAACAGTTTTGACAGAGGTGTAAAAGTAGAAACTGTCCTAAATGAACAAAACCAGAAAGAGATGACCTAGATGTCTGAAGTCAACATTTCTGTGAAACTTAATGAGTAGCTTGAATTATTTATTTTTAGTGTTTGGTTCTTCACCCTTACAGCAATCAGGTGTGGGGAAGAGGAAATTTACTTTACAATATAGGAAAAAAAATCTGTTCATAACAGATGATCTAGCAGACTAGATTTCAGATCTCTTTACTACCTGCAGGAGAGCTTAATGCACTCTTCTTTAAAGTAGTTTAAAGAAACTAAAGTAGTTTTGACCTCCCTGTTCAGGGCTACTGTATTCTATGTGAAAACAATATTTAAAACCAATTCAGGAGAGGAAGGAATATAAAGGACAGATTTTATGGAAGGGTGCACTCATCTTATGACCTCTCATGTTACAACTTGACAAGCAGCTCTGTGTGATCCAGACTCTCCACCCTGTTACACAAGATTCCAGCATCATCAATCCTTCCACTTAGTGATGTCCATAGGGCACAGTGTAGGAACAGATCAGGAGACAGGGCAGACACCAGGAAATCAGACAATACTGTGCCAAGTACACTCTAGCTTACAGCTTATACACACACCTAACCTTGTACCCATTCCCTTTATTTAGGAAGGACTTCACCACACTAATTGTACCAGCCATAGTGTAGTTATTCCCAATCAGCACCTTTAAAATCACATGATAAATCACTGCCCTGAGGGGTATAAAAACACTCAAGTGTTTCATTCATGTTTGCTATTACATTCAGAAGCTGTTTGAAAAAAGTGCAAAGAAAACATGAAAGCTACAAAAAGCACTAGATGTTGCTGCACCTGTTCCAGCCCCCTATCTTAAAACTTCCAGTGATTTGTAGAAAAACAGAAGTGGGTAAGTAGAAAAGCACAACTAAAGAAAAGCCATTTCTGTCACTACAGAAACTAAGACATGTTCATTTCACTGAAAAGGTTAATCACCCTGGAAACACATGGACCTGATTTAAAATCATCTTTGACAGTTTGTTTCCAATTATCATCAATTCCCCCTCCCTCTTTTCCATGCAAGACCAGCACATGTTCCACTGAAGAGAGGATGTGAATGACAGGACCCACCCAGACCATTCTGTCCTATCTCTGTGCTGCAACTTCAAACCTTATGGTGCTTCCTTTCCTGCAAAAGGGGTTTTAGAGAAGGTACTCTAATAACTTACAGAGGAGGGACTCCAAAACAACAACGACAACAAAAAAACAAACCATTTTGCAGAGTACTAAGTAGGAATAAAGATACCTTAGGGTAGGGAGAAGCCTTGAAAGTCACAAAGCCTGTCATGTCAATTTGAGGTGTACCATTAGAAAAGCTTTCTAGCAAAGTCAAAACCATAAATATTTGGTTTTTATTCCATCAATCATACTGCTAAAATAATCATTAGGAGTCACTGTTCAGGCAGAGAGCCTTCATAAATACATCCAGGAGCAGTTGTAAGCAAACAGGAATTCAGACTGACATTTTGTCAGTCTCTGACTTGTTTCTGCATTAACTTCTCCATTAACTGGGTGATTCTGGACAGCATTCAAAGCTTGAACACAGATCCATCCATTAAGCAATGACTGAAAAAGACAATAGGAGATGCATTTCCTATGATTTCTTCTATAATATTGTCTACATTAACAAAATAGAATAGCTGTAATTCTTTCAAGATCAGAAAAATATTCCAAGCTGTAGCATTCCAGCTTAGGGCAGTCTGTTGATAAAGAAGCATCCATTTCACTCAGGATCTTGTGCAGCCTCTTCTTTCTGTTCACATGGTGCTTCATCATCTGGTTTCACAGGACTAGTGGTTAAGGAGCTCTCACTGTTTAAGAGCAACTTTGTTTCTTGGTTATCTGCATCAGTTCCTGGTGGTGTTTCTGAAGAAATTTCATGAGGGAGAGCAAAAGAAGGTAAAGGTGGAATTGAAGGCAGTGGATCATCCAACTCAGGCTGCTTGACTGGGCCTTCAGAAGGCACAGTTACATCTTCAGGGGCCAAAGCTGTGGAATTCTCTGGGAAACAGAAATTGTAAAAAGCCAAAAGCTGTTAGGCCAACAGACAGTGCCTCTGGTTGCCATACATCTGGACTGGGATACTGAGATACCTCCTACAGGCATCACCAGATTCACAGCCCTCAGGTACATGGGCTGTGTCTACTCAGTTCTCTCCAAATCCAGAAAAATCTGACTGTGCAAATAGGTTTTCAAGAGACCATGAACCACCTGGGCTGCTGTTCAGATAACATCTAGGTATGTTTTATTCTATGTTGCAACCTTTAGTCACCCCACCTTTTAGAAGGGAGAGGAATTCATAATGTGAAGGTGTATTTTTTTGACAGAAAAGTCACTGTTAGGGTGACTGCAATTTTGTTTTCACAACTGTGGAGACACCTGTGGTAACAAAATCTGACCTACACTGTTTTAGAAATACAGAAAGAGATACAGAAAGACAGAGATACAGAAAATACCTACTTTTAAGGTCACTTTAATTTGTATCATCAACATTTTAATTTATAGAAAAAGACACATTCTGTCATCTTACAAAAAAGCCTATTAGTTTTTGACTGCTTCTACACCTGATTTCTGCTACTTTTTCCATCTCATTTTAGCCAATCCCCTCTCTGATTTTTCTTAATCTTGGCTTGTTTCCTACAAGCATGAGCCTGCTGAGCAGGCATGAGTTGGTGCCATTCCAGAAATTAGGTCAGAGGCCTAAAGGAAGACTTTACTCCACTTACCAAAATAAGCAGAAGTGTCAGTGCTCAACGTGAACTGTTCAGTGCCTGCTAACCCATGTGCTGCTGGTGTGTTGGAGGAGGCAGATGAAGACACGTTGGACACTTTTGTTAGGTCAGTGAGTTCAGGAAATGTAGTACCAGACATATCTAGAAATCCTGAAGGAGAAAGGAAATATTACAGTGTTGTTCTGCATTTAACACAAAATTCTAGAGTCAAAAATACATGCTCTATCCAGACTGAAGTCAGTGAAGGCCCCTCCCACTAAATGGGAATGATTAACCTCAGTCAGGAGCACAGTACCCAAACTCTACAGCTCTGAAGTCCAGGGAAGTCTAAAACTTCAAGGAAGCCTGCAACATAAGAAGGACATGGAGCTGTTGGAGCAAGTCCAAAAGTGGCGACAAAGATGCTCAGAGGGGCTGGAGCAGCTCTGCTCTGGAGACAGGCTGAGAGAGTTGGGGCTGCTGAGCCTGGAGAAGGCTCCAGGGAGACCTTAGAGCAGCCTTATAATACCTGAAGGGGCTCCAGGAAAGCTGGGGAGGGGCTTTTACAAGGCCTTGTAGTGAGAAGACAAGGGGTAATGGATTAAAACTGGGAGAGGGAAGATTTAGGTGAGACATTAGGAAAAAATCGTTTAGTGTGAAGGTGGTGAGACCCTGGCCCAGGTCACCCAGGGAAGCTGTGGCTGCCCCATCCCTGAAAGTGCTGAAGGGCAGGTTGGATGGGGCTTGGAGCAGCCTGGTCTGGTGGGAGGTGTCCCTGCCCATTGCAGGGGAGTTGGAACTAGACGATCTTGAAGGTCCCTTCCAACCCAAACCATTCTGTGATGGTGATGATGATGATGAAAACAAGAGCAAGTGCTCATAATCCTGCAAGCTTGTTTAAGACCGTGTTGGTTACTTAGATGTCCTCTAAAGAATTGCTGAAAAAAGCATCTAAGGAAATATACCTGGATCCATAACTCTCTGGAGAGGAGGAGGAGGAGAAAGTGAGCTTTCTGGTGAATAACCACTCATTTCTTGATCTGTGGAGCGATCCAAGTTCATAACCATTTCAGAGCTGTCACTCTGAGAAGCAGGTGCCAATAAGGGAGTCTGGAATCACAGAGTAAGAAGGAATAGCACCTTTTTATATCGAAAGCTTCACCTGAGGATGATCTTCCTATGCAAGTACATCAATTCAGAGAGAACTTATAATGCCAAAACTATCAGCCATGCCACTGATTAGGACATGTTCCAAGGTAGCCTTTTAAAGCCAGTACATTCTTAGAGCAGCCCCTACTTAATTCTTGTAGGTGTATTTTATTTCCTAGTGAGAAGGGTCTTCCTCTAATTTGGTTCTCATTGACTGATACAGCTGTAGCATGCAAGTCTTCAAAACAGGAAGAAAATACTGGCTAAAATCTGCATCAGCCAGCACTGGTGATCTGTCATCTGTTCAGTATCATCAGTTCTCACCTTCCCTTCACCTAACTTCATCTCATTCAACCAAAATTGTACACTGTGCTAAAACAGACTGTGCTATGGATGTTCCAACAAGGCAGAAAATTTTGAAACTCCAGAGAACATGCAAGATAGGAACTTATTTCTTCCATACCTCTGTGTAACCATTAGCAGATGGTACAGGAGTTCCAGCTTCTGGTAAGGGTGAGGGTGGTTTGCTTTCTGGATTTTTCTTTGATGGTACTGACTGTGTTGGAATTCTGTGCAAATAGCCATATCCAATACCACATCCTAAACTGCACAAAAGAAGGAAAAGAAGACTTGAAAATAACGTTCTTAACAAAGCTAGCAAGCTTTGTAAGCAAATTTTGATTGTTTAAAAGGAGGAGTCTTTAATCTATAGGAAGAAACACCTACCTGCAAGAATCATTCCACTTAGAGTACTCAGGAGCACTCTGCAATTGACATGTAGCCATACACAGCTTAGCTTGCATTATACAATGTCTATAGTCTGACCTGACATGGATTTTGTTCTTCCTTTAATTGAACATTTTAACTATGAGAACGTAACTACCAAGGATTCAACACAGGTTTTGCTGTTGGTTTCAACTCAAACAGGGTTAGATCCAGAACACGCCTAATTCCTACTTCTAAGCTAGTTGTTTTTTGGGTTGTTTTTTTTAATGGAAAGATGAACATTTTTGTGTGGCAAGTGTAAGGACACAAGGCTTCACCTGAAAACAGAAAGCTGTAGTCAATAGTAACAATACTCTTAACAGGAGCTCATTTACAGTGAGTATATAACCTGTCATCAGGCAGTGACTCTCCAGAGATCAGTACCTTCCTTCTCCACCCCAAGCTCCATTGGGAGTCACAACTACCTCTCGAATGGAATCTGCTTCAGTGTTATAAACCATCAGCTTCAGTGGCTTCCCCTCGTGGGATTCAATCAGTGAAAAGAAATCCTCTGACTAAGAAAAAAAAAGAAAGTAGTAGTTAGTACACCTCAACATGCAAGGCAAGGAACTGGGAACAAATCAGCATTTTACACAGTTATTTACTTCAATATGAGATACTGAAAACCCTGGGACAGACTAAAAATCACCACTGTAGTTTGATCTTTAGGGACAATTTTTTTTTACTGTCATATTACAAAAAGATAATGTTTACTCAGCCATAAAGCATCTGTCATCAACATCAACTTCCCCAAAATCCCCAAACACTATCCCATACATTTCATGTACATGCTCTTAGATTTATAAACTCCAACAACCTACAAGATGGCAGGCATTAAGACAATCACTGCTTGAAGGAAGACATGCCCTACCTCCTGAAGAATCTGATCAGATCCAACAACATAGTCAGTGTATGGCTGGAGACCAGCTAGAGCTGCAGGAGATGCAGGTTCAACATCCTGTGAAAAAGCAACACGTGTCATCCTGCAACTGCAGCAGGATAAGCAACCTCAAGATGAAAAAGGAAAGCTAACTCCAAACACAACAAAAGGCAAGAACGTTTTGTTTATGGGATAAAACAGAAGTCCTTGAACAGGAGTTCTGTGACACCATCGAGGTTTAACATCTTTCAGAACATGCTGAATAAGAAAGTCCAAGATAATACCAGTGCAACATGAGATACTCTGAAGACATTGAGAAGTTGCATTTATTTAAACAACCAGAAACATAACAAAAGATCATACCAGTCTTTCCTAGTCTCTTCTACTCTTTCAGCTCTCCCTCTTAATTTGGAAATATTTTTGATGCTTTTTTCCAACACTGGTATTACTTTGATGAAGTTTAGCCAACACAGAAACACCTGTCAAAACAGATCTTTTCTTCCTTTTGTCATTGATTCTTTAATATAAGATGAAGAAACCTTAACCCCATCACATATTGATTGGGATAGAGTGGGTTGGTTGGGATGAAGTTAATTTTCTTTACAGAAGCAAACACTGCTTGTCCCTGTTCAAACAGCTCAGACAAGCTTTCAAGCCTGTGTTCCCTCCTTCTGTGCAACTTCAGCACTGTACTTCTACATGCAAGTTGATTCTAAATGTTACACTTTAAAACAAGGTTGTATGAACACTAATGGGCCAAATAATTCTGTCTCACCAATACGTGCCACACATGTTCACTGGCTCCCTGGAAGCTGCAGAACCTCACGCTGGCTCCAAGAAGTCCTTGTCCTCCCCACATGTTACTGGGGATCACCTCTACCTCTCTTATTTTCATTGTTTTGATGTTGTACACCTCCAGCTTCACTGCTTTTTCAGCATTTGCCTTTAGCAGGTCTTTCAACATGTTGTTTTCTTTATTCTGGAAAGCACAGAAAGAGATACATAATTAACATGATTTCTAGTTGTATGTGTAACATAGATGTCACACCTGTGGCAGAAATTGAATACAAAGAACCAACACTGTAAAAGTTTAGGCTCTGTGTTTCATAATCAGTCCCAGCAGTTGTTTTCTTTTATTAGAAAGAAGTTAATACTGTCAGCTCATATCTCTTTATTAAAGTAATTACTATTACTTCCTTTCATCACTTTCCTCTTCTTCGTAACTGCTGTTAAATAACATCAGCAAAATTAGATCACAACTATGTAATTGTAACAATAAGCAACATTTTACTTAATTCCTCTCATCCCAGACTTCACTCAATAACCCTTCAAAATCATCACAAATTGACTTTGAAAGGACAGACTATGTGGGAGCAGCTGAGAGAACTATCATTATTTTTGTCATGTTTAAAGATTGACTGATCTTCCACCAAAATCTACCATTATAATGATCACTTCAGCAAGACACCTCCACTAACAAAAGCAAGGCAGAGTTAATGAAATCAGCTTGTATTAAGCTAGGATGAAGCACACAGCCAAAACCACCAGCCTTTTAAACCAAAACTCAACTCTTCTCTCATAACTCAACATACAGGAACTGTGTTCCCAGTCTCAAGCATAAGCAGGCAGGCCAGGATTCTTTTTCATGTTTTATCAAATGTTGAAATAAGTTTGTTTAAACAAATGTTGAGCTCTTGCCATTGACTCACCACTTCAACATTCGCTTTGTGGCAGAAAACATGCATGAATGAGAAATATCATAAACACTGTGTTAATGTGTTAACAAGCCAAGGTGCCTAAAGGCATAAATAAAGAGTTTCCTCAAATTTGGATCCAGTCTGAAACCTTGAACACAAAAAAGTTTTACTTTACCTTGTTCATGCCACATACAAGAGCTCTGGCTTCTGCCTTTGATCTTTACAACACTCATGTTTCATGCAGGGATAAAAAAACAACCAACAAACACAGAACAATAAAAATAATTTGAAGCTTACAAGCCTAGTGTGTCCTATTGCGATGATGAAATCAAAGAAAGGTTCCAGTCCTCCTTGTTGAGCTGGGGAGTTTTCTTGGACCTGCAAAACATACACTGTATTTTTATTATACATTGATCTCTAGTTATGCTAAGTGACAATGTTAACCTTTAGACTTGATTCAATATTTGCTTTGGAGTTGAACCAGAGATGAGATCCCAAATGACAGACCTAAGGAAGCAGCACACAACTGTGAACTTATTTTTATAGATCGATGAACAGCTGCTGTCCTAGCTAAGCTGTAAAAAAACAAAGTATTGAATCTCATCAGAGACACAAGTCTTGTGATGCACTCCACAGCATGGATTATTAAATACTGAGGACTTCAGAAAAGGGCTTAAGTTTTCAAAGTGCTGCTTCAGGGATTTTCTTCCATGCTACTAACACAGCCTGAGAACTTTGAGAGTCCCCAGTTACATCACAGCCTTTTATTTTTTTACATAAACATAATTTACAGGGTTACCACCCATTGACAGCACAGCAGGAACACTCCAGACCATGCTACAAACTATTCTATGAAACTCCTGGCTGACCACAAGTACAGGTCTAGAAGATTGCAATCACTTTCAAAAGACTCACAAAAAGTAAGAGTTTCAACATCTCAATATCATTTTAAGCAAGTGATTGTAAAGCAGGGGCAACAAATATAGAGAATAGCTATGAAAATTCCTTCACACCAAAAAAACAACCCACCAAAACTTACAACTTGATATATGCAGAGCATAGGAGAGAATACCTACTTCAAGGTGCACTAACAAAGCAATGTGGTGTTAAGGGAACCACTGCAAACACGGTAACAGTTCACACTGTTCTAACAGTTCACACTGCTTCTAACTTTGCTTTTTGTGAACTCAGCAGCACAGCCCAGCACCTGCAACATATTTGACTCCTGAAAGCACAATTTCAGTGCAAAGTTAGAACCCACACATCATCTGAACTAAAAAGTTCATTGCTAGCAAAGTTCAAGCTGCTACATCTTGTATTTTGCTTCGTGCTACTGCTATATTTTATTTTTTAAAGATAAAAGTTGTATCAGTATCGGGGCATTTGCTGGCATAACTGTCTACACAAGTTATAAAACATATCTAAGTAACAGCATAGTTACTTCAACAAGGCTTTTAATGGAAAAGAAAAAAAAAAAGGCAACACAACAATTATGCTTTATTACTAAACAGTCAACACTGCCCACTGTCACCATAACTGGAGTAGTAGCTAGTACTTGGTAACATTCATCACAACCCTAAACTGCATCAAAAGCAGCCAGCTTATACTGAACCAAAGGTTAAAAAGGTTTAAAAAGCTTACATCTCCATTCTAAAAAACGTGCAAGAAGACTTGCAATTCAACTATCCCATTACACCATGTCAAGGATGAGCATGCACACATATTAAGTACATAAAAATGATTACAGAGCTCATGACATTGTTGTTCTTATCTCTAAAAAACATAGAGATTCCCACACGAAGCTGTAAAAAATTATATAAATCCTGCAGCATTTAGTTTTCAAAATGACATGTCAAGAGTTTTATGTATTCCCTGACAAAATAAATAAGATAAATACATAAATTACTTGATCTCCTTCATACTGCAGGTCACCAAAATAACACTCCAGTAAAGACAACAGAGCAGTATCCTGCACTTAACATACAAGGAGGAGGTATTTCATGACCAGGAGTAATTTCTGATGGAGTTAACTCAGGTAAAGAGACTAACAGAAGCAGGTTGGGTCCCAGCACTGGTACTCTAAAGACATCCCTGGCACCTGGAGAAAGACAAACTGCCAGCGAGGTGGAAAAGCAGCATGTGGCAGCAACGCTTCCACTCCTTCAGGGAGAAAGACCATCGGCTACATAAAAATTACAACTTCTGCAATAACCGCCAACTTGTCAGCAACGCACCTGCCTGCCTTGGCACTCCCGAGACGTGAAATTAAACCCAGGTGCCCGCAGACAGTTTGCCGGACAGAGGAAGCCACAAGAACAGAGACAGCGCGAGGAGACTCAGCCCCTTCTTGGCAGGAATTAACCCCCGGCCGAGAAAGACCCAGAGAGAAACGGGTCAGGCGCTCAGGGGCACTGGCGGTGCAGCAGGGAGAGGAGGCTCCAGCACCAGCCTTAGGTAGGGGGGAGAGAAGAAGGACCGTTCCCCACAGCTCCCCCGGGCTGCCCTGCTGCCCGGGCCCCGCAGGCCGGGGCTGCCCGCCCGCTGCAGCCGCGGGACGGGCCCTCGGCGCCCACCGGCACCGCTCCTCCCCAGCCGCCGTGGCAGGTCCCGGCCGGCAGCCGGGGGACAGGGCACCCGGGGACCGCCGGCACAGCCGGCCCCGCCGCTGCCGGGAGCGGGGCTGGGCCTGGCGGAGCCGCCACGGGCGGGCAGGGGGAAAGCGGGACCCCCTCCCCACCCCCCCCCCACCGCCTCAGCGGCCGCCTCACCCCGTGGACGTGGAATCCCTCGGCGCCGCCGTTGGGGAGCTCGGAGCTGGAGCCCAGCCCCATGCCCGACGGCAGCGGGCGGGCCGGGACGGGCCGGGACACGACGGGACGGGACGGACCGGGACGCTCAGGCGGCAGCGGCGGCGGCTCCGAGCATCGCCCGCCGCGCCCTCGGCTGAGGGCGTCACAGGCCCGAGCAAGCGAGCGCCGAGCGCGGCGGCGCGGGGCGGGCGGGGGAGCGGGCGAGCAGCTCCGCTCGGCTCGGCGGCCTGGCGGGGGCTGGGGCGGGAAGCGGCAGCGCGGCTGGGGGGGAGCGCTGGGGGGAGGGGCTGGGGAGAAGGGGTGGGAGAGAAGGGTTGGGGAGAGAAGGGCTGAGAAAGGCTGAGGAGAATCAAGGCTGGGGAGAGAAGGGCTGGGGAGAAGCAGCACTGAGGAGAGGCAGGGCTGAGGAGAGAAGGCCTGAGAAAGGCTGAGAAGAGAAAGGCTGAGGAGAAGCAGGGCTGGGGAGAGAAGGGCTGAGGATGAAGCGGGTTGAGGAGAGAAGGGCTGGGGAGAGAAGGGTTGAGGAGAAGCAGGGCTGGGGAGAGAAGGGCTGGGGAGAGGCAGCACTGAGGAGAGAAGGTCTGAGAAAGGCTGAGAAGAGAAAGGCTGAGAAGGGCTGGGGAGAAGCAGAGCTGGGGAGAGAAGGGTTGAGGAGAAGCAGGGCTGGGGAGAAGCAGTGCTAAGAAGGGCTGAGGAGAGAAGGGTTGAGGAGAAGGGTTGAGGAGACAAGGGCTGAGGAGAGAAGGCCTGAGAAAGGCTGAGGAGAGAAGGGCTGTGGAGAAGCAGGGCTGTGGAGAAGCAAGGCTGAGGAGAGAAGGGCTGTGGAGAAGCAGGGCTGTGGAGAAGCAAGGCTGAGGAGAGAAGGGCTGTGGAGAAGCAGGGCTGTGGAGAAGCAGGGCTGAGGAGAGAAGGGCTGTGGAGAAGCAGGGCTGAGGAGAGAAGGGCTGTGGAGAAGCAGGGCTGAGGAGAGAAGGGTTGAGGAGAAGCAGCGCTGAGGAGAAAGGGCTGAAGAGAAGCCCTTGAGGAGAAGCGCGGGTGGCTGAGCCTGGTCAGGACTCGGCCGGCCCGCAGAGGGTCTGTGACAGCCCTGAGCCGGGCTGCGGCTCCGGGGAGAGGGGAGCAGACCCAGGCACCGCTCCCGGGGAGGGGAGGCAGGCAGCCGGGGGGCCCTCGGCCTCCCCTCGCCCAAAACGCCCCAGACTGCTTCTCTTTCAGATTTCGGGTCGGGGCAGTCCCTCAGCAGCCAGCTTGAATGGCGCTTTGGGTCTGGGAGCCTGTAAGTGGAAGCAACAAGACTTTCACTGACCACATTTCCACGTATATTTTTTTTACAAACCCCTGTAAAAAAAACCAGTTGGCTCATGTTCCCACTCTAACAGCCTTTTTAAAGGCTATGCTCCTGATAGTATCCTCCAGAAAGAGAATATTATTTTTACCCGCACCTAATTTGCACGTTTCGGAAGTGTTTCTGTTCAGTTCCTGCAGGTGTAGATTCTGTATGACACTCAAGAAGAGTATTTCCACCAGCTGAGGCCATCGGCAGCCTTGGAGCTGAAGAGGAAAACCAGTGGTCTAGTGTTGCTGTTTTCCAGTACACAGAGAACCTTGTGTTTCGGTAATTAAGAAGAAGTGGTGATGTTTCCATTCCCCTGACATTTCATGTCTGTTCCACTCTGTTTTACTTAGGATGAATTTTGATTCTGCCTTTATTCATTAATGGAAAAGTTCTGAAAGCTTTTAGAGTAATAGTAATAATTGGAAGCATCACTATGGGGATATAGTTAAAGTGCTAGTTTTATTTCCTGCCCGAATACTTTCATTCCAGTATAAAAGCATCAATTTTAGTAAAACTTGGTAATTACTGCTCTCACCTCCAAGATGTCATTTATCAAAAGGATCCATCCACATAATTTCTGTGGTTCAAGTGTAATGCATAAAGACAGAAGAGAAAAAAATAAACTTGCTTTCTCCATCCTCTTCCTTTGCTTCCAACTGAAAGTCTTTAATTCCTTGTCGCTTCAACACCTATTTATACTTGAGAGCCATACATACTGGCTTATTTCTTCTCCAAAGAAAGACCAGGATATTCTCAGAAGCCTTTTTAAGTAACTTTTAACAGTGTCATCTCTAAGCTGTGATTGCAGATCTGTGCACTGTACTCCTTGAGCATGTGGTAGAAGGGCACCTAGGTATTGAGAAAAACACAAAATTGTGCCAAACATTTTTCTGCTACATACTTGGGAAACTTATCACATCATTATATATATTTTTTTTAATTCCTTTTCTTCAGAAGGTCTCATATAATAATTGTGACAATGGAGAGCTGCAGTGTTGGCCGTGTAATTTTATTTCTAGACAGAATCTGAAAGGGAAGGTCTGTAAGACTCTGTCAACAAAGTAATAAAAATTATGAGAAATGAAAGTTTTACTGGGTACCTGAGTATTATATTCTTGGGAATATCAGCCTGGCTCTGATAAAGGGGTGTCCTGTCTCCCACATCTGTTGGAGTTCCTAGAGATATTAATAAACATGCAGAAAGGAGTGATCTGGTTGTTTAGATTTCAAGAAACCCCTTATCAAGGGTTTATCAAGGAAACTAGGTGGCAATACTGTAAGATATCTTTATTTAGATGGGTGGTTAAAAGTTAAAAAGTAGATTATAGGAGTGAATGATCACTGCTTGGAAAGATCATCCAAAGAGTTATCAAAAAACAGACAAACATAACCCTCCACTGTTTTATCCTGCTTTTCTTCATATTCTAAAAGTCCTGGAAAAAAGAGAGATAAGCAGTGAGATGACAAAGTGTACTGATGTCACAGGATTATTCAGGATAGCAAAACTAAGGATTAATTGCAGAACTGCAGAAGGACCTTGGAAGATTAGGTGGGCAATAAAACCACCAGTATAATTAGGTGTAGATAGATATAAAATGATACATCTCGGGGAAAATCCTGGCTAATTCCACATGTGAAATAGTGGGCTCTGAGCTGTTCAGTAGCAGTTTGAAGTGAGAGCTAGAGTTTACAATGTCTCATTTCAGAAATCAGAAGTAGCCAAAAAAGCAAATCCATAATAATGCATGTTAATCCAAAAGAACTATCAGGAAAACAATGGTCAGCGTTGATTTACTGTATCAACTCGTAGTTTTCTCACACGTCCTATTTCAAAAAGATAAATAGTAGAAATAGGAAAGCTTGAAAAAAGGGCAGCAGGGATGATTACAGGTATCACGAGTTACCACATAGGGAATGAGCATTAAACGAGGGCTTTTTAATTGGGAAGAGAGACAGTTAAAGAGAAAATGTGCTGTGAAATCACAACTGGTGTGGAGAGGGTAGTTGGGAACTGAGTGTTTGCTGACTTTCCATTTAATAACAAGGGGACTGTTGAAACAATGAGGGCACACATCCAAAGTAAGCAAAAGGAGGTGATTTTTCATGCAAGAGTTAACTGAGTTCTGCAGCTCTCCACAACAGGACGTTGTGATGCCAAGAGTTTCTTTGGATCCAAGGGCAAGTTCACTGAAGAAGACTCTGAGAAGGGTTAACAAGTACACAGAAACCAATCCAGCAAAACATATTTTCTGAGCTGAAGCCACCTGAAGGCTGGGGGACCGTCTGAGGGGACAAATAATTTACACTTGTCCCAGTCCTTGTCTTTGCCAGGCGATTTAGAGCTGCTGTGGCAGGTTGAGAGTGGGCTAGAAGTAGCTGTGGTTTAGCCCTAAGCAGCTGTTCTTAATGTCAGTGTTCATGGGTCGTTACTCTTTGCTGTTCCACGTCGTTCAGACAACAACACGTGTGCACTGAGAGCAGCTTGTTGTGGCCAAGCATGCAAATGAAACAAACCTCCTTGATCCAAGATGATGGCTCGGAGTTAATTTATACAAATACCTTTTTTAAGTGATTGCTTATCAGGACAAGAGAAAACCACAGGAATCATAGAAAGGTTAGGGTTGGAAGGGACCTTAATGGTTATCTAGATCCATCCCCCCTGAACAGGCAGGGACACCTCCCACTAGATCAGGTTGCTTAGAGCCTCATCCAACCTGGCCTTGAACACTTCCAGGGATGGGGCTTCCACAACCTCCTTGGGCAATCTGAAATGGGCTCAAGTTGTGCCAGGGGAGGTTTAGATTAGATATTATAAGGAACTTCTTCACTGAAAGGGAAATTAAACACTGGAATAGGCTGCCCAGGGAGGTGGTTGAATCACCACCTCTGGAGGAGATGAGAAGATGTGTAGATGTGGTGCTGGGGGACATGGTTTAAACACTGGACTTGGTGGGTTTAGGTTAATGGTTTCAGGAGTTAGGTTATGGTTGGACTTGATGATCTTAAAGGTCTTTTCAAATGAGCTGTGATTCTATGATATCATCTGGCTCAACCAACCATCTGCAATGTCTCTGCTGGGGAAATGCAAAGTGCTGTCTTACAGTTAGGAAAAGCCAAAAGGAACCATCTGAGTGTGTCATTCTGTTGTCTTTTGGAATTCATTTATGCACATAATAATTGTAAAAATATAGACAAGGGTTTTTTGCTGGTGGGTTTTTGTACTAGTTGTCACAAGTTTCAACAGTCAGCAACTTGGATAATCATTAGCCCAATGTTCCATCCACAGGTTAAATTAGGAGTTGTAGAACAAAGCAAATCTAGGAAAAAAAAAATAGGCATGCTTTAAGTAAATTTCTCTAATCTGCTAAATAAAATAGTACCAAAAATAGCACTGCTGTCACTAGAATCACTGAATCTATCAAATCTGTTCCAGACCACACTTTGGCAACACATTTTTATTTATTTAGAAAAATAATTTAGCTCATATCTATTCATCACTTAAGCAAGGCTTGACTATTCAATTTGTCAACTAACAATTGAAGCTCAGAGCCTTCAATAAATTGCTGAACAAGAGCATTGCATAGCAGGGCTCGGAGTGACCACATTAGGGTATTCTCACAGAGAGAAACCAAGTTTTATTTTCATGTAGCTACCTCAAAGATAATTCTGGGCTACCCTGAAGTTTCAAGTTGCCACGTTGCATGGGAGTTTCTAGAACATTAGAGCCAGCGTGTTTCAGAACGTTAACTAGTAGCTATTTCTTCTTTTAGAGGTAATGAATTTTAGGAATGCAAGACACAGAACACTTGCAGCTCAGACAGGAGAGCCCCGAGGTTCAGCAGCAGCTGGGACTGAGCACAAGCCCCTTACAAGGCAACAGGAGATTTACATCCTGTATCAAAAACAGTCCATTAAAAAAATACATCCTTTCTAAAGGATAAAAATTTACTAATTCACTTTCCAGCCTGGCAAGTGTTGAATGGTTTTGATTTCAACACAATCTGAAAAGTCCCTTACACGTGTTTCAAGGATTAGGAGGCTTTTTTCATTCTGCTCTCTTAGTCTTTGCATGACTTTTCAACGTTTAACACAAGTGGCACGTTTTTGTTTGGATATTTCTTTTTAGGTAATGAAGCTGGTTTAGAGCTGGAAAACAAAAGAAACAGGAAAAATAGAGAGACTAATTAATTACATTATGCAGGAATGTGGGGTTTTTTATGGCTTGACACAGTGCTGTGAAAATGCCTCCTGGACCTAGAGAGGAAGTGTGTAAGTGGCATTTCATCCATAACAAGACAGAAGTTCTCACTATTTAGAAAGTAAAATTAGTTCATCAGACTCTTAGCCAAATATAATACAATATAAATATGCAAAAACTCATGTACACTGTACCTAAAATTATAATGATATAGATTACAGTTCTTGCTTACTATAATCTGGGGAAAATTAATTGATTTTTTGTGTGTGTGTGGGGGGGTATTTCTACATTAAACTGAAACTTTTTTTCTGATGAGGAAGAATGTTTACTTTTTCCTCATTTTATTTTTCCAGTGGGAAAATAAAATAGGGGTTGGAGGTAAAACTGTTTCATCAGGTCTACTTATATTTGGTTGTAACTTTGGAGTTTCTTTGATCTGAATATAAGCTAGAGGCAAGGAATCTGGAATTCAAAGGCTTTCTGAACAGGTCGTACAAGACTATACCACTAAGAGGAAAATCCTGACCTACTGAGAAAGAGGTACAAGGAGGTTAAGAAGAGTTTCAAGCCTCTGCTTCCTGTATTTCTGTCCATGATTCTTTTTCCCTCAGGAATTGCATGATACAGAAAACAATCTGCATTTACACGAGTCTCTGCAAATATACAAAGAGGGCTGTCTGGTCACACCTGTGACATTGCACAAAGGTTACCTACCTGCACACTGGTTTAGTCAAAACTGGTTCTTCCTTAACTGGAGGATGAAAATTCTTGTCGAGCTTCTTGGTAAATACTTCTTGAAACTTTACTTTCAACATTTTACATAATTAATTGTGTATTAGACAGTGAAAACAGGATTATATAGTTGTCAGTAAGAGGCTAAGAGTTATATTTTAGGCATCCTCCATAATACTTCACCAACAGAGGATTTTCCTTTTATAATGAAGTCAGTCAATTATAAAACCAGCTAATTCTAATGCAGGTTTAAAAACATGACAATTGGCAAGTGATTAGAAATAAATTCTGTTTGAAAAAAAAAAAGGCTTCAAGCCACTAGAAATAATGCAGTTGTTACGTCAGTTGTGCAAAACGAGGCCTTAGCATTTGCAGATACTGAATTTGTAAAATAAAGTCATTTATCATTCATGGTAATGGAATTGAAACAATGTAACAGGGAACTGAAAGACTCTGCAGAGAACTGTAAACTGTACATGCTTGTTTTTCAAAGCTCTTTGTATGCTTAGCAATTACAACTGCCTTGCAATATCAGTGTTTTCTAAAGGTTCCTTTGTAAATGAAAGTTGATATATTAAATGTGTCCTGACCATTCTAAAATACAATTAGATATGTAGATACAGGATACAGAGCTGCCCCGAGTTGGTTTTAAGTTCCTTTGTTTCAGTCAGTGGAGAAAAACAGGCACTTCTTGGCTGTTGCTCCTGTAATTAAGGATTGTTCAGTATGGCAGAAGAATTGTGCAATGTGAATAAAGATCTCTGGCTTCTTTCAGAACTGTTTCCTGTAGAATTCATCAGAAGTGATAAAGGAGTCAACATAACAAAATCAAAATTTCAAAGGAGGAAATACTTTCAAATATTAACCCTCTGAACTCGGCAAGCTTGTAACTCGGAGTGAATGAGTTGAATTAGGTAGAAAAATTAAGAATCAGGAAAAATGTCTTTATCAATAATCTTAGCTTGTTATCAATACAAAATACTTGTGTAACAGTATTTCTATAACGAATGTTAAAATGATCAAATAAGTTGACTCTAAACAAACAGTATGTTTTGGTCAAAATTACTGAGAATAGGAACTAGGCATTTCTGAGAACAGATTACAGAAATTCATTGTACAAAAACAAGAGGAAAAACATCTAGTAGATCAAACCTGTTTAAACTGCATTTTCTTAAGGAGATTAATTTCATCTCAAACTTATGCAGATGATTTACAAGACCTCTCTTGTCTTGATTCTGCCCCTCTACTCTGCTCTGGTGAGACCCCACCTGGGGTGCTGTGCACAGCTCTGGAGCCCTCAGCACAGGGAAGACATGGAGCTGTTGGAGAGGGTGCAGAGAAGGGCCACCAGGATGATCAGAGTGCTAGAGCAACTCTGCTGTGGAGACAGGCTGAGGGAGTTCAGCCTGGAGAAGAAAAGGTTCCATGGTGACCTTAGAGCACCTTCCAGTGCCTGAAGGGGCTCCAGGAAAGCTGGGGAGGGGCTTGGGACAAGGTAAAGCTTGTAGTGAGAGGCCAAGAGGTAATAGATCAAAACTGGGAGAGGCAAGATTTAGGTAAGACATTAGGAAGAAATTCTTTAGTGTGAGGGTGGTGAGACACTGGCACAGGTTGCCCAGAGAAGCTGTTTAAGCTCCTTCCCTGGCAGTGTTGAAGGGCAGGTTGGATGGGGCTTGGAGCAACCTGGTCTAGTGGGAGTTGTCCCTGCCCATGCAAGGGGTTGGAAGTAGATGATCTTTAAGGTCCCTTCCAACTCAAACCATTCTGTGTTTCTATGATCTCAGATGGTCCGAGACAGCTACGTGCAGGTCAATGAGTTGAGCTTTAGGTGTCAAACCTGCCATAATAGTCAATGCAGGTCTAGAATGTGGAGAACTTTTTGGCTCATCTGACATAAACGCCTGCATTTGGTCAGATCAGCAGCGTCGTAGTCTCCACTGAGCACACTGGCCAGAGGGTGGTTCCCTTCTCTGCACTGGGCAGCTACTGCAGTTTGTGCAGCCCAGTGTGTTGGACACTGGCAGGGTGTTAGGGCCTGAGCACTGTCCTCTTCTAGCTGGCTAAGCCAACAAATCCAGACCAGGGCCACAGCCCAGGGCTGGGCACAGCCATAGCTGCTATGCTGCTGGGGCTTAAGAGCAGCTTCCAAGGGAAGGAGGGGTAAGTCCTTACTTCTCATACTTTGGGAGATCTCCAGGGACACTAGAAGCCAACATACAAGCAGTTTAATTTAGTCCTGGATGATGATGCATTCAAAAAGATTATCCATTTCACTGGCAAGTAATAATAAATCTGTCAAGGTTTTCAGTCATACTTGTTTACACCTCTCTGAGGACTTGCACAGGGTGCTCATGAACAGAAATTCTAAAAGCAGTTGTCTCCATAACAATGATAAGACTGTTTTCATGTGTATCAGTGCATTAAAATCTTAAATTATTATTGGCTTGTTAACAGTATCACCTCAATTGTAAATAATTGAATGTTGCAACCCTGGAGAAGCATAAATAAAGATATTTCTACACATATAAGTTGCCAGGCAGAGGCAAAGGTTCAGTTGCATCCAGTTTTGTTGATGTTGGTGAACTGTCATCGTGCCTTTCAAGCTTCCTCTTGTGTTCTCAAAAGGGAATTCCCATTTAATGTAGGTAACATATTGATGTTCACTGTTAAAGAAAGTTCTGGTGTTTCCAAAGCTCTAGTGTGCAACTGAATTGAGTAGAGCATGTCTTTAATAGCCTTATTTTTCTTATTACTGAGACTTGCAGAGACAAATTGATTCATTTGCCTGTGCTATTCTGCCACTGCTATCAGAGCTGTTCGGGTTGGTAGGGAAAGGTATTTCCTGGACAAACAGAGCACTGGGAAACGTTCCAGCATTTAAGCTGGGCTGCTTGATGAAGGAGCAGGCAAATGGCATGGATAGCAGTCAAGGAGTAGTGCAGGCATCAGAAATAACTTGAATAGTATTTGGATTAAGTTACCTGAAAGCTTCAGAAAGTCTTCCATGGAATCACAGAATGGTTTAGGTGGGAAGGGATCTCTGGAGGTCATCTTTTCCAAGCCCAGTGCTCAAGCAGGGCCACCTAGAGCCAGTTGCACAGGACCATGTCTAGACTTAGGTCCTGTGTCATGCTGCCAGCCCTGCAAGGATGTGTCAGATATTCTGGGGCACATGAAATTGCTGTATGAGCCTATGTTTAAGTGCCTGAATCACTCCCACGGGAGTCTGGAGATGTATTCTGCTGATTAACTCTCTAGGCTCCAGCCCCCTTGTCATTTTGGTGGCCCTTTACTGGACTCTTTCTTGCCTTGAGGAGCTCAAAACTGGACCCAATACAAGCAAAAGGCTGCTCTAAAAAACTGACAGACATTGTTGCAGTTAGTATTTTGTTTTCATGAATCTCTTGTACACTGTTCAGGATTGTTACAGGCTTTTGAAATGGAACAGAGAACACTGAAACCTGTTCCTTTGGAGCAGCCAAGATCCATTTCTCCTCAGAAGAAGCTGGCAGCACTGATTAATGTCCAGCACTATCTGGGTCAGAAGGACTGTGTACAAGTTACTGAAAGCTATAAAAATGCATTAACATATTCTCCAACAGATAGTAAAGCAAGTCTTTTTAAAAATCTCAATCAACATCTGATTCATAGTATCTACATACAAGATAAGGGAGAGAAATGGCTCTGTTAGTGTTGTGTCCTCAAAAATATAGAAAAGAAAATCATGGAATCATAGGGTTGGAAGTGACCTCTGAAGACCATCAAGTCCAACCCCCCTGCTGCAGCAGGATCACACAGGGCAGATCACACAGGAAAACATCCAGATGGGTCTTGGAAGTCTCCAGAGAAGGAGACTCCACAGCCTCTCTGGGCAGCCTGTCCCAGGGCTCCATCACCCTCACAGTAAATAATTTTTTCCTCATGTTAAGGTGTAACTTCCTGTGTTGTAACCAATATTTATTCATTTTTCAAAACCATAGAATCACCATGGATAAATTATCAAATCATATTTCTGACACTTGAATGGAACAAGAGCCAAAAAGGGTCACAAACACAAAAAGGAAATGCAGCCATGTTAGCCATTTTTTACTTATTAATCTATTCAATAAAATAGATCAGACTGAAAAATATTTTAAAGTGTATGTGTAATATAGTAAATCATCAGAAGACAGTACCATATAACAAATGTGAAAATGATATCACACAACAAAGAGAATTGCTCAGATGTGGTTTTCTACTAGCAATAAAAGCTAGTTCTTAAAACCCATAAAATACTGGTTTGGGAAAAGTCACATTTAGATTTGTGAATGACTGATTCTCAGAGCCATTAACTGGCAGCAAATAGCATTGAATTAGAAATGAATTCCATCCACTTTTTACTGAGAGCTAATGAGATGCAACATACTGCAAGCTTTGATGTCTACCAGACACGTGCAGCTTCATTTAGATAGAACTGCTATTAACATTTTTTCAGGATTACACTGATTTTTGAAGAGGGGCCAGCTTATTATTGTTTGTATTTTACTTCCTCCTCGTTTCCTTTAGTGGTTTATTCATAATAGGAATAATGTTAGCCCTGTCACTTCAGATAATTAATGATGCACAGGGAAAATCAGTAGAGAATATCCTTTGCTGATTACTCATAATTACTTGGATACTGCAATAGTTGTGCTAATGGGGAAATCCATCTTTGATTTAATTACAAAAGTAGATTGAAATTGCATTGAAAATAATTGATTTGCTCTGTCTTCTATGATAGAGCTCAGTAGAGAGAAAATAAGAGGGTCCTGATACTTATTAAAATTGTTATCGAAATACTTCATTTTTAATTACTTCTTATTTTCTCAGATAGAACTGAAGATGACTTATTTTAATTTGGATGATTGATTATCCAGGGCCAATAAATGTTCCCCGTCTACCCACCATCACACTATTTTTACATGAAAGTAATAATAATGATAGGTGAGCATCACTATGGTTTTTTTTCTTCCCAGAAAATGGAGTGGAAAAGGAGTGAAGTAATGGAATTATGAAAATCAGAGCTCTGTATCCCCCCAAATGCAGGCTTTTTAGGACAGAAAAAAGATTCACTCTGTGCACATGTACGAGAATTGAAGAAATGTTTGGGGTTTTGTGGGTAATTTTGTGCCAAAGTGGTGACACTGCTCCATCCATTACAGTGGGACACCAGATGATGGGTTCGGACCTCTCCCTGCAAAGTGGAAATGTCCCACATGCTTGTTGATATGGTAATTATGATGCATTCTGATAGGATTTAAAATCACTGAATTTCCACCATTGCTCAATGCCCGGGCTTTTTCTTTCTGCATCTCCCTGTATTTTTGCAAGTTTTAACCTTCTAGAGGGTGGCAGATCTCGTGTTCAGGGAACAGAAGCATGAACAAGCAATAAACCTTTACCAGAATGTTGTGTAAAAATCACCAGGTATATAACATTATGTAAGCTTGAAGATTGTGTGTTTGTTCAGATTTCCACTCTTAAGTTTTAAAAAATTAACTTGTGGAAATGTGACAACTCTGTTTCCTTAATTTCTCCAACAAAATTTTCCCCTTTTGGGAAAAATCCAGAATTTCTCAGGACTTTCTGTAGTGTCACATATAGAATATGAATAGGCCTGATGTTTTCTGGAAGAGCTTTCTACTTAAAAAAGCTGGACATACTAGCAGCACCTGAATTCTTTTTGGCCCTGTGGCTCTGCCATTATTTCTTTTTAAAACCTTATGCTTTTCCCAAGATATAAGCAGTGTTACTATATCTTAATAATTGCAGCTCTCAAAACAAAACATCCTGCATTATTTAAGACAATAATTAATTTTTGCCAGATTTGAAAGGACCTGATTTATTGTAAGGTAGAGATAAAAAATACTCTACTGCTTTTTAATTTTTAGGTAACTTTTCAGCCATGAAAACATGATTTGATTTGCTGAGAAGTGATAACCTTGGTAAAGCTACATTTTTCTTTGAAAAGGTGAAGAAACATGATTCTTTGTGGAACCTGCATATAATTCCTGAAAGGCCCCTACTGCTGGCAAGGCATGCCAAGGAATATTTGTGGATTGGGGATTTTCAGAGCAGTGCTGGAGAACCTCTGTGCAGTTTATGTGACTGCTTTAAGGCTCAGTTTGCTAAATGTTATTTCTTCATGTGCACAAATATGAAATTAGGGGTTTCAGACTTGCTTACAAGGTAGAACTGGTAAAAATGCAAACTTCTTAATAAATCCAGACTTCTTTTGGAAAGTACTGGAGCATGAAGGTGGGCAAAGCTGTAAGTACAGTGAAACGGATGCTCCACATGTAAGTGTGTTGATCTGAAAATCCCAACTGCTGCTACTTAACACAAGAGCTTTGATTGCAAATATTCCTCCATCTACAAACATTAGGAAAGAAATCCTGTCTTAAATTATTTCACTGAGCCAAGATTCTGACCAAAACCTTTTTCCATAATGTAGTCAGAGAAATAAAATATGTTCTGTAACATATTGTAAAGAGCACCTGTTTATTTGAGGGATTTCAAAGCATTTTTTACACATATAAGTTAAACATATGACTTCTATATTCTACTAATGTGGAGTTTTCCAGTTGTGTATCTAAGTCCAAGTAGTTCTTAGTCTGCTTTTTAGCTTTAGATCTTTTTGGCATTTGGCTTTAAAATGAGAGGTTATAATTATAGGGTTGCACATTTAATATGCATCTGTAAATGATGTATCAAAATACAATTACACACAGCTGATTTGGACTATATAATTAATTGGATGAGAAGCTCTTCTTTTGCTGCATCATTCAGAATGCTCAAGACCAAACTGTTTGTAACTGAAATCTGTTTAACTCAGGTCTTTAGTGATTTCTTTATGCCTTGATTGCCCAGAGCAAGTCTCTAAGGGTGTAAGTGACTGGGATCTGTTAAATATGTGAAGACACAGTAGAGAGTTTCTGGCACAGATCTTTCAGCCTGCACTGCATTGTCTTTGCAGCACTGAATGAAATACTTAATAAAATGTTCATTATGGAGATGTGTTATTTTTTTTTACTTCTGAACATTGATATCTAAATACATTATACAAACTCAAGCTCTTTTAAGAACTGGCTGTGCTGAAATGGGAGGGTCCTGCTCTTCCTCCTGCTGTTCCACGTGGTCTCACCTGCCTCTTTGCACAGGCTCTGAAAATCATCCCATTCTGTACCTGCCTCGTTCAATTTCTGAAATGACAGAAAAATAACCAGCAAAAATATGAATATTTCTTCTCCCCAGGTTAGTGAATCAAATCATTTCACCAGGTGAGAGGAAAATTTCCAGAAATCAGAGCAAGTAGAGACCTTGTTACCAGGGACAGCGTGAAAACAAGTTACTATTTTTTTGGCACCAACAAGCTGCTAGAGCAGCTCAGCCCTGTGTGTGACACTGCCCTTGGCACAGCTGATGGAGCTTGACTGATTGTCACTTCTGAGCTATGTAAAGTACTTGTAACTGGAGAGTGGCTGAGCCAACACTCCAGTGCTGGTTGCTGCTCCAAGAAATGATCCCTGCTGGTTGCTCAAAGATATTAGAAATAATTTCTTTACTGAAAGAGTTGTTGAACAGTGGAACAAGCTGCCCAGGGAGGTGGTGGAGTCACCATCTCAGGAGGTATTTAAAATAAATATAGATACAGAGCTTAGTGACATGATTTAAGCATTGAATGGGTAAATTAGGTTATGGTAGCGGGAATTTAGGTTATGGTTGGACTTGATGATCTTCAAGGTCCCTTCCAACCAGGATGATTCTATGATGCTGTGATCCTGTGAAAGGACTTCCCTCCAGTCTGCAGTTGTTGCAGGAAATGCTGCTCTTCCTCAGTAATGCTCTTCACTATTTTGTCACCAGCACTGCAGTACAGGTGTCTTTGTGAACTGTGTTAAACAACAGGGTTAGCATCTGGCACAGCCCAGCTGTTCTCCTGCTCACTGTTTCCCAAAGGGAACATTTAGTAAAGCTCACGGATTTGCTGGGATTTCAGGGTGAGTGTGAGAAGCATCAACTGCGACGCTTAAGGCAGAAGTTGGGAGAGAAGTTGGCATCTGTGTCCTAGAGAGATTTGAATTGGCCAGTTCCCAGCAACACATTGACTGAGTTGAAATGCACTCAGTACCTGGCCAAAAGGACTACAAGAGCTGCAGAACCACTCTTTGTCTAAGCATAGAAGCAGAAACCAGCTATTTAAGCAGTCATGATTCTGTGCAAGAGTTGTGTTACTTGGGGAAAAGTCAACAAACACTCTCCTCCAGGGGTAACTTCCTCCTTCCTTGGCAGAGGTCACAGGGTTGGTGCCTGATTTCTCTCTTCTTTAAATGGTTGATTTTGCATTCATCTGTGCATCAGAACTGGCAAGGACGTCATCTGTAACACTGTAAGAACTGTGAAGCTTTAAATTAAAGGATGGCATAGCTGTGAGAAAACCTCTATGTCCATCAATATTTTAAGAAGTTAAACATCTGAAGAAATTTATCCAGTTATTGGTTATAAGCTTGCATACAGGTGTGTGCTTACTGCAAATATCACTCTTTTTTTTTAAATTGACTTTTATTTTCCATGGTGCTTTTCATAGGTAAACATGGAAACTTCATATTGAGAAGACTGATCCCTCTCTAATCTTTTCAAATAGGCACATAGGACGATCTAATTAAGCTCTGAGATAATTTTACAAATCTAGAAAGAGCAGTGAGTGTGGCCAAAGAGCCAATATGAATCAGATCTGTCTGAATTCTCTTGGACTCTATCCCTTCATGTGCTACATGACCACAACTTTTCTGCCAGACTGCTTATAACTAATAGGAGTGAGTTTTCTGCACCAGAAACTGAGCAAACAGTCTCACAATGTGGACAGCAGAAGGAAATGTTGTAGTTCTGGTATGATGTAGTTACTGGCACAGAAGGAGCTCTGGGTCTGAAGTTAAATGTAGAAAAATTCCCTTTGAGCCAACCAAACCTCTGGAGTTCAGGCTCTGACTTGGACTTGGTGATACTGAAGATGCAGAGCATGGAGTTAGTCAGTGTCCCAGCTCTCCTGATCACTTCATCAGTTGGTCAGTGTGAATTGGTCACTTCTGTAGAAAGCCTGGGGTTTTCTTTATTAACGATGAACATGGAGAGGGGATGTATCAGAATGCCTTTTTAAATTGTCTTTGCTATCATAGAATCATAGAATCATAGAATGGTTTGAGTTGGAAAGGACCTTAAAGATCACCCAGTTCCAACCCCCTGCATGGGCAGGGACACCTCCCACCAGCCCAGGTTGCTCCAAGCCCCATCCAACCTGCCCTTCAACACTGCCAGGGATGGGGCAGCCACAGCTTCCCTGGGCAACCTGGGCCAGGGTCTCATCACCCTCACACTAAAGAATTTCCTCCTAATGTCTAACCTAAATCTCCTCTCTTCAACGTTTAATCCATTACCCCTTTTCCTCTCACTACAAGCTCTTGTCAAAAGCCCCTCCCCAGCTTTCCTGGAGCCCCTTCAGGCACTGGAAGGTGCTCTCAGGTCTCCCTGGAGCCTTCTCTTCTCCAGGCTGAACAACCTCAACTCTCAGCCTTTTTCACCTTGTTTTTTCCTCCACAATGAGTAGCATTTTCTTCTTGACTTTAAACTAGAAGCTTTGAAATTAAATTAAGAAGAGTATTAGAATACTTCTACACAAATGTGTTTGCTACTTTTTTCCTTGTTGACTAAGGCCTGTAAAGAGACAGATTGTAAGCTGTTTATCTTGTGCTTTTTCTTCTTTACTTAAGGTCAAAGTGAACTTTTCCAGTAAACACACTGGGTCAGATTCTGATGTCATTAATACCAAACTTTTCCATTGATTTCAGTGGAGTTTGGAGGACCAGTATTTATAAAGTTTCACAGACTAATTCTTTTTAACTGCACAGTGTATTTGCTTGTAGAAAATCACACTCATAAGTCTAAAGAGTTATAAAACCAGTGGATTTCAGTGAACTGCTTTCTAGCTCGAGTTACTTAAAAAACTGAAACAAGATTGAATCATGTCCTGAGAGTTCTGCAGAACCTGGAGACAAGATCAAGCTACTGTGCTGCTAGAAGTAAATAAACAGGACATTATTTCTCCAGATTTATACTTTCACTTCCGTGTTGTGCATAAATAATTTTAATTATTGATGTTTTGCTCCTCTCCCAAGATGTTCAAGGTAGTCAAATCAATTCTGGGAAAGAGCAGTGTGAAAACACAAGTAGTTGAATGCTCTGGTTCTGATCCAACAAAATGTGTAATTACATGCTTCCTCTGCACAAATATATATATATATGCTTAATGATTTTAGTAGAGCTACATGAATGCTTAAAACTAATCATCAATCATTGAATGTATTAAAATGGGTAACATGTTTTGCTGCATAAAGGAGCCCTTTGACTTGGATTTGGCTAGCAGCTTTTTGAATAGTTCAGAGTTGAATCATCCAAATTCTTCATTCTGCACTGAGGAAATGTGTTGTCACATTGACAGCACCCAGCTGGAAAAGGTTATTCCTGGAAATTGTATCTTTGCCTGTAACGTGGGACATGGTTTTGTATCTTCTGTGCTCAATGTTCAGACAAGCTGAAAAGCTTCTGCAGGTGTTTTAATGACAAGAACTTTCGATTCAGATGTTCCATCTGGTTTGTCAATAACATGTTGCCCTAATGTAAAAATTTAATATATAAACTCCTTTATATTTTGAGATCCTAGGGACCTGTCCACAGGAATTCTGGTGCAAGATAAAAGGATACAAGTGCAGGTTTATGTCCAGTGGTTTTTAATGCTGTATTGGGGGCTTACTAGAAATGACAGATGACCTCCAGACCTCCATCCTCAACCATTCTGTGATTATGGGACCTTTTCCATTCCTCAGATATATCCCAGGTTTCTTCAAGCTGCAGCATCCCCCTTGGCCATAGTCCAGCTCCCTACCTCCCCTCCTGCCACTGAGAGCCAGCAATTTGGGGGATGCAGAGGAAAACTCCTTCAGCAGGGAGGAGGGAGCAGAAAAGGATCCCAAAAAAGGACTCAGCACATCCAGCCAAGGTCTGTTTAACATGCCCAGCCAACGCTGAACCTCCCTGTTTGCTATTGCTCTTTTAATCCAATTGACAAAGATCAGCTTATGTTACATTCAGTAGAAGACAAATGGACTGACAGATAAATTTATTGCAAGGGAATAGAACTTGTGCATCAGCAACTGCTCATAGGAACTGCTGGGTTCTTGAGCCTGGGTTTGCACTGCTTTGGTTTTGACTTGGTCTGAGAGCACTCCCAATTTATCAGGTTTTTTTCTCCTTCATGGCCCTGTGGGAACTCTGCAGCGTGGAGGTGTTTGTGTAACCTTGGGCTCTACCTTGAACACTTCACTGCTCCCCCTTTTTTTTTTTTTCCACATAGAGAACATTTTGGTTGAGTTTAATGATTTATGAGTATAGATAAATTGTATTAATAACAAATTTAGACACAGGTTCTATTTGATATTTTTGTATAAAAAGATTTTTTTCTTGGAAAAATGCTACTGCTTCGTTAAAGATGCTTCATTTTCTGGTTCAGTTTCTGGTTCTTCTTAGTTGCCTGGGTAAGTTGCAGCTGAATCACAGAATCAAAGAATTAGAGAACCATTCAGGTAGGAAAAGATCCTTGGGATCACTGAGTCCAACCATCATCCCTACTCTACAAAGTTCTCCTCTAAACCACATCCACCAACACCACATCCAACCAACCTTTAAACACACCCAGGGATGGTGATCCAACCACCTCCCTGGGCAGCCTATTCCAGTGTCTGACCACTCTTTCTGTGAGGTTATTTTCCTAATGTCCAGTCTAAACCTGCCCTGTTGCAGCTCAAAGCCATTCCCTCTTGCTCTGTTGCTAATTACCTGTGAGAAGAGACCAGCACCAACCTCTCTACAGTGACCTTTCAGGTAGTTGTAGGGACTGATGAGGTCCCCCCTCAGCCACATCTTCCTCAGACTGAACATTCCCAGCTCCTTCAAGCATTCCTCATCAGATTGATTCTCTAGGCCCTTCACCAGCTTCGTTGCCCTCCTCTGTCCTCGTTCCAGCACCTCAATATCTCCCTTGAATTGAGGTGCCCAAAACTGGACACAACACTCCAGGTGTGGCCTCACCAGTGCTGAGCACAGGGGGACAATCACCTCTCTACTTCTGCTGGTCACACTATTTCTAATCCAAGCCAGGATGCCAGGGGCTTTCTTGGCCACCTGGGCACACACTGGCTCATGTTTAGCCACTTGTCAATGAGAACCCCCAAGACCTTTTCTGCCAGACACTTTCCAGCCACTTCCCCAAGCCTGGAGTGTTGCCTGGGGTTGTTGTGGCCCAAGTGCAGGACCCAGCACTTGGCGTTGTTGAAGCCCAGACCATTAACATTAGTCCAATGATCTCATCTATCCAAGTCTCTCTGTAGAGCCTCCCTATCCTCATGCAGATCAACACTCCCACCTAGCTTGGTGTCATCTGCAGACTTACTGATAATACAGCCCATGTCCTTATCAAGATCATCAATAAAGATGTTAAACAGAAACATTCCCAACACCGACCCCTGAGGAACACCACTTGTGACCAACCCCAGCTGGATTTTACTCCAATGACCACCACTCTTTGGGCCCAACTGTCCAGCCAATAGCATTTGAGCTGGGAAAGGGTGAATCTCTCAACCTCTAAGTGATGCACATTAGTGCATATAAATTTCTTCTCTGCAGTTACTGGGCTAGGGCAAAACCTAATGTGGATACAATAGTTCCAGCTTTAAGGGTTTCTCTCTACTGCAGGAATATCTACATGAGATCTGGCAGTTTTCTGAGGGAGGAGAGGGAGGAAACCTTCCCCCTGAAGAAACAAGGGGATTTAGGTTGGTGCTCAACCACCTGGCAGCCAAGGTAGGGAGCATGGGTAACAAGTCAATTTGTGTGAGAGCTTTGTATCTTGAAGCCCGTTTATGGTATTTTTCAGCCATGAAGGCTTTGAAGACAACCTCCAGGATGGAGAGTGTTCACAGTGTTACCACCTGCAAGTCTCAGTCACTCAATCTTTCAGACTTTATCTGGCTGCCCACGTTTGTTGCTGGCAGTAACCTATGGTGACTGATGCTTCTTAGGAATCCACATGACAAAATGCACTCTTTTTGTGTGTGTGTGTGGTTAGGAGCAATCTCTGGAAGTTCCCTAAGGGATGCTCTTCAGAAGGATGTGCTGACAGAAGGAGTCATTTGAGGCCATGAGGCCCAACCAAACAGCTGGAAGTGGCAGGTAATGCTGCTGTGCTGTGCTTGAAAAAAGCCTTCTGCTTGAAAAAACAGTGAGAAAATGACAGCTTCCACTGTCCAGTGTCACACACCTCGTTTCTGCAGAGGCATGGCCTGGCTTGGGTGTCAAATATAGTATCACAGAATCACAGAATGGTTTGGATTGGAAGGGACTCTCAAAGGTCAGCTAGTTCCAACCCCCTGCATGGGCAGGGACACCTCCCATAGACCAGGTTTCTCCAAGCCCCATCCAACCTGGCCTTGAACACTTCCAGAGATGGGACATCCACAACTTCCTTGGGCAACCTGTTCCAGTGTCTCACCACCCTCACAAAAAAAACATTTCTTCCCAATATATGCTGTTGTTTGATCCAGGTATCCTTTCTGATTGCCTATGCTGACTTCCCAGGGTACTGTTCTCACATCTGTGGTGGAACCCTCATCAGCACCCATTGGGTCACTACTGCAGCCCATTGCCTCAGCAGGTAAGTAGAATAAAAAGCATTCAGACTTGCTCTGCTCCTCATTCTTGCTGCAGGCAGGAGCCAAACCCTCCCCACCCTTGAAGCCCCCCACTGGGGCCCTTCCTTGCACAGCTGGACATCTCGCTGCACACTTCACCAAGGGGACTTAAACCCCCGTTTGCTTTAGCCTTGATTTTCCACGTTAATCGCTGACTTCCTGGGAGTGGAAATCAAGCTGATTGCCGATTTGCATAAGAGGAGGTACATTTGCATGAATATGAAGCTTTCAAGTGGCTTTACATCCTGAGAAACCTGCACAGAGAGGGAAAGCCTGAAGGAAAGGCCTGGCTTGCAGCCCTGTTGTACCATTTGCTCTGCAGCATCTCTAACATGCACTGCCCAAACAAAAGGTTCCCTGGAGCTGGAGAGTGCACTGATTTTCAACAGAGATGCTGTGCAGGTGGACCTTGCTGGGAAGGGTTGTGTGGGATGCAACGTGCCATGGAGCACTTGCTTGCAGGCACTATATTTGCAATGGTGGTGATAAACTGGGGTTTCAGCCCTTCCTGGGGTGTGCATACGTGCAGATGTGTGTGTGTGGGCATGTAGATTGAGATAATAGAGTCTGATCTTCACAGCATCTTGGGAGGTGCTAGGAGGTCTCTGCTCCCATGCTGCTGGGGAGCTGTCAGTCCTTTGCAAAGAAAGCAGCACATGATTTCATTTTCACGTGCAGGACAGTGAGTAACTAACTAGTGCTCCTTAATCCTATCCAGTCATTCCTCAGTCACTCAGATAATTTGGCTGAATATGTTCTTCTTCCTCTGATCCAGGGGGACTCTGATGGCCCTCTAAGCTGCTACAAAGATGATCAGTGGCAAGTCCATGGGATTGTCAGTTTTGGGCTAGTTCCTTACTGTAACACCTACAAGAAGCCAACAGTCCTCACCTGTGTGTCAGCCTGCGTGGACTGAAGACACAATGTAAGATGCTTGGTGCCTGTGAGGCACCATGAAGCATCTCCCATGAAGGCCAGGGAGTCCCAGGGGAACTGGAGTCTTTCATTTATTAAACCATCAGGACTTGAAATGGGAGAACTGGGGAGGTCTAAGATCAGGATATTTGGTGCTACTTCTGGCATAGTCAAACAATGGTAAGGAAAGAGCTGCTGTCTTGGAGCTGAAATGCTCTGCTGAGGATCATGGACAAAATTCAAGCAGGAGCTGGGCTCTGTGTCCAAAAAATTATCATTGCCAAAATCTTACTGCTGGAAACCATGTAAGGAATTAACTGACTGGTGAGTGGGAAATGCAGCAACCACGAAGTGTCTCTGCAGGTGCAAGCCCTGCAGTGCTGCACCATGTGCTCTCAGCTTTACGTTTGGGAATGAGCAACGTGCCCTTTGCTCCCAGAAATATTGTCTGGCACAAGCAGATGCTGTTTCCCAGGCACAGGGGATGATTTTCTGGAAATGCTGCTGTAAACCTTGGGACCTGCTGGAATGAAAGGTGGGAGATGTATTTTAAATCACTGCAAGGAAGAGGGAGGCTAATGTGGTCCATAAACCTTTCTGGGTGGGAACAGGTTGTTAGAGCAGTCCCCTGACCCAGCTTCAGAGCACTTACATGGGATGGAGACTTGCATGATTTTGGCTCTCTGCTGAAGTCACCTCTTTTGTTTTCCAGACTATGGAGAACAATGGGGTGTTCTAGAGCAGGATCGACAGCTGCATGAATATGAGAAGAGCTAGAACGAAGTATGTTTGCTCATTAAGCCTCCTCTCAACCCTTCTACACATCTCTGGGCTATTAATAGGAAGATTTGGCTGAGAATTTAATAAAGTATCAGTGATTTCAACCAGTGGCCTGTGGCTGTGTTTGCTCAGCCTTAAGCACTGGCTCAGTCCTGGTCAGCAGGGAAGGAGGTTCCAGAAATGCCACAGCCTGTAATGACAATATAAGCTGGTGGCAGTGTCCTTGGCTTGGGGCTGGGCTGTGGGCAGTGAGCACCACTCTTCAGGGCTGTCATTTTGTCCCCAAACCCACCCTGCAGGAAATGACCATGATGTTTTTTTTCTTGCTGAGGGATTCATTAGGGATAACTCCACCAGCAGTGGTCAGCTTGGTGCTTGCAGGTCGGTGGGAGCAGAGCAATGGGGTGACTTTGCTGGGCACAAGTATAAACTGGGAGAGGAGTGCATGGAGAGCAGCCCTGCAGAAAGGGATGTGGAGGTGCTGGGTGGCAGCAGGCTCAGTGTGAAATCATGTGGGCCTTGGCAGCCAAGAAGGTAAACTGCTTCCTGAGGTCATCAAATGCAAGCATAGCCCGTTGGTCAAAAGGATTTGGGGCTTGTCTAGTTTGGAGAAGAGGAGGCTGAGGGTGACCTCATGGCTCTCTGCAGCTTCCTGAGGAAGGGAAGTGGAGAGGGAGGTGCTGATCTCCCAGGTATCCAGTGGCAGGATAGATGGGAATGGTTCCAAGTTGCACTAGGGTAGGTTTAGACAGGACTTTAGGAAGCATTTCTTTACCAAGAGGCTGATCAGGCACTGGAATAGGCATCCTAGAGAGGTGGCCAATGCCCCAGGCCTGTCAGTGTTTAAGAGGTATTTGGCCAATGCCCTTAATAACATGCTTTAACTTTTAATCAGCCCTATATCTGTCAAGAGGTTGGAATAGAGGGTGGTTGTAGGTCCCTTCTAACTGAAACAGTAAATTCTGTTCTGATCAATTCTATTCTAACAGCAGCCAGCAGAAGTTTTTTTCTTGCAGAACTGGATTCTCTTTATATTCCCAAACAAACAGCTTCAACACAGCACTGCTCATAGAGAGCACCTGCCTCAAGTGCACTGGCCAACTCAACCTGTAGAAAGAGCAATCCATCTAACTCATTATTAAATTCAGTCAGTGCAGGATGAGTATTTTTTTTCATTCATTTTATAAGACTAAGAGCATCGAAAAGGGCATTTCTGGGGAGTGCTTGTCTAGTGAGGAAGCAATAAATTCAGTGTAAAACAATCCCCTGCACTGTTAGCCATGCAGGGGCCCATACTTCAGCCAGCTGGACAAGCCTATCCACAGGATATAACATTTCCAAATGAAAGCCACGTTCCTACTTGACACACAGCGGGGTCAGTAAAGGGAGGGAAGGAGGAAGAGACAGAGATGTTCATGCGCAAGAGAGCAAGATTTTTCATTTGATGAACCACAAAACCTTCTTCCAGGAACACACAGGGAATCCCAGAACCTTTCCTCTCCCCCTGTGCTGTGTATTAAAGGAGCATTTATGAATGGCAGATTTTGGCTTAGCTCGTTTTCCATGTTAAACCACCTCCGTCCCTTCCCTCCTGAAGCTTGCACACACTTAAGGCACAGCAGTATTCTTGCAAAATCCTTTTTTTTTTTTTTGGGAAATGCACATTCCTGCTCGCCAAAGGCCACTAGAGGGCAATGACAAACCGAAGGAACACCCGGTACGGTTATCGCCAACTGCTAAAGAAGTTTTGTGGGCCCAGAATGATAAAGTGGCCTGTGTGCAGCCTTGCCCTCCGTCCTGCGTGTTTGCTTGCAGACACAGAGATAAGCAAGGACACACAGGAGCTGCTTTTCAGCGCTGTTATCCAGAGGCCCGATTTGCAAACACATAAATCTTCCTTATTACCGTAAGAGCAAATGAAAATGAAACCAGCAGCTCCTTCCTCCAGGCTTGTTAAGGAGTGGACTCCCAGATCTATCTTTAGCTCTCCGACTTACTGGACTGCACTTGGCAGCGTCTCCTGGGTGCTCCGTAACTTGGAAATTCTCCTCTTCTGACAAATTAAAAAGCCCGAATCTCAGCTTTAATATTACTGAATGGTTCTTGCTCCTTCTAAGAGTGTGTGTGTGTGATTTCTGCTGCTCAGGTTGAAGTATTTCACTTCTCCTGAATCTGTTTGGCTCACGGAGGGAGTGATGTTCCTTACAAGAGCACTCAGCAGCCAAGTGACAGGAGCATGCTGACATCTGAGATCTTGGCCTGACTGGATTCAAGCTTTTCTCTTTGAATTTCAGAAGGAATGAAACAGATACAAATTAAAGGCTTTGGGAAATGAGATTTTTAAAGGGAGCCCCTCAAACCGCTGCTAAAAATTACGCAGACTCTGAGAAGTGAGGTATTAGAGTGCCTGGTGGTTTGGCAGTGTCTGGTGCCTGGTCTAGGGGTCTATGTCTGTGTGCTGGGTGCGTGGGCCATGGGGGAATTTGGGGATCTCACATGGAGTCCCATTTTCTCGCCAGCCTCCATCCTTGGCCTGGGCTGAGCAGAGCTGGGACAGTCAGGGACATCACTGCTCCCTGGGCCAAAAGCAGTCCTGGGACCCCCTTAGCAATTGAATGAGTGCCTTGCCACGACCCAAAATGCCACAGCCACCCCCTGTCTGTCCCCTGACATGACAGTGGTGACGGGCTGTCCCTTCTTCTTCCCACAGCCGTGCAACTGCCCCTGGTCTCTGTGGAGCAGCTGTGGCCACTGGGTGCCTGAAGCCTCTTGTCACAAGCTGCTCTGAAACCAGGCTGGACACTGCTCCTTTAAATTCTTCCTCCACACCAGCGAGCCCTGGATCTGTTCCTGCAAGAGCCAGGAGGAGAAACATCAGGCTTCACCCGAAGGAGCAGAAGAATCAGGTGCTGGAGACGTAGAGCTCTAATTCAGGGTCATTATCACCTCCCCGGTGCCAAGAGGAGCATTTCTCTCTGCGTTTCGCTGACAGGAACAGCTTGTGCTGCTCAGTCGTGATTTATTGCGTAGGATAAGAGGCAGGAGATAGCCTGGCAGCACATGGACAGAGTGTATGTGCTTCTCCTGTGCCTCATTCACCCCTCACTGCCCAAGAGCCTGGCTAGAGCTGCTTGTTCCCCAGTGCCAGGCAAAGCTGTGATCCCAGGAGCACAATTTGGGAAGGAAAACGCTGTGCTTCACGCAGGTTTTACTGAGGGAAAGTACTAGGTGTCACAGCCATAGCATTCCCAGTGGTACTGGGAAAACATGGTGCTGTAACACTCACATTAATTCTTCCCATTCTTCTCTCTAAAGCTGGATGGTGAGGATGCAGGTAAACTAAGGAACAAACTAGTTTTTTGAAAGCAAGTGCTCCCTACATCTTGATGGGGAGCAGAAAAAGGAGACAACCATGGCAACAGGAGACTTATCTCCTGGGGCTGTTTCCACCAGGTGTAGGGTGCTCTGGTGAGGTGTGAGACTGGCTACAGCACCTTGAGCTGTTTGGGGAGGTAAGGCTTTAGATGCTGTGACACACAGCTTGGGGGTGCAGGGATCAAATACAGAGGTCAGTGCCATTAGTGATGGCTCAGCATGTTCCATCCTGCTGTGTCAAAGCAGCACAGCTCTCCTGAGGTCACTTTTCACGATCCTCACGGGGATGTCTTCATACCCTTGAGCATCTCCACTGGCCCTAAACACAACAGAGCTGGGGAGCTTCAAAGTTAGACACCGAGAAGCTCAGCAACGGGGTTCTCAGTCACAGCTTTGCTCTGGTTAGAGACATCTCCTCATCCAAATCCTACCCAGTTATCCTTTACCAGGAAAACCTTGCAAAATCTCTAGTCAAAATCCTACCATTGCTTCACCTAGTCCTTCCCTTGCTCACTTGCAGGCAAAAATGATGGGGATTTGGGAGTAGGACTACAAGGGCCTCCCTGTCCTCCTGGCAGCTATTCAGCCTTCATTACCAGAAAGCACTTTGGGATGCTTTGACTATGAAAAGCACTTAAGAACCATTAAGTTCTCATCTCTATTTACTCCAAAGTAGTAGCCAAGCATTTATTTCCAGGGAAGTGTAATAGAGAATAGCTTCCTATGCAGGGCAGGAACAGGTTTAGTTTGGAGGGAGGTCTTTTCACATTATTCATCCTGGTGGCAGGGTTCTCCTGTGATGTTTTACCCTGGCGTGAGGCTCATGGAGTCCCCGGGGATTCAAGTCCCCAGATCATCTGGACCCCTTCATTCTCCTCAGCTGGACTGATCTGAAAGTCTTCACAGCCTCTATACTTGTGCCAAAATATTTCAGCTCTGCTGGTCACAGATACTCCCCTTTTGGTGGCCTTCACGCACCTCCCAATGCAATGGAGTCAGGGCAGAGCCAGCCACAGGCATTTTGGTCCCTCACTCAGCTTTCCTGGCCAAAATGTAGGTGTGGATGGGGTTTTTGTGTTTACCTTCTGGAGATGGGTTCCTCCAGCTGTGGGAGGTGGTTTTCCTCCAGCCAGGCCAGGTGTGGAAACACAGCCAAGCCCCAGGACATCCCCACCTCTCCTGCAGACATGAACAGGCCACTTAACCCTTTATTTTTCTTTTTAACATGATATCTCACTGAGATACACGGAGTCTCTCGTCCTACAAAGAAGGGCCAGAGTCACTCAAGAGCAATTTGGCCAGCTGAGAGGCTGTGGGAGAAGAAGGCAGCTGTCCAGTAGATGGCAATGCTGCCATTCCCTCAGCAGCAGGCTTAGAGGTATAAAACACACTAAAGGAAACAGTGTGGATTAAGCAGCGTTGAAAACTCCTAACGGTCAGAGGAGGAAACTTAGTTCTCTCTATTAGCTGCTCATCTGAAGTCTCCCTTTAGCCAGAGTTCTGAAAAAACAGGAATTTTTGCTGGTTTATGCAGGGAAAACGGTGAAGCCAGGCTGCTTGCACTTCTTCAGTGCACTCAGCACCACCTGTTTCCCCACATGCTGAGGACCCACAGCTCCTCCAGAGATTATGACCACAGAGAGGCCCTCACATGGGGCAAAAATCCAAACTGCTTTCGTTTTGGTGTGTCATTGAGGTTGGTTTGGTGGAGAGGACCCTTCCTTGCGGAGGGATGAGGATTTCTGTGATGTTGAACATCATTACCCCAGAGAATAAGGAATAACAATGGAACTGTTGTTCTTTTTTCCCCATCCCATAGTACTGCCAGTCTAAAACTCAAACAGGCCACAGGAACATGTCAGTGGTTGTCAATTCTGAAGTGCCTCTTTAATGGGAAAGCCAAGCCTATGTCTAGGTCTGAGTTAAAACCTCAGCACCTGCAAACTTCTGCTCAGTCCCAGGCAAAATGCACTTGCAAAGGGGAGGAAAGTGCCTGTTAGAGCGACAGAGTTCTTGAAGCTGCCAGGGTTACAAAGCCATCACCTGGAATGCTTTTCTTGCCTTTGCAGAAGGCCTGGGGCACCCTGACCCTCTGCAGTGTCACACTGCTCAGCCATGTGGTGCAAACTTGCTTTTTTCTTCTTATCAACCAGAAAAAGTCTTTTTTTTTTTTTTTTCCCCTGACCTTCCTGTCTGCAAAGCAGACACAGGCCCTTCACGTGCAGGACCTGGCCCTGAGGAAATGCCTCCACTACTGCAGAGCCAACACCCCTGCCCTCACCTTGCCCTGGAGCTCCTGGCTTGGTGTTTTCCCCTGCAAAGATAAAGTCCATCCTACCTGTTATTTTATAGTTGTTCCTGCCGAGAAAAGTCCTCGGGTGTCGTTCCTGTGCGGCGCCAGGTCTGGAGGAGCTGAGCCTCCCCTTCCAGCCCGTTCCCCATCAGCCAGTCAGTTGTCAAGTGACTCATCCCCTTGTTCCGGAGGCTGTTCCACCACCCAAGGAGAAATGCTTTCTAGTCTGGTGGTTACAGGCACAGTTCAACTCTTGTAGGCACCGAAAAACGAAACGAAAGAGGGCGGTGAGTAATCCTGTGCCTCTGGGTGGTACATGCCAGGGGCTCAAGGTGGCTGGGCAGAGGGGAAAAAAGGGAACAAATGAAAATAAAGAGGGTGAGGAAGCCCTCAGCAAAGTGGGGAGCACACAGATGAGGTTAATTGGGGTCAATGAGTCACAGGTTTGCAGGGGTGGGAAGGAGCACTGCCTGCTGTCAAACGAGGCACAAGGCTCAGCTGTGTGTCACCAGGATGGGGCACGTCCGTCCTGGTGATGCACTGGCCTCCACCCTGCCACCACCTGGGAGCAAATTGAAGGGTGGACCTGGTTTCACCCCTTTTAGGATGCAGCCCTGTGAAAGCAGAGTCGCCATGGGATTAATGTCAGTGCCTTGCAGACGGATAATCCCCAACTAGCAGGGGAAACTCCTTCAGGGATTCTCCTGCCTTGCTCTTCAAAGCAAAAATGAACCCCTCTTGGCTTGAGAAACTCTGCCCAGAGAAGCTGTGGCTGCCCCATCCCTGGAAGTGTCCAAGGCCAGGTTGGATGGGGCTTGGAGCAACCTGGTCTGGTGGGAGGTGTTCCTGCCCATGGCAGGGAGGTCAGAACTAGAGGATCTTTAAGGTCCCTTCCAATCCCAACCAGTCTGTGATTCCCTGGGGAGATGCTGGAGGCTGATTGATGGATGTGGCACCTTGGGGCTGTTTTTGGCACCATCCTTTGAGGGGTGGCAGGCCCTCTGGCTATGATGCCCTTTGCTGGGACATGGCACAAAGACATCACCATGCATTGAAACCCACCAGTGTGGCAGCTGGTGCTGTGTGCTGGGGGGGATCTTCCCCTCCCAGTCAGAAAATAATTAATGTAAGAGGGAGTTATGGGCATAAAATTCATAAATGAAAAATATAACCACAACTGAACATCCTTCTGGGTGGAGAACCTGGGGCAAAGCATCACCACACATTGCAGAACAGCCACTGATGAACCTCTTCCCAGTATTGCTGCTTTTATGGCCCAGCAAATAATTTGTAACACATCATTTATCCAACTAACTGAGCTTCTCTGCCCTGGGGGCAACATTTAAAGATGTATTCCCAATGGAAAACTAGACAATGGCATTCATGGTCCGATTTCCTTTGCTTTCAGGTCAATGCCAGTGGTTATGGTTTACGCCCATGCTCCCGGGAGCAAGCCCATGGGATGGGAGAGCATTTCCCCATCCAAGATCCTGGGATTTATTCAGCTTTTCCTTTGCACTTTTGCTCACACCCTCATCCCATCTCTGCTGTTGCCTGGACCAAACGTATTTTCTCTGCTTTTCCCCTGGGGCTCAGGATGCTTCTTTTGGCTGTATCCTTCCAGGTCCTAGGGGTGCCCTGGGGAGGTGAGAAATGGTTTGTAGGCTGTGAGGGAAAGGTTTTCCAGGGATTTCTAAGGGTTTCCCAAGATTTCTCCTAAGTTCTTGGGGATGAGGGTGCTGCAACCACTGTTGTCTTTTCCATTCTCCCACAGAGAGGTGCAGCCAACATCCACAAGCCAAGCAAGCTCGGGGAACAACACAGCTGGACCCCAACCCCACGGACACAATTTTATGGGTTTTAGGGAAAGACAAAAAGGCATTGTGTCACACCAAGTGACACTGGTGGAGCAGGAAGCAATTTGAACAGGACAATTGTCACATGCCACCACAAGGCGATGCACTGGGGGCCATTGTCACAGGGTGGCTGAGAGGCCAGAGACACCCTGGGAGCCTCAGGAGATGCTCTCCAGGACACGGGTCTTGCTCTGCCAAGTAAGAGGTTACATCACATATTTGTGCTCATATTAATAAAGCAAATTACCAGCAAGGTCCCTTCTGGTCCCAGCCCTGGTGCTATTTTAAAATGCTCAATTTTAGCATAAAATTTGAAAGCAGGGATTGGCCCTGAGTGCCCCTCTCCAAGGAGACCCATCCCTGGATGAAGACTGTGGGACTCTGGGCAACCCTTGTTCATCTCCAGTTGCCCCAAGAGCTTCTCCTGTGTGACCTCCCAGGGCTTTGGTAGTGTTCCCTGCCACGTTTCAGTGTCAAGGTGACATTGAGCCTGTAGTGGACCTGGGAACACCCCAGAAGCTACCTGGAAAGCCCCCCCTCTTTGAATACCCAGCTGTGCTTCACAGAGGAGCACTCTGCAGGGACAGATGAGCTGTCTCAGCCCCGTGCCTTTTCCAGGGAAAATGTCCCCTTCACTCCAGGGACCGACCCTAAAGTTTGTTTTCTACAGTGGGACTGGTCCCATGCTGGTCCCTCGTCTCCCCAGCCCTCCCCCCCATGTCCTTCCTCCACACAAGGGCATGGGGATGCTTTTCCCTGGACTGCATTTGGGGGGGACATGAGAAAAGCAACAAGGGTCCTGAAGTTCAGGAGAAGCCTCTTGGAGAACACCAGGCTGGACCAAGGGCTCCTCCTGCCCTGGCAGGATGTTCCCACCTCACTAACTCTGGGTTGCAACCCAGATCACCCATTGGCTTTAAAAAGGAACCAAAAAAGCCAAAAAGCAAGAAAAAAGGGACAAGTAGGACATACAATGCAGCAGAAATTCTTGAACCCCAGTGAAGGATAAAGAGAGCAAAGACATTGCTGTATTCAAACAAAATTCGTTTATTGGAAGTGTAATGGAAATTTCTTCATATTGCTTTGATGAAATGAGAGACAGCAGCTGGAGACAAATATGCTTTTTTATAAACAAATGCAAATGGATAAGGTAAAAATAAAGCATTTTTTTTTTTAACTTGTACCTTTAAGCAACATAATCACAATATATACACAAAGAAAGCTAAAATAAAGCTATGTTGAAACCAAAGCGTTTCAATCAATACATTAGATAATTACAGATTGTGTCAATAAATACCCAGTTTTTAAACTGTTTAACAGGCAACTTTTTACACAGATACCAAGAAGAAAAAAAAAAACCAAAACAAACAAACTTATATATTTACAATTCAGTGCCCTGGGGGAAGGGGGAAAAAAAGGGAAAAAAAATCTTCCTTTTTTTTTTTTTCTTTTTTGGCACAAACACAAATAAAAAAGAATAAATTATAGAAAAAAAAAATCTACAAAGGCAGGAGTCCATCCCCGTCATTTCTTTTTTTAAAAGTGTGTGTATATATATTCATATAAAATACATACATATATTTTATATATATATATACACACAGAAAACTAGGAATGTTATAAAATATATTAGTGCCAATAAATACAGAACGGTACCAGACTTTTCAACTGTCAATATCTTTGATGCAGTCTGAAGGATAGAAGCTACCACCTAGGAGATAACTGAAGGGGATTGTTCAGTCTAAAGAAACGACGACAACAATGAAAAATAATAATAATTATAATAATTAATTAATTATATATATATATATATCCAGGAAATCCTCCATCTGCCAGTAGTATTCCTACAGTTGCCCTCCTGCCCGGTGGGGAGGTCCCCGGGGTGATGCCTCATGGGTGGGAGGAGCACAGAGCAAGCACCTGCTCATGGCCAGGGTGGGTCAGCTCCACTTCCAAGTTGACTGGCTCAATACCAGAGAAGATGTACAATTAAATAGTAATAATAATGATTAAAAAAAAACCCTCAAACAACCCAGCCTTCGCCGTATTTCTACACTGGAAGTTCCCTAAATGCTGGCAGGTTTGCGCGAGGTGCCGGGGAACCGCAGGTACCCAAGAGCACCACCCCTGTCGTGGGGATATAAACAGCTCAGCCAAGGGAAAAATCCTTACATCTATATCTTTAGGTTTCCCTACCTCCCCAATCTGGGTGTCTTTGCCTCCCTCAGGAGCTCCCACCAGCACCCAGCTCCCCGGGCAGCAGGGCTGGGATGCCAGAGGTGCCGCCTCCCCCTGGTGCCAGCAACGCCAGGCATCGCTCCACCACCAAACTTCACATTTCCCAAGGGGGATTGAAAGCTGGTTGGTTTAAAAGCCTTTTTTTTTTTTTTTTTTTTCCCCAATACCACTGGCATAGGCACTTAGTGTATCACCGACATAAAGATTTTATGTCCAGTTACATCTTGTGGCCAAATAGTGTCATGCTCTCAAATGGATTTAAATAGCAAAAGGCCAAGAGGGGCCCCAAGAGCCTTCCCAAACACAATGATTCTCATTTTAAAAATACAAAAGCCTTCAAGTTTTTCAGCTTTGTTTTCAGGCGTCATTTTTTCCTTCCCTCTAAAACTGTGCTTGAAGGGTAAGTAACCCAATAACCTTCATGCCCATCTATCTTTACTGCATTTACCCAATTTACCTATATTAAAAAAAAAAAGAAAAAAAGAAACAGCATAAACAGTCTGGCCCGCTAGTTTTGGAGCTGCAATGCTCTCAACCTTGGGGAGTCCTAAGGAGCAGTTGCTGAGGAGCACGGGCACAGTGTTGCTGCTGTTGGCTTTGCTCTCCCAAAGCCCCCCCCAGGCCTGCAAAGGTCCTTCTCATTGCACCCCCGCCCCCTCACCTCTGCATAGTCAGGCACCATAACTGATCATGAAAGATCTTATGGCCAAATCCTTAGGTAATTAAATAAATTACAAAATAATTTATGGAAAGGGTGTTGGGGTGGAGGGCGTTTTTTTGTTTTGTTTTGTTTAAATAGAGCTAGTTCAGATTATTTCTTGAAAAGTTGAGGGTTTTCCTTGGTTTTGCTCTCCATAGTGGGATTATGGAGATGAGACACTACCATCGTGTCTACTGGAAGGCTGATAGCGACCAAAGAACGTTGCACAAATGTTTCTCCCATCCCTCCCCTCCCACCCACTTGCATGCAATCTCATTTAGAAATGTGAAGTGACGACCTAACAGCCAACACATTTCAGCCTCAGAAAAACAACCAGGGTTGTCCTTAGGATGGGTGCTGCTGAAGGCCTTCTTGCCCTTCCAGGTCACTGATAAACCACAGTGCTATTCATGTACTACAGGTAGAAAATAAATAAATACAGATATATTATGCAAAAAAAAAAATAATGATTGTACACATAATACATCTGAGGTATTACCAATTTAAATAAGGTTTCATGCTAGTTCAAGCTTCGGTGGCTAGTTAAATTCTGGAATTTGCAATAAATAGATGAAGAATGATTATGTATATAGTGTATGGATCTCTTCTGTAAACCTCGTCTGGCTTAAACGTAAGAGCATGTTGGGCCAACTCTTACGCAAACCACAAATGTTCACAATAAATACAGCTTCAAAAGAAGTTGTCTTAAAAAGTTCCTGCAACACTGAAACATTTCTAGAAGGGGCTGCGTGTACGACTGGCAACGTTAGCAAGGAGTATTTCTCAACAGGTCTTTTCATACAAAACACATGGAAATTCCTACATGAAAGTCTTGCTCCCTCCCTCCCCACCCCACCATGAAAGTTTAGAAATTTTTGCACAAACAGTGAGAGAACTGATTGTAGCTGCAGTATGTCAAAACGTCCACGTTCTATAAAGACCAAAAATAGTTTGTTTGCTTAGAAAGTCTTTGCTGTTGTTGCTGATTTTTCCTCATTTTTGAGTAGCGCATCATCCTTTTTGGTGAAAGTTTTCCCATCCATTCTTCAGTTTTCCTTTTGGCACCAGTTCTTGGTGCCCCAGTCACGTGGGTGTTTCACACTTTCACTGTCTCCATCAGGGATGATTTGATGGCATCCTCCAAAAGTTGATTGTCTGTGAAAGGGGCTGGGGTTTCTGGGACGGATTCAGACAAACCAATGAGGGACTCCAAGAAACAGGAGCCCTGATCTCCAGCTTGCGGGAAGCCAGGAAAATTAGGCAACTGAAACTGTAACGCTGAGAAGTTATCAAGGTTCTCGTACTCCTTTAAGGAGTTGTAAAGAGGTCCCAAGTTATAGTCCGAGAAGGACTGGAAGAAATCCAAGGAGTCAGAGGAAAGGCTGAGGTCAGCATAGCTCTTGGAGCAGGGCTCGGCTGGGGACGAGGCGCAGCAGGACAACCCATCGCACCGCGCGTGGGTGGCATCCTCCAGCAAACCCCCGCCGTCCTGGTTGGCATTCTCATCCAGGCACTCAGAGAGGTGGGACAAGTGGCCGTGGACAGGCTTGGCCTCACTACCGTGGTCCTCAATGAAGAAGTCAGTGGGGTGGAAGCAACTCAGGTCATCCTGGCCCCGGCCGCCCTCCTCCTCAGCGTCTGAGTCGTTGAAGTGGAGGATGCGTGCCAAGCCGTCATCGTCCACGTCCGACTGGGATTTGTCAGAGGGGAGGCTCTCGTAGGGCTCCTCCAGGTCCTCACTGGGGTGGGAGGAGATGGAGGAGTCTGTCATGTCACTGCTGCAGCTGTTCTCCCCCAGGGCCTCCAGGTCGGGGCTGAACTGGAAGGCGGGTGCCAGCGGCACAGCACGTTCCTCCAAGGAGCCCTTCCCTGCCGTGCATCCCAAGGGCGGGAGCCGCTCCCGAAAAGAGAGCTCAGCCTCAGCCACCTTCTCGCTGCTCTGCTGCTGTTTCTCCAGCTCCAGCTTCATGATGGTGTGGATGAAGTGGGTCTGCACACGGGCCTGGTTGAACTCGATCCTGCCCTCGGTGTTGCCGCAGCCATCCTTGGTGCAGCCGCAGGGGAAGGAGGTGTGATCCATCTGGAATGGGAAGAAGCAGAGGTGGAGGGTTAGGACCAAACCCAGTGGTGCAAAGCAGAAACTGACTGCAACTCACCCACCCTGAGAAACCAAGGCACAGCTGAGGGGTTTAAAAGCAGATTTAAAAGTAAAATTAATAAAACGCCCTGCTCCTTTGAAGGGTTGTCATAGAAGAGTTTGATTTCAGTACAACTGAAGGTGAAAGGTTCCAAAAAAGCAAAATGTAATGCTCCAAAGGGAGACATAAGGGGGAAAACAGGAGTTTTTATATATCGGGTCATGATATTTAATAACTGATCTGTACTGTGAGCTTCTGCCCCTTGCTGAGACAAGGACAAATTGCTCAGCAGGCAGCTGCAGCACCTTTAGGTCTCTGTTATCAGCAGCCACTAGAGGAGGCACGTGGAGCACCCATCTGCCTGTGTGCACCCATCCTACCCCACCCCCAGCCTGCAGCCATGACCAGGAGGGAGCAAGTGGCAACCCCAAATACAGCTGGGCAGGCACCCTAAAAAAGAAATACAAAATTCCACAGGGTAATTTGAATATACAGGGATGATCCCGCTTTGCAGGTGGCCTGCACAGCTGGCTGTGTACGGGTGCTGACACTTCCCTGTTTGCCTGAGCGTGCTGGGAGCTGAGAGACACACCAAGGGGGAAAAAAAAAAAACACAAAACAAAACAAACAAAAAAAGAAAACCAGGGAAAGGAGGAGAAGTCGCAGCCTCATGTGAGCAGCTTTCATTTGCCAAGACATCCCCACCTGGCCCATCTCCAGCAGGAGACCGAGCAGGCAGGGGTCTCGTGGGACGGATGCGGTGTGTTCACGCTGCAGGCTCAGGCACATCCCCAGGGCTGCAGAGCAGCGGGTGGCGGCTGCACGTGTGACTTGGGAAGCAGGCCCTTCCCAGCAGCACCTGCCTCACAGCTTGCCCATCTCCAAGGGCTCTACTCACCTGCTTTGCTCCAAGCATTTTATGAACTGCCCTCTGTCCTGCTTGCTCAACACTTCCCCCACCCAGCTGTAACGTACACGAGTTGAAACCATGGCTTTTCCCCCATGCCCAGAGGTGAGGGCAGTACCTGACATTTAATGCCTGCCAAGCTGCAGCTGCAGGTCTCGGGGTCGCAGACCTCCCGGCAGTCGCAGCCACAGTCCTCCCGGGACAAGCGGATGTTGTGCAGCTCCCGCTTCTCCTCCTTGTCTATCTTCTTCACCCCCACGGCTTTCAGCAGCGCGCGCCTCTTCTTGGCAGGGTAGGGCTGGAGGAAGAACCCATCCTCCAGGTCCACGTTGCTGACATCAATGTCATCGTCGGAGATGTCTTCGATGGTGAGCTGGTTGGCCTCCTCCGACTCCTTCGTGCCGTTCATGGTTAGCTGAGGGCAAAAATTGGGCAAAGCGTTAGGGACCTGTTGGGGACTCAGAGCCATCAGTACCCCCAGGTGAGGAGAAAAAAGAAGTATCTGCCCCACATGGTGGCTGACCCCAGGACCAAAATATGTGTCAGAGCCCCCAAACACCAGGGAGAAGGCTTCAGGGAGGCCTTATAGCAGCCTTCCAGTACCTATAGTGGGCCTACAGGAAAGACGGGGAGAGACTTTTCCTCAGAGAGGGCAGTGATAGGAAAAGGGGTAATGGTTTTAAACTGAAAGAGAGGAGATTTAGGTTAGATATGAGGAAGAAGTTCTTCACCATGAGGGCAGTAAGGTGCTGGAATAGGTTGCCCAGGGAGGTTGTGGATGTCCCCTCCCTGGAGATTTCAAGGCTGAGTTGGAGGAGGCTTGTGCAGCCTGGTCTAGTATGAGCTAGATGTTCCTGCTCATAGCAGGGAGGTTGAAGCTGGTCATCTTTAAGGTCCCTTTCAACCTTAACCATTCTGCGATTCTATGACACTTGACATTTGGAGTTCAGTTCTTTTCCATCACTTTTCAAAGGTGAAGAACTGAGCTGAAAATCTCCCACCAAAGCCTGCATTTTTTGGAGACCCAAACATGGCTGAGGACCGACGCACTCAGGTCTCAGAAGAGGCTCCTACTAAAAATCAGCCATTAACTAACAACATCCACCCACTCTCCTCACCAACCCGGCCCCGTGCTCCTACTCACTTTCCATTTCAAAGCTTCCAACTTCTCCTCTTTTAATTTCTCTTCAAGTTTCCCCCGACGAACGTTTTCCTGCTCCTTTGAAAACTCAGCCAGCGTGAACTGCCGGGAGGAGCTGTGCTTGCTCACCATCCCCAGGGTGCAGCCCCCGCGACTGGGCACGCTCGTGAACCCCTGGCAGCGTGGGAAGTAAAACACAGTGACCCGGTCAAACTCCACATTGTTCTTCTTTAGTCGCTTGGATTTCTTCAGGATAGACGTGGCTAAAAATGGGGCAGGAAAAAAGAGGAAAAAAAAAAAAAGCATGAAGTCAGTAATGCCATCCTGTAGGACAGAAATATTACAAACGGGCTGGAAATATTACAAACAAGCAGGACTTGCAATTGCTGTCTTAACAGGGACAAGACAGGACAAGGTTACATGGCTTTTTGGCTTCTGGTGTTTGAGGATCTAACATTTCAAAGGTGGGATGAGGATGGAGAGGGAACTAAGCCCAGTCCTGATGCATCGGGGGCACCAATCAGATTTACCCTAAGAAAAGGCTGCTGCCTCTCCTTCCTGCTTGACTTCCTGCAGGAGACATATATTTGCTTATTCTGCATGTGCAGCTGAGCATAATGAACAAGCAACAAGCCATCCTACCTGCCTGTCTTGCTCTAAACCCCAGCACCCTGTCCCACATTCAGGAGCTCATGGTCTGCTCCCCGGGTGCAGGAGCACCCAGACTCCAGCACTGTGCAGCTCCAGCTTTTGTGACGGGGCAGAGAACAGCCCAAAAGGCTGTTTTTCTGGTACTTCCTTTCACCATCCACTGGGAGGAACTGTGAATCTATAGTTTATTCTCAAGAGACTCGTTTGAGAGCAGCTGCAAAGATGTTAATCTTTATGCAGGTGAGCCCAGGGTAAACACGGCAATACATGACACTGGCTTATCTTAAACTGCTGAAACACGCTACAGACCATTTAAAGCAGAGCCTCTCCAGAGATACCTGGTTCTGCACATTTGCACGTGCAAACGTAGCAGATGGAGGTGGGCTAATTACCCAGGGCATTTTCAGAGTCAATAAGTTCCCAGGAACGTAGCTGGCCACAGAAAGGAAAGCAAACTGCAGGGGTACTGGGTACAAAGCTGCTTTTTCTGCTGCACGAGCGTGGCAGGAACGAGTCAGCTACAGACAGATCTGGTGACAGGGTTTTTTGATCCCATTCTCTGCTGGTGTACGGGTGTCTCAGATGCCACCATGGAGCCAGCCAAAAGGACTGTTGAAAACCTGAGGGGCTCAGCCGCTCTGGCTGGCCTTGAGAGCTGGGAAAGTGCAAGACCAGACAGTTAGCTGCACCCAGGTTGCACAGGTCTGGCAGCATTTCAGTTTCATATGGAAAAAAAAAAAAAGAGTAAAAAATTGTTCACCCAGCTGCATCAGCAGCTTCTGCTGAATAGCTGAGGGTTTCACACTGGGCTCTGTGCTTTGATGGTATCTTTGCACCGTGCGTTGCATTTTCATAATAACCTTGACTCAATCTTCTAAAACATTAGCTCTTTATCAAAAGGCAAGTTAACCACCGCGATCATCTATCGGCTGAGCTGCTGCACTTTGGCATTTGCTTCTCTATCCCCACACCCCTCCTCTGAAATTGTTTTCCCATTCCTGACCCTTTTCCAATTGAGCCAGAGAATACAAAAAGTTCATTGTTTTGTCACAAAACCTGGGAAGACAAGCAAGAATGAGACTCTTTATTATTACAAGACTTCTAAAGCCTTTTCAGACAACTGCGTGTTTGTGTATGTCTGCTAAGTGGACCTTAACTGCTACATACAGTTAGTGTTTAGTATAATTTACTAAGCTGGACTATTTCTCCTCCATGGTGTTCCCCTATTGCGTTTTTTATTTTTCCCTTCACATAGCAGATAAAGGATTTTACAACCTTGCCTTCTGTGTGTTATCCTAAAAGCTCTCAGAACTGGTATTGCTGGGAAAACAAAATAGCATTTATCTGTACTAACCGCAGAGGCAATGTCAAACGTGTCATGTTCTTTGGCAAAGAACCCAACTTACGTAGGAAATGAGTTCTGAAATGGTAATTACACTACTGGTTAATCATTTTTAAGAAAACAGCACTATGGGCCTTTGCTGTGTGTTTAGTTTTTGCCTATGGAATAGCTTGATTGAAGGGTGGTGGGATGGTCCTACAGCATTGGCTTGGAGGTACCCGCGTGCCTCTGCACACCCAGATCCTTGGGCTTCTATGCCTGGAAATTTGGGCTTCTATGCCTGGAAATTTGGGCTTCAGCAAAAACATTATAAAGAAACTATAAATGCTGAGGAAGCCTACCCCGAGGATGCTGGCCACTTATAAGAACAAGATAAACTGGTGTAATGACAGGGAACTGGCCTTAGGGCTGCTTCCACCTGTAAAGGTGTGCTCCCAGGAGGTCTCTGCATGGTGATGACCCACTGCCACGCTACAAAAAGCTCACGCAGAGCCATGTCTGATCCCAGGAAAGGGGCTGCTGGAGATACTCACGGGTGAAGCTGGGCGTTAAGGCAGAGCTGGGCTTGGGCTCTCCATGGGAGCTCTCCTCATCTGACTCCCAGCCCGAGGATGCTGAGGAGGAGAGGGGGGAGCAGGAGGAGGAGGAGCAGTAGGTACTGTCATCCCCCAGCTCTTCATACTTCCTTTTCAATACTCCACTCATGGTGACGCCGTATTTTTCATATACCTGGAAAGCAGAGGAGAAAATCAAAATAAATCAAGGGAAAATACTGGCAGTTTCTGGTGATGAACAGGAGGGCTTTAACCCCCACCAGCACTTCTCCACCAGGTCCACCTGGCCGTGCAGGCATGGTTCCCAAAAAAGTGCTCCCTCAAAAAACCAGACCATACTATACCCATGGTAGGCACACTGGCTGAATTCCTCTCCCATTTTAAGACACTGCAGAAAAACCAACTTATCCCAGACAACAAACTGTCCAGAACCCAATTCAATCAACACAAATGTTATCAAACAATAAGAATTACATTTTGCTTACTAATTCTTTTATGTTAACTTCTCACCCAGGTCGCTTGCTATGCAGTTACAGCTTGCTAATTACAAAAATAAGCCAGTTTGCAGAACAATCTGTTGGCATGATTTACTTGCTACAGCCCCCTGGGGAAACAGACTTATTAAATGAAGCACTGAAATACAAATACATCAACTGTGAAGAACAGCCCTTCTCCTCACGGTGCCTTTCATAGTCAGTCCCCCATTCAATAAGCTACTCTTGTTTAGGCTGGGTTATGTATCAAGCATAGTAGCAATTAAAAACAACGCAGCTAATTAAAAACAAAGGAGCTCTGTGCTTTCCTAGATTCCTAAGTTTCCGCCATAATTTCCCTCTCCTCATCTTAAATTAAAAAAAAAAAAAGTGTTCCATCTTTCAACCTTTGCTTTCATAAAGTTTGTGGGGGGTTTGTCTCCTGAAATTGCATTAAAGCTACACACTTTGCCTACAACAGGCTAAGGGGTATCAGACCCTACCTAACCTGGGATGCTCTTGCTTAGATGCTGCCAACGCTGCACCAGATGCCCCTGCTTCTGCCAGCTTATCTTGAAGCCAACGGGCCACACTCAAAGCTGAGGACCAGGCTGCTGCTGGAGGAGTGACTTCTTTTGACCCCATCCCACCAGGCACAACCATGGTGGCAGAGATGCAGCCCTAGCCCAGAAACTTCCTCCAGCAAAGAGCCCCAGGAAGTGGGAGGCCACCAGCCATCCCACAGCTTCAATGACAACAAAGCAGACATAATACACAAAATCTAAAACATTCCTGAAATTCAGATGACAACAGGATGCTTCAGACACATACAGCCTCCCCCATGACAGTGAAAGTGCAGATATGAGGGTGCCAGACACCCAGTCCCCATCCTCTCCCACCACGTGAAACTCCTCCACCGGTCAAATTCGTTCTTTATAACCGTAGCACTTTCTCACCCTCTTTTGCATGGCTGAAGTTAATTTAAGTCTCTGAAAAAGAAAAAAAAACCACAAAAACGACCAAACCCTCCCTCCAGACAGCCCTGAGCAGGCAGCACAGAAACCACCCCAGCTTCAAAACCTCCTCATGATGGGATTCTCAAGATCTCAACAGAGCCACACGGTAACACGTTGGATGGGAGCACACGCGGTACCTTCAAAGCCCTGCTCCAGCCCTCCTTAATTATCTTTACCAACAGCTTCCCAGGAGACAATAGTCCCTTAAAAGGTCAAAAAAAAAATCCCTGGATGAAGCAGTTCCCTGGCCTGAAGAAGTTAATTATTTACTGCAACATGCACCTATGAGGCCACTGAATCCCTCGAGGTCCCCTGAAGCTGGGGAGAGGTGATCCCCTCCATCCCTCCCTCCTCCTCATCCTCCTCATCAGCCCTGGAGCTGCAGGTGGTTTTGCCACCACGGAGTTGTTGTTTTTTTGGCCTTAATCCAAAACAGATGGGGAGAAGGTGGATTTGGCCACCCTCCAGCACCAGCAGCACATGTCCTACCTGACACCTGAGTTAACCCCTTTCCTGCCTGGGTGAGCTTGCAGGCAGCCAGGACACCCAAACCAGCTACCTGGCTGCATTTTTGTGCCTTCTGCTCTGTCTCACACTTGCTTAAAGAAACAACCAGGAGCAAGGAAACGCTCCAAATCTATGGCAGGTGTCCGAATCAAAGTCTGGGCTGCAGCCAGAGGTTTGCTCATCCCATCTGACCCATTTGTCCACCTGGAGTGGCCAAAAACTTTGCAAATAAACCCCCACAAAACCCCCATGTGGCTTCAAAAGGCATCAGTTTGCACCATTGCTCCAAAGGACACCTCCAGTGCTGCTGGTGAAAGATTCCAATGCGTAGCCAAAGGAGGGAGAAACCAGCTCCCTGAAAAGCCTGTAGGACACATATGTCCATTGGCAAATGCTCTTGAGATGCAATGCTGACCACATCCAAGCCTCTTGGGAGACACTGCAGAGTGATGGAGCAGCCAAGCTCACACTGATGAACCGGGGATAACTCACAGGTCTGGACCAAAAAAAAAAAAGAAACAACCCCACATGGCATCTGTTTCTACCAGGGTTTACCCAGTCTGCAGGGCTCTCTGAGAAGCAAGAGGCCATGGAGATGCTGCAGAGTAATGCAGCCCTGATGCCCGGGTCACCTACAAACCCAGTGCTGCCCACCATGAGCCACACTGCCTCCCCCCAAACCACACAGCAGGAAAAAAACTGGTGTTCTCCTAAACAAGCTAATCAAATTAACACAAACACCAAGCCACAGCCAAGGCAAGTATAAGATGGGGCAAATTTATTTATTTATTTTTCATATTATCATTGCTGATTAGCCACATCTGGCAGAGGGCTGAAGGGAGGTGTGTGCATCTCCCCTCTATGAAAATAAGCCAAATACACAGAAAAAAACCCCACCACCTTTGGCATGCTGTCTTATTCAAAACACCTACTGTTTTGTTAATGCAAAGTAGGTGTCCTGCAAACATGATTCGCAATTAATGGAAAAAAGCTGAACCTGTTGCCCACTAACCAGCCAAAACACATTAATTGCCCCCACCCCCCACCTTCCCCTTCTGCTGATTCACACCTGCCATGTTTTCCAGGTCAAGATTTCAAATCCTTCTCAGGAGCTACACATGATGCAGGGGAGCTGCACCCATCAGTATCCACTTGTATCCACCCCCAAAAAACCCTCAAGAGGGGGGGTTTTGCTGTCAAAGCAGAGACAGCCCTGCCCTCCCCTCCTTGCCCTGGCTCTTGGGAGGAGAATTCACGCCAGCAATTTGGACGCTGCCTTTGAAAGCCATGTCGCCGAAACTGCTGGCTGCTCAGCCAGAAAAACCCACAGGCCAATTCAGATGCACTGAGGATATTTTAATTGCAGTAATTCCACGAGTATTCTTAAATCCACACTCATGTTTGACAAAGAAGTCACACAAATGTGCACAGCAGCATGGAAAAAAAAAAATACATACATCTAGAGATCTGTGCTTGCCACTGCAAATCTCTGCACCACTGAGCATAGGATTTTACCACCTTTTTTTTTTACATAACCTGAAATAAAATAATCCTATCTTCCTTTCAGTTGCCAAAAAAGACATTCTGTTCTTGGCTAAGACTTCTTACTCATCTATTTTACTGAAAACAGCTTTTGGAACAAGTACATAATGCAATGGATCAAACCCGCAGGAATTCCTCTCTGGCACCAGAACTCCCACTATCCTGGGAATACTTTCTAACAAATATTTAGCCCAGATGTGCATTCCTCTCTTCTTCTCTCTCTCCCTCCCTTTTTTCCCCTTTTTTTCTTTTTTTTTTTAAAGCATTAACATTGGGGGGTGGGGGGGATGGCTGTCTAGTGGGAGGGGGGGGAATAGGAATTGAATCTGCAAAGTCCCATTTCTGGAGCTTTGGCAAGTTGAAGGGTAAAGCCCTAATACACTGGAATGCAAGGAATTAATGTTTTAACTATCCTCCTCTTGGACAACGTCTCAACAGTAAATATTTCGAGTCATTTAGATTTAAGAAGGTTTGGCATTTGTTTCGCCAAGAGCTGAGGAAGGCAACTGAAACCCCTACCAGTGTCCAGTTAGTCTATTTATCAGAGACTGCACAAGGAAGCATCAGGCTTTTTGCAGAAGTACGTGGAGATGGTTTTTTGTGTTGTATTTTGGGGCTGTGTATCTGCTTTGCACCAGGGCAGGCGAAGGCAGCAGTGCAAGGAAAGCAAGGGAAACTTCTCCCAGCCAAGTCCACCAGCTGTTTTCTCTTGTGCCACAACTCCCCTGGTTCTGCAGGAGAACACCTAGAAGCAAGGATATTTTACATTTTGGGGTTTCTACGCATCCTAAAGGATGGAAGGATCCCAAATCTGTGCACCTACAGCTGAAAAGAAGTTTTCTTCTGCAAAGCAAAAAAAACCAAACCAAACACAAGAAATCCCCAGCCTCAGCGCCATGCACTAAAAAGTATTTATTTCCCAGTGACTTTTTGAGCCGGTTTACCGACTGCAGAGGCTCAGCTGCCTGCCTGCAGCCAGGGAAGCCGAGGTGGGCTCTTCCCTGCACACCAGGACCAGGGCTCAGGCGCCGGGAGCGAGTTAACAACTGCTGAGCTGTGAGTCAGAGCGGCTCCCGCGCCCTCCCCCAGAGCCGCAGTGGCTGTGCAGGTCTAGCAGGAGTAAATATTAGTTTTAAAAACACCACCGCATATTTTAGCCAGGTACGGCTCCGAAGGCGGCTCACGGAGCAAACCTGGGGGAGTTGTTTGGTGGTTTGTTTGTTGTGTTGTTGTGGTTTTTTTTTTTTTTGGGGGGTGGGTGTTTATTTGCACGCCGCTGTTTACTGCTGGTCAGGCGACCTTGCTGTCTCACCAAAACCTGGTGTGGAGCTGAGCTTCCTGTGGAGCTATCCCAGATATTTGGTGTCCAACAGCCGCGGCGATTCCAGTAACGCCTCTGGCTTAGGAAATAATCGCCGCGCTATCAACACTGATTCATCGCTTCTTCATTTAAATACTTAATTCTTCGCATATTTACTTAAGTGGTTTCCCCAGTGCCGCTGTGACAGCCTCCACGATGACAACACTTCCCAAATTCGGGGCTGACCAGGGCCAAGATGAGTGGGATCATCCCCATCAGGACCCTCCTGGGGGGATGGTCCCCTGTGTGTGTGTGTGCTCCCAGCCACACAAGCTGTGCTTTCCAGTTCAGACCAGATTATTTTCACTCAGCTGGGTCTAAGGTTTCATAACCTTGCCCTGGTTAAAAATAACCTCTGCCTACTATGCAACAGCAGAACCCGAAGTACCCCGTGCCGTGGAGCAGGAGCATGAATCAGTTCACAGCACCACGAGTTTATCCTCCTGCCAGAGACTGAACAGGCGAAAACACCTTCCCCGGGAAGAGCATCAAGAAGAAGCATTTACTCCCATCTGCTAATTTCTGGAAGGCCACAAAGGAGGGGAAAAAAAAAAAAAAGGGCTTTTCAGATTTTTTCTATCAAGCCCTCACTTCTGGCTGGCAGCTTGAAAGGTAAATAAGAAACATGAGCAAATACATGAAAGGTTATCTGAGACGGCCCAAACGAAACGAGGTTCAAATGTACCCGGCGCAGATTGTGCGGTAATAAATATGAAAACAGCGAAGTGTGCTTTGTCTAGGAAAATCCTCTATTCGATTACACCTCATGAATAATTCACACCAGGTTTCCGTATCTGTCCCTCTGTAGGTACACGCCGCGCATTACCCTGCCTGCTACATGTACGCGCGCGTTTCCTGCGCTGAATTATTCAGAGGGTTTTGCCGGGAGCTGCGGAGTTTCTCCAGGCAGAGAACAAACACGACCTCCCGAAAATACCCACCCCCTCCCCAACGGGGATACACACGGACACCCCTCATCTGCAAACTGCTCAGCACGGGGGGCGGGAGAAAAAAAAAAATCTATCGTGGGACAAAAAAATACATTACAGACGTTTGCAAGGCACGGGTGCTTTAGGAACGGGCTGTCCCCATGTCACTGCGTGTCACCCTCCTCCTACAGCGACATTATGTAACTCGGAGGTGACAGACACTTCGGAGGATGACGGGCGGGGGGGGGGGGGGGCAAGAAAAAAAAAATAGTAATTACACCACTGAGAAGACACACTGAGAAAACTTGGTAGTTTCGGGTTGTTCGGGGTTTTGTGTTTTTTTTTTCCTTTTATTTTCTCAGGTGCGCAGTAAAAGCCCCGATGTTTTATCCCGGGAGGCAGCGGAAGGGGGGGCCCGGCTGCCGGTCCGTCCGTCGGTCCGTCCGTGCGCCGTCGGTAGGTGTTGCTGTAGTGACGGGAAAGCATCCCCAGCCCGGGAAGATTTGGGGAAGAGCGAGCCGGCAAGGCTCCCCTCATCCCTCCCTCCCCTCCATCCATCCATCCATCCACCCATCCATCCATCCATCCATCCATCCATCCCCCCCTCGCCTTTCTTTCAACATCAGAAAATTGGAACCGCAACCGTAAAAAGACGGAGCAGAGCCTGAACTGACGGGGGGGGGAAACTCCGCGCTACTCCAAACCGATAGAGAGGTGTTTCTACGTGTATCCACAGCGCGGGGTTTGACGCTGATAGGAAAGTGCGGGAGGCTGCGGGGGAGCAGCACATCCCTTCCACCCCCGAGAAACGCGGGGTCCCGCTGCCCTGGGGGAGGGTCCCGGACTCTTGGCAGCCCCGCCGGGCTCCGCTGGCCCGCGGGCAGGAGCAGCCCGGCCAGACGGCGCCGCCGCGGCGGGCCCGTCCGCGTCCGGCCGCCGGGGCACCGGGACGGAACCCCCCCCGGTTTGCGGAGCCCCGGGACAAGACACCCAGACGACGACGGGGGGCACCGGGACGGGCTCCCCACTCTGTCCCCCGCCGGCAGCCGAGCACCGCGCCAGACACTACAGCAGCAGAAAGCACCGACCGGGCTCTGAACCGGACCCGCGGCAGCTGCCCCGGACACCGCACCGTAACCCCCCGACGGCCGCGCACCCGCTCTCCCCGAACCCGCAGTCCCGACCAAGCACCGGAGCTTCCCGCACGGGCGGACCCTTCCCTCCCCACTCCTGCCTTCCCCAACCCCATCCCGGCGCCGGCTGCTCCCGGCGGGCCCTACCTGCGTCGGCGGGTGTCGGCGGCTCCGGCTGCAGCGGCGGTGCCTGGCGCGGCGCCTCCCGCTCTGCCGCTGCCGGGGCCGGGGCTGCGCCGCGCCGAGCGCGCTGCCCTTTTTCGTCAGTGGAAAACTCCGGGCTCTGACGCAGGCGGTGACAGGCGCGGGGCCCGGCTTCCTTCCACCACCCCCCCCACGCCCCGAGGCGGGGCGCTGAGTCAGGGCCGAGGGGCCGCCCCGCCCCGGGGAGGGATCGGGACACACGGCGGGGGGTGGGGACCCACGGGCGGCCCTGGAGCCTGGGGTGGGTGTGGGTCCTGCGGGGGGGGGGGTTGGGAGCCACAAGGGGTTGGGGAGCCACAGGCACAGCTTGGATCCCACAGGGGATGTGGGTCCCACGGGGGATGTGGGTCCCAAGAGGGATGTAGGTCCCATAAGGGGTTGGGGACCCACAAGCACAGCTTGGACCCCACAGTGGATGTGGGTCCCACGGGGGGTTTGGGACCCACAAGGGGTTGGGGACCCTCATGGGGTTGGGGACCCATATGCACAGCTTGGACCCCACAGTGGATCTGGGTCCCACAGGGGGTTTGAGACCCATAAGGGGTTGGGGACCCACAGGCACAGCTTTGGACCCCACAGGGGATGTGGGTCCCACGGGGGATGTGGGTCCCAAGAGTGATGTGGGTCCCATAAGGAGTTGGGGACCCACAAGCACAGCTTGGACCCCACAGGGGATGTGGGTCCCACAGGGGGTTTGAGACCCACAAGGGGTTGGGGACCCACAGGCACAGCTTGGACCCCACAGTGGATGTGGGTCCCACAGGGGGTTTAGGACCCACAAGGGGTTGGGGACCCTCATGGGGTTGGGAACCTACAGGCACAGCTTGGACCCCACAGGAGATGTGGGTCTCACAGTGGATATGGGTCCCACAGCGGTTTTGGGACCCACAAGGGGTTGGGGACCCACAGGCACAGCTTGGACCCCACAGTGGATGTGGGTCCCACAGGGGGTTTGGGACCCATAAGGGGTTGGAGACCCACAGGCACAGCTTAGACCCCACAGTGAATGTGGGACCCATAGGGGATTGGGGACCCACAGGCACAGCTTGGACCCCACAGTGGATGTGGGTCAAACAGGGGGTTTGAGACCCACAGGGGTTGGGGACCCTCATGGGGTTGGGGACCCATATGCACAGCTTGGACCCCACAGTGGATGTGGGTCCCACGGGGTTTGAGACCCACAGGGGTTGGGGACCCTCATGGGGTTGGGGAACCATATGCACAGCTTGGACCCCACAGTGGATGTGGGTCCCACAGGGAATGTGGGCCCGTCAAGGGGTTGGGGACTCATAAGCACAGCTTGGACCCCACAGTGGATCTGGGTCCCACAGGGGGTTTGGGACCCATAAGGGGTTGAGGACCCTCATGGGGTTGGGGACCCATATGCACAGCTTGAACCCCACACGGGATATGAGTCCCACAGTGGATGTGGGACCCATAAGGGGTTGGAGACCCACAGGCACAGCTTGGACCCCACATGAGATGTGGGTCCCACAGAGAGTTTGAGACACACAAGGAGTTGGGGACCCTCATGGGTTTGGGGACCCATATGCACAGCTTGGACCCCACAGTGGATCTGGGTCCCACAGGGGGTTTGGGACCCATAAGGGGTTGGGGACCCTCATGGGGTTGGGGACCCATATGCACAGCTTGGACCCCACAGGGGATGTGGGTCCCACAGGGGGTTTGAGACCCATAAGGGGTTGGAGACCCACAGGCACAGCTTGGATCCCACATGAGATGTGGGTCCCACAGGGAGTCTGTGACTCACAAGGAGATGGGGACACAGAAGGTATTTGGGACCCACAGGAAGGACTTGGACCCCAAAACAGTTTTGGGTCTCACAGGGGGTTAGGGACACCCAAGCAGAAATTAACCCCTTAAGGATTTTGGGTGCCTCAAGGTGTTCAGAGCCCCCAACACCAACAAAGTTTGGAGGACACATGCTTAGAACCCAAAATAAGATTTGGGCCTCACAGAGGGTTTGGGACCAAGAAGTGTTTTGGGACCCACAAATTCCTGAAAGGAATTTGGGCCTTGCAAGGAGTTTGCTTCCCCAGAAGAGTTTGGGGGCCACAGGCACATCTCAGACCCCAAAACAGAGTGGGGCACTGCAGGGGCTTTGAGCTCCACCAGGGTTTGAGGCCCACAAACAGACCTGGCCCTGGGAAGGGGTTTGAATCCTGGAGGGGGCTGGAGGCCTAGAGGCAAGGCTTGGGTCACAGAACAGATTTGGACACCAGAGGAGTTTAGGGCCTCGCAAAGATTTTTGGACCCACAAGCATGGGTGAATCCCTGAAAGGGATTGGAACCCCACAAGGAGTTTGGGACTCAAAAGCAATCTGGTCCCTGAAAGGGTTTTGGGCCCCAAGAATGCTTCAAGCCCCATGACTGATGGTCCCCAGAAGATATTTTGGGCTGTACAGAGAGCCTGGGACCCCCATCCAGCCAGCCTTGGACCCCAAAACAGATTTGAGCCCCAAGAATGGGTTTGGGCCCCACAAGGAATTTGGGACACATAGGCAAGGCTTGGAGCTCAAAACAAATTTGGGTCTGCCAGATTTGGGACCACAGGGATTTGGGGGATTTGGGACCCACAGGCAAGGTTTGTCTCCTACAAGGGATTTGCACCTTACAAGGGGTTTGGGCCCCACAGGAGTTGCTTGGCCTCCGAAAGAGGTTGGGATCCAAAAGCAGGGCTTGGACCACAAACAAAATTTGGTCCCAAATAGAGTTTTGGCCCCACAAGGTGGTTGGGATCAAGAAGCAAGGTTTGGCCATCAGCAGGGTTTCTGGACACCAAAGGGATTTGACACCTACACAAAAGGCTTGGCCGTTGAATTGGATTTGGGTCCCATAGGAATTGTGGGCCCCACAAGTAAAGCTTGGACCGCAAAAGAGGTTTTGTTCCCATAAGGGGTTTGGGAGACACAAGCCAGGTTTGGCTTCTTGAAGGCATTTGGCCCACCAGAAGATGCTGGGGCCTGGCCACTGAAGGGAGTTTTTGACCCACAGAGATATGATCGCTAAAAGGTGTTTGGGCTCTACAGGCAAAGGTTGATCATTCCAGGGGATTTGGGGCCCGCCAAAGGAAGTTGGGCCCAGTGGGCAGGGGTTGACTACCAAAATGGGTTTCATAGAATCATAGAACTATTCAGGTTGGAAAAGACCCTTGGGATCTCTGAGTCCAACCATCTGTACTTTACAAAGTTCTCCTCTAAACCACATCCACCAACACCACATCCAACCTACCCTTAAACACATCCAGGGACGGTGACCCAACCACCTCCCTGGGCAGCCTATTCCAGTGCCTAATCATTCTTTCTGTGAGGTTATTTTCCTAATGTCCAGTCTAAACCTGCCCTGTTGCAGCTCAAAGCCATTCCCTCTTGTTCTGTTGCTAATTACTTGTGAGAAGAGACCAGCACCAACCTCTCTACAGTGACCTTTCAGGTAGTTGTAGGGACTGATGAGGTCTCCCCTCAGCCTCCTCTTCCTCAAACTAAACATTCCCAGCTCTTTCAAGTGTTCTTCATAAGATTGATTCTCTAGGCCCTTCACCAGCTTTGTTGCCCTCCTCTGTCCTCGCTCCAGCACCTCAATATCTCCCTTGAATTGAGGTGCCCAAAACTGGACACAACACTCCAGGTGTGGCCTCACCAGTGCTGAGCACAGGGGGACAATCACCTCTCTACTTCTGCTGGTCACACTATTTCTAATCCAAGCCAGGATGCCATGGGCTTTCTTGGCCACCTGGGCACACACTGGCTCATGTTCAGCCACTTGTCAATGAGAACCCCCAGGTCCTTTTCTGCCAGACACTTTCCAGCCACACTTCCCCAAGCCTGGAGCGTTGCCTGAGGTTGTTGTGGCCGAAGTGCAGGACCCAACACTTGGCCTTGTTGAATCCCAGACCATTAACATGAGCTCAAAGATCTAATCTGTCCAAATCTCTCTGTAGAGCTTCCCTATCCTCATGCAGATCAACACTCCCGCCTAGCTTGGTGTCATCTGCAGACTTACTCCATAAGCAAGAGTAGCCCCCCAAAGGTGGTCTCTGAAAGGGACTCTGGCCCTATATCTGACACAGTGTTTTGGGGAGTTTGTTTCCCGGCACAGATGGGACAGGGGACATCCAGGAGCCTGCACCAGGTCACCCCATAGCTGTGGTCACTGCACTGTTCAACTGAGGATCTCCACGTGCTTCTCAGTGATGGCCAGGAGCGTTCAGAGAGCTCCAGAGCTGGGATGAAACCCCTCACAGTGTTAGATGAGGTGCAGCCTGACCCAGCATTGCCTAATTTCAGCACTGGGCTGGATTTTTGCCCCACAAGCTGGGCCAACATTCAGTGGCATAGTCGAAGTCCCCAGGCTATGAAGCTGCCTGCTCTCAGGGTGACTCTTTAAAATGTAGCCCAGCTGTACCCTGCAAGAATTGGGTACAACCAAGTTGCAGGCATCCCTGTGTAGGACCAAGTCCATGGAGGTGGGAGGACTTGTGTCCTCTGGTTGCCAGGAGTAGCCTGAAGCCAGCCATACCAGGGTCTCCTCAACTCCACCTCTCCATCCAGCCTCTGAGGGGCTGCTCACCCCCTGCTTAGGCCAAGATCCCACTTTGATACTTTGCTAACCGTAGCTTTGACTCAAAATCAGACAGAGCTGGATTTGCCTTGGCCAAGAAGGTGGTCAGGGTTGGATTGGGGTATGGAGGGATTTCCCCAAGCACCATAACCCTGTCCTCCCTTGTGAGCCCCTTAGCTCCAAGATGCTTCCCACACAGTGCTGTGAACCAGGGTGCTGACACCTCTTCCCAGTAATATTATTTTACTTGTAAACCTCTTGGGATACCTTTCAATTCTTTATTATTTTATTTTTTTAACCACAGGTGTCTCATTTGGAAAGTGCCTGGTCTGACCATGTTGAGTGGAGAAGATGAGCTGAGAGCTCATCAAGAGAGCGTGGTACAGCTCTTTTAGAGCAGAGCACCGTGGAAGTGTCACCCTTAGTATTTTCACCAGTGACAGCTTTTAAACTCTGGGGCTAAAACGTTGGGGAAAAAAAAATAATTAGGTGCTGAAAATGGTCCTCTCCAGCACCAAAACCACAGCCGGTTTGATACCACTATGCAAAGTGGTGCCACCAGGATTTTTGCTTCTGGTCTTATCCCAGTGTGTGCCAGTGATTCCCCCGGACAAGGCAGTCCCACTGGTTGCCCTAATGGCACTGCTCCAAGGGCAGAGAACACTGGTGGCACGTGAGGGTGAACAACCAGGGTGGACTGAGAACATCTTCAAAATGATTTTGCTGCTGTACTTGATGTAACTGCACGTCCCCACGGTGTCCCCACACTTCTCATCTCCAGACGCTTCACCCCAATACCTGGCTTGCCTCCCTGTGCCTCTCTCCCCAGCCCATGCAGCAACAGTGACAGCTCCCAGCCGTACAGAAGCTCAGGAGGGATGAGTTGAGATTTTGCTGCTACCATGCAAATGTCATGGAGGCAATATGTAATTCTAGATGGTGCCCTGATGACGGGTGGGTCCTGTCTTTGAGGCACAAGGGCCTTCCTGAACAAGCCGGTCTACAGCACCCGATCGCCAATGGAGCGGTTTTCCTGAGGTTTCATTTACCATGTTTGGACATGGCCGTGATTAATATTTCCTAACAGGAAGACGTCATGCGTGCAGGCTTTCCTCTTCAGGGTTTGGGTTGAGGGTGACCAAGTTCAGGTTATACTCTGGCTCCTCACTTCCTCTCCCTCAGAGACTACACCCACCAGCCTGGCAGCCGCCAGCCGCCCATCACCGAGCCTGAAACAGGTCCTGGCGCCGGGCAGGTCTCACTGAACAATCCCTGGGGACCTGGAGAACTTCCGTGCTGCAGGACTAGGACGTAATATCACCTATCTCCATACTGTGTCTGTGAGATGAAGAGGGGTGGTCATCTGTCACCCTCTGGGAGCTGAATTTTGCATGAAACCCAGGGTAAAAGGGATGTCCTGGAAAACAGTGCAGAAAGGCTGCCAGCAACCTCCAAGTTACACATTTTCTCTCTTGCTTTTATGAGGTTTAACAAAAGTAAAGCCACTGTGGGACAGTCCCATGCAGGGCAGAAGTTATTTAGAGATTCAATCAGGCGATGAACAATTCTGACTGCAAACTGCCCCTGTTTGTGTCTGTGAAAGTGGTTGGGGTTATGAAACAAAACTTTCTGGCTGTCCTTTTGGAAGCAGCATTTTTTGTTGGTTTGTTTTAAAATCTACCTAAAAGCACTACTGCATCAATAAGTGGAAGCTTACACAGAAAGATAAATAGCCCTCAACCAATGTAAGATGTTTTCCTGTGTAGGTTGAAAGAAGTATCTCAGTTTGACTCAACGTGTAGCTTGTTGTTGCGTCTCTGAGCCTCTTTCCTCCAACAAATGAATTTGAGAGAGAGAGAAGAAAACAGAAATAAATGTTTCTCTTTAACCTGAACCAGGTGGCTTTGGTTTCTGACAGCTTTTTCACGTCACAAAAAGCATCCTCCTCTCCCTGCGTAGCCAGAGCGACTCGCAACCCCTGTGCCCAGGAAAGCCCTCACTCCTTTGGCAAAGGCTGCTGGCAGCATCGGCCCGGGGCTGGTTTCCCTGGCCAGATGCCACGCAAGTGCTGCTCCAACAGGAGGAAATTCCCTGCTGACTGGCCGTGGCAGGGATAAGTGGTCTGGCAGAGAGCAGCAGCTGCAGCCTCAGACCAAGCACAGGGAGCGGGGAGCCCAGCGGGAGGGGACCAGAGGGAGATGCTGAGTGATGCACGGCGTGGTGAGATAAGAGGTGTGAGTGGACATGCTCTGGATGTCAGGCTCCTCACTGCCTGTTTTGTGCCAGCCCTGCAGCAGGAGAAGCGCTTTCCCTGAAGTAAAAAGCCTCCAGGTGCTTGGGGATGGCAAAATCAGGAGTATCTGGGTTTGGAGACAGGAATTTTTTTCCCCTGTTTTATGTGCACACTCTGAGCCTATTAAAAAAAAAAAAAAAGGGCTTATCAGCTGTATCTGGCTGTGGATGTGTTGCAGCAACCCATGTGAAGATACGGGCACATGGGAAAAGAAACCACTGCTGAACCAACCCTACTTGGGGAATCACATCACCCCCAGCTGGCCTTGTCACCCTGACTCTCCTCACAGCCCCAGCGCGTCCTGTTTCACACGCAGATAATGTGCTTTGCTTTTACAACATGTTATGCAATTGCAGTTAAGCTGCCACGGCTGTTCATGGGCTGCCTGTCTTGGTGCCAGGGCTCCTTCCCACCCAGCACATCTGAAACACAAGTGAACCAAGGGCCTTCAGTTGTTTTGGGTTTTATTTCCCCTGAAAGATGGACATAAATGTGGCAAATCAAAGACTTTGCTTCAGTCATGCTCTGGGAACTATGGGAGAGACTTGGCTGTGCTGGGACAGCCTTGGGTGAGGGAGTGTGGCCATACAGGTGTGATGGAAGCTGTCCTGCAGTTTCCTCATTGATTTTGCACCAGCACAACTCCATCAGCTTCTGTGAAGCTGCTCCTGATTTGAGCTGATGCTGGAGGACAGTCAGATCTTTAACATTCAAGGCCTTATATCCTGTGCTGTTATATGGCTACTAGGTAGTTATTTATGTATTTATTGAAACATGCTTTCTTTGTGCATTTTGCTGTGCTCTCAATCCTTGATAGAGACAGGGACATCATAATACAATGCTATCCTAAATACACAGGCACCCTGTATGCTAGGGTAGATATTGGGATGAAATTCTTTCCTGTCAGGGTGATGAGACACTGGAACAGGTTGCCCAGGGAAGCTGTGGCTGCACATCCCTGGAATTGTTCAAGGGCAGGTTGGATGGGACTCTGAGCAACCTGGTCTAGTGGGAGGTGTCCCTGTCCATGCAGGGGGTTGGAACTAGATGATCTCTAAGGTCACTTCCAACCCAAACTGTTCTGTGATTCTATGATTCTGTGCTTGAGAGAGATAGAAGATAGGAGCTGTTTGCTGGGGAACGCCGATACAAATGTGAGATTCCCAACAAACATTCAAAAATCCATAACCTGAGCAAATAAGTGTTAATTTAAAATGCACGGTAAAAAAAAAAAGTGCTATCCAGGCAGCTGAATTCAAGTGGGGCACCTGTGTCCTCAATTAACCCAACTGAGAGTTAACTTAGGTGTCAACAGAAGCCCTCGCACCAGGATTTGGAGGTGGGAAATACTGGAGTGCTGTGTTTTTCACTCCTTGACATTTTGTGAGTCGTGTGTTTCAGCGCTGAAGCGTCTCGAGTGATGGGACTGCTGCAATTGCTCTTTCAAGGGTATCGCTCTCACACAGTAATTAAATTTCTGGCTTTCAAGAGTAATTGCCAATGCCAGTGCCTCCAAAGTTGCTTCTTGTGTTTGGCTGTTCTATCTCCTGGCAGAAAGAGGTTCTGGAAAAATAAAACAGCCAGCGAAGAGTTACAAGTGACAGCAAAGGCAAGAAGCAGCAACACAAACTCCAGCCTTTAGCCCAAGTAGGGGCAACAACTGTCCCTAAACATTGAGGTGGCCCAAAATACATCACAGTCTTGGATGTCTAACAGGCCCTGAAGGAAATGGTGACTTATAATACAGCTCCATCATTACCAGGCTCATTGGAAAAAGGTAATTTTTCAGCACCAGGACCTGTCTCCTGCTCCAGGTTGGTAATTGGTGGTGTTGGCGGTGAGCCAGGCAGCACTCGCAGCTCTGTCGTGAGAGGACAAAAACCTCCATTACTTTATGCTGTCTAATTCTCCCAAGGTGTGCTGCTGTCTATCAATGGAGTCGCCATGAGGTAATAGAAATCACAAACCTCCCCAGACTTATTTGTCTGCAAGCGTTTCTTGTAAAAATAATTATGTGAGTCTCCGGAACTGTGGTACATGAGAATGGCAGAAGAGAAAGTTTGCTACAAAAGGCTCTTTATTGTAAACTGCAAGGGAGACTGGGCAAGAGGGCAGTTTCCCCTCTGTTGGGTTGGCTGGTGGCAGCTTTTAGAGAGAAAAAGCCATTTTTGTGGTCTGTTTGTCACTTTGCAGTGATGCTGCTCTAGACCCAGATCTGGGTAGGGTGATGGGTTTGACCAGGTGGTGTTCAGGGTTTGTTCCCTGCCCTTGCCATGGTCTCTCCCTGTGAGGTTTGGTAAGGTTCTGCCCTGTCACTTTGGTGGCTCACAATGGGGATGTCACACCTCTGGTCTCCTTTGCTTTGCCAGGATGCAGGCTGGGGAGGAGGCTTTTCCTGCAGGCCCCCGCCAGCCCCTGCCCTCCTTGCAAAAGGCATCCTAAAGCCTTCATCACACCCTGTTCTTAACCAGGAAAACACCATCCAGAGCAAACATTTACAGTGATGTGACAGACGAGCTCTGGAGGAAATACCTGAGCTGTCTGGAAAAGTTACTACCCCCCTGCCTCCAGCAAAGGCCTGGGAGTTCACTGCTGCATCTCAGCACAAACCTATTTTCATGCAAAGTTTGAGTGAATGGGCTGGACTGTGAATGGGAACATCTGGGGCACACACACACCTGGCCCTTCGACTGCCAGGGGTGAAGCCTTGAGCCCAGGATAAGGCTGGAAGCTCCTGGGAAGCTACAGTAGCTCCTTAAGCCACTGCAAGTGGTCGTTTCAGAGCCAGGATCCAAAGCCATTTAAAATAACAATAGTGTTAAAGCTCAGATTTTCTCCTCTAAAGAAGGTTTTGCAAGCCCACAGTATGGGGCAGAGACATTGCTTCCCCTGGGCAGCTTCTGTGATACTTGAGCTGGACTGAAACAGCAGTAAAATACATGCATAAATTATATGTATACAAATATATCTGTGTCCATCTCTATATATTTAACTGAATTCACAGCAAATCTCACAACAAAAGATGCTGCTCCTGTGTTACCAACAGCTGAAGCAGCCACGGGTGACACTTCTGTGCTTTCTTCTTGGTGCCAGAGCTCTGGGTGATGGTACTTATTTAAAAATGGGTATCAAATTATTTAAAATTGGGTAGCAAAGGGCACCACGTCTCCATTTCTGTGATGTTTGTTGTTTTGGGTTTTTTTTGTGAGCTGTCACTACCCTTCTGACACTTGCAGAATGCCCAGGGATGCTGGGTTGTAGCATCAGATCTTGGCAGCATGGAAAGTTTGCTTTGAAAAGCCTTAAGTGTGTGGACTTTGGTACAGAGAGTTAATTAGTATTTGTCTTTGCTGGAGCTTTATGGGCTTGGTGACAGCTCGTGCTCCTGAAGTGCTTGTGAATGTTGGGGGTTCTGAGCTAAATTTGCATCTGTAAAGCTCTTGAACTCCCAGCAAGGCCCCTGCCACATCTGGGGGGCTTGGCTGTGCCACCCTCTTTGCTCCCTGCCAGGATCTGGCTCTTACCCCCAGTTTTACCAGTGGGAAACTGAGGCACCAAGCTGAGGCCATCCTTTTGGAGCAGGATGGGCACAGGCATGAGGTTTTGAGGCTGCCCCTATGCCACATATCACCAAGCTCCTCTGATACCAGTGGGAACCACAGACTCTGAATTACCCCATGCAGGAGCTCAGGTATTTCTGTAGGAATCCTAAACCCTCACTAGAGGCACTTATATGCTCTTAGGCAGGGTAAGCACTGCCCTACAAGGTGAAAGCTGCATGGAAAACCTACCCTTTAATCATTTGTGGCAAAATATTGTTCCTTTGGTAATTTCATTACCAGCCAAAACAGGTGACCTTCAAAAACTGGAGGCCTGACCTTGGAGAACCTGGGATCATACACCTCTCCTACCATCTGCAGCAAGGAACCAATTGCATCAGTTTTGCTCGAGAAATTTTTGGTCAGTCTGGGCTTTTCTTTGCCTTCCCTGCAGATGCTGGCACTCCAGCATAAGCTGTGCTTATCTCCAAATGCTTTTGAGCTCTGGCTCCTGTTTGTGGAGCAGGCAGCTGCTGTGCTTTGAGATACAGCCCTCAGCTCCTTGCTGTGGAGTCTGCAGGAGGTGATTCTTGCAGGACTGGGGATGGGGCTGTGCCTCCACCAACTTAGCACCCACCCAACCCTGTGAGGGGTGTGAAGGGCAGAGACTGGGACACACAGCCATTAGCTTCCTTGCTATAAATAAATAAAAAATAATAAAAATGGGACATTTTAATCAACCTCTATCACTGGGGGGTGGCAAACAGCATGGTGGTGGTGCTGGCCATCTGATTCAGGTCTGGTCTGGGGAGCCATGGTGTGCTTATCTAGCCTCATGCCCCTGCATAAGGGGACATCTTGCTTTTCTGGGATGCTTGCCATCAAAAGTATATCTGCAGGACTAACAGTCCTAGAGGAAAAAACCTTCTGACCTGCACAGCACCTCATTAACTGTGCAAAGGTGTTAAGGAGGCAGACTGCCTTACAAAGTAATCCCTCCTCAGTGTAGCAAAGAGGGTGATTTGGGCTTTGGTGTATCTCACCCCACCTGAAAGTCATTTTTCCTAATCATCCTGTAAAACTGAGGAGCTGCATTTATGCTTCTGCTCCTGTACTTTCCCCAAAGAGTAAAAATGAAAATACTAGAGATATGTATAAACATTTACTGATACACTTAATAACATAATGTATATGTGGTGGTAGAAACCTCTATAAGGCAACAGCATAAATGATTGGTACCCATTTAGCAAGAGGCAGAGAGAGAGAAAGAGAGATGAACATTGTGCCTCTGGGGCCAAAATGCCCACAAACTCATAGGAACTAAGAGCAGCTTGATCAGGTTCAGCTTAAAAACAACTGTGCTGCAATTCAGAGAGGATTCAAGGAAAGGCAATAAACCTGGGTCCTTTTGGTTTCCATTCTGGTTTTTGAGTTCGTAAACATTTATGCATGCAAGCTTTTCTCCTCAACTGTGGCAGCTGCAAAATTAGGTCTCTCCTCCAAAAGAAAGCCAAGATTACAGTGTCATGACTTGACCTCAGGAGAGGGACTTCTAAGAAAAGTGCCAAAAAATGGGACAATTCCCCTGCACTGGCAATGTGCACATGCATGTCCAGACATGGGATTTAGGGGAAGGCTTTGGTGAGCCAGCAATTGCTGCACACAGTCTGGAGGGCAGTGAAAGGGGAGGTGTTTTTGTTTCAAAAACCAACTTTTCTTTTATTTTTGAAATTAATCTACTCAAGACAACAGAAAAAAAAATACTGTTAGAAAAGTATAAAAAAGGAAGTTTATTTTAATTCAATAAGTTAATGTTGTGGGAAGCCTGGACCAGTTTTTCTCCCCACAGGTGTGATTTGCTGTTCATCCATTGGCCTGAGGAATCCCTTCCCTGCCTGGCTCTGCCAATGTGATATTGAGGTTGTATCCTGCAAGCTGAAGAGCATCACAGCTTTAACTCCACAGAAAAGCACCACAGGGGAGAAACAATTCTTGAATTCAAGCATTGTAATTTACTAACAGGTTTATTAAAATCTTATTAGAAGATTATTTTTAAAAGTCTGTTTTACACAGCCATTGCCCTTCTGCTGCTGTCTAATCCTGGAAAATCTCAGTAAATGAGTCATTTGCACTTACTATCTATTACAGCCTCTTATTGTAAGCTCGAGTGTGTTTGCTTTTGCTTCAGATAGTATCAATAGAGCCAGAACAGTGCCAGAAAATCTCACACACTTCCCCTTCTGGAGTCTCGTTTGCTGTTGGAAGAGGCATCTCAGTGTGGTTTCATGGGGTGGGTCTGGTGTGCAGGGAGACTTAAGGAGCATCTTATTTGGAAACAGCCTATAACTTCATTCTGCCGGACCTGATCTTTACGAAGAGGATTATAATACATGTCTTTTGCGTTTGAGAGGTCAGAGACATGTCACTGAGGGTCAAGGATTGGCAAAGGACATTCCTGCTTCCTAAAGGCAACCTCAAGCACCAGCTACTGTTACCATGTGCTTGCGTGTCATGGCAAGGAGGACATCTGGCAGTAGTTCATCAGGGGTATGTGAGGGCCACCTCGTTCTTTTTGCTTGTTTTTGATATCTGAAGGCTGTTGAGTATTAAATGTGACTTCAAGGCCTAGGATCCTTGCATCTCTGCCTTCTTAGGCTTCAGGATGTGGTGTTTCTACTTCCATGCAACCATTGAAAAGGGGTTGAAGGAGAACCTGATACAAGAACATACATTTCTGGAGCAGTGTTGATTAGCAGGAGGTGCAGCACTATCATATAGTAAAAAAAAAATACTGATTGTGGTTTGCTCACAGCTTTCATTCCCAGCAGTGTCTTCTCCCTTTACTAGTTGGTGAGCTTCACCATTGCTTTGGTGGTGCAGTCACCTCACCACGTTCAAAGCCTCGGCCACACAACACATGTTCCCTCAGCTCATTCTCCTCCTTTTCTTACCCACCCTGGGGAACTGACAGGGGACAGGGACATGTGAGGAAGCTGCCCTGTCTCCAGATGAGCTCTCCTTGAACATTCAAGCCATGTTTTCCTGGCATCCCAGAGTGACCCTTTCCTGTGGGACAGTTGGGCAGGAGTCAAGGGAAGAGATTTGCTCTGAGTGTAAATACAGGAAGGCTAAAAAAAAAAAAAGAAAAAAAAAGGTAGCACATTCAAGGTTTGAAATTGCACTTGCTGCAGGGGATGTTTCCATTGGCAGAGTCACCAGAACCGGCACAAATGATTCAAAACATTTTGTTAAATGAAATTCTCAGATGATGTCAGAGCTGAGGCTGCTTTAGCAAAATCAAAAACGAGGGAAGGTTGGAACCGAAAAAGAAGAAAAAAAAAAATTACACCATTTGACAAGGAGGGATTAGGAGCTTTAAATGATATTTATAGGCTATCCAAATATTTGAAAGCTTGGAAGTTCCTAGTTCCAGTGCTTTAGCTCTGCTCTAGAGTCCTGCCAGCCTCTTAGTGTAAGTCATGCAACAAAGCCAGCTGGGCTGGACTCACTAACCTCATGAAGCCTATATTCTGTTATCCACCCCTGGCTCCCTTTTCCTGCAGGCTCACAAACAAATCCCACCACCTTTGCGTGCCTCAGTTTCCCCCTCAATCAAATACAGGCAATCCTGTCCTCCACCTTAAAGCGCTTTGAGTACCAAGAAGAGCAGAGGGGTGTTTTGGTCTCCTCTGTCATGTGGCTCAGCACCTATACTGCATGGGTCCCCACAGAATAGCAGACTGATCATTCATGGATTGACAGCAGCTCTTTGCATGACCTGTTTTTCCACCACCCATTTCTGCTGGACGCAGAACACCCATGGGTGAGGACAGTCCTGTTGAGATGCTGTTTTCTGTCGTGCCTGTGGCACCTGCCTGTTTCACCAGGGCTCAGTGAAATAACCACATCTTTGTCACAGCTCTACTAGCCCACTTCACCTTTATTGATTAGTAGGTCATAATCCTCTTTTAGTGAAAACATAACCATGCCCATGGTTGTAGGATTCAGGTATCACCAATAGGAAGATTACAACCTCCTAGTCTGAACAGGGAGAGTGAGACAGACTGTCAGAACAAGAGCACTTGTTAACAGGAAAATCAATGGTAAGCTATTTGGGGAGGAAAAAGAATCCCAACCACCACAAACACATTAAACACAGGCTTCAGTGCTCCAACTTTGTATAAACCCAAATTAAACGTGACCATAATAAACTGTTGACTTTCCTTGGGTTTACCCAGTAAAAAAGGGATTCCAGGTTCCTGTAAATGCTGGTGACAGGGCAAGTGTTGGGTCTAGTTTGTGCTGCTAAGTTTTGCTAGAAGATACTTCAATGCCTTCCCTCCTTTCTTGGTGAAAGTAAAGCAACTAATTGCAAACTGTTAGTTGGGACTGTAGCTTCGAGTAGCTACATCCTCTCTGAAGAGTTGTGGTGGCTTGTGAAAGTTTGTGAGATGGGGAGATGGAATTCCTCCCCCGTTTCACCTTACTGAAGTCCCATGCTGGGATTGAAGGGACATTGGTGCAAATCTTGGGGAAACCCCACAACCTAGTGTCTTCTTGATGCCCTGGGCAGTGCCCTCCTTCGCATCCCTCACTATTTGTGAGCTTCCCCTGGCAGAGACTGCTTGTTACTGCATGAACATCCAGCCTTCAGCATCAAGGAGGGATCAAAATCCTACACTCTGCAGGCAGCCTGCAATGTGCAGGATACTCCTTTCACCCGTTTTTAAGGCAATGCTGCTGCTGGGAGGCTCTGAGCAAGGGAGCATTCCAGCATGGGTGACCCTGCAGCTCTGCTCCCTCCCTGGAGCCAGCACTCCCTCACCAGCCACTTTTCCTGGTCGCCAGAGAGTCACAGAGTTAACAGTAAATAATGAAAAAGAGCTAGATTTCCTTTGTTATGCAGCTCATTGAATGAGGTTTCCCACATCTGTAGAACTCACCACATCTTTTATGAGATTTGACTGTCAGCAAGATGTTATGAATCCCAGATGTGAAAATATGGATTTATTTATAACTCAGAGCTTATAATAGAGCACTCAAAAATATTATATCCAGCCCCCCTCCTCAAAAGATCTTCCTGGAATAAAAGTCTTAGTTTTTATTATTTTTTAATTATTCTTGCTACATGATTTATCTGTGGTATTACCTCTTTAATTGTCCTTTAGTTAGTGTGGCTTTAGGGCTGGTGTGCATCAGGTTTGAAGGAGCATTGGGGAGAGGAGAGCTGAGCACTGACTCCCTTCCCAAGTGAGCTTGTTGCTGCTGGGAGGCTGGAGGGAAGCACAGGGAGAGGGGTGGCAAGGGGAAAATTCAGCCTCAGGAGATGCTTGGCAAAGCCATCAGTTGAAGGCACAGCCAGCTCCAGGCACCTGCAAAACTTGGAGCTGGAGGTGTTCGGTATCTATTGCAGCCCTGAGGAAATGCTCTGGTCAATAAAAAAGCAGTTCCTCACAGCTGGTGACCATTACACTGAACACAGCTTTGGACATGCTGCAGCTGCAATTCTGCTGGAAGATTGAAATGTTTTTGGAGCTGTGTTTGAAGCATTTGTTCCATGAGTGCTTACTCCCTCCCTCTTCCTGCCCCGTATTTTTCAAATTGCTGCAAGAAGGACCTGCCAGTGAAAGAGGAGAGGGCCCTCAGTGGGCAAAAGCTACTGTGAGGGTTGGGGTGCAAATATGCCTCTGAATTAATCCTCCACCAACCCCTCCAGGTCCCTAACGAGGCTGGCAGTGCTGGGAGCTGTGCACGTGCATGCAACAAGAGACTCGCTCCATCACAACCGTCCCATGCTGTAAACAAAGGGGATGGGTCTGAAGGGAAGTATAAAGTGTCTCATTTTGCAGACAAGGAACAGAAAGTCGCTGATTTTACCCCAGTTTATACAAGGAGCTGGCAGCAGGAATCATGAGACAGGTGGTTGAGGCTGAGAGCAGCCCTCCCTCCCATCCTCCCTGCTCCCTCCCACCTTCCCATTCCACAGCAGCCCCTGCTGCTGTTTTATCGTCCAGATTTAGGAAACCCCATCTCCTGTTTCTCTCCCTTTCTTTTTTCAAGCTAGATCATCTCCTCAGTCCACTTACAAAAACGTCTTTGGTGCAGATAGCAGTGAGCATCTGGCCGAGTGTGACCATGCCACCAACCCCTTGGATGCCATCACTACAGCCTTTAAAGATCAAACCTACTGTCCACGCTGCAAAGTTGAAAGCCTGCAAAGGTGCTCCAGCTCCTAAACCATGTCAAGCCCCTTCCAGGTCTCCTGCAATGGCCTGGAGCAAGGTCTGTGCATGGGATCCCAAGCTCTGGTCACCAGGGCCAGCTGGGCAGATGGAAAATGTGCATCCCATGAGCCCTGGTGAGCTTTGCTTTTGTACTTCACCAGGTCCATGTTTCACTAGAGAGGTTTTGGCTTTCTGCAGCCTTCCCTCTGGGACTGAGCAATTTAGTATTTTAAAGGTGAAGCAGAAAGGAGGATGTCTTGAAATTGTCCTTCAAAGTGGGCCTCATACACCCTGACATTTGCAGAGTTGGAAACCTGAACCTTATCTGCATCACACCAGCCATGAACTGATGGAAAGCCAGGAAATTGGTTGTCAGGGCTGACACTACACAAATCTCATGGTCATGTGAGCAGGAACAGCACATGGATAATGGGGAAGGACTACTTGGGCCTGGCATTTCCTGGCTGCTGGAAGTTGGTATGGAGAGGACCAGAGCTCTGGTGTAAATCAGCACAACTGTTTTAGTGCCTGAAGAGAAAAATCTTTGGTGGGACTTTATGGGACACTCACCAGTCTGTAAATATTTTTTGGCTTATCAGTTTGTGTGCCATGAGATGTAAAGCCTTCATCACCCTAGTGTTTTCCATCCCACAGACAGCTCTGATCCAAGCATAGTATGCACTTGAGAAGGTTTGCCAGTAGTGTGATGTTACAAAACTTGTGAAATGCCTCACTTAACCACAATATCGTGCATTTTCCAAGCCACATACCTATCTATTACAAGGTCTTTCGGATAGAGTTATAGACAGAGTGTGGGTCATGAGATCCTGACCTTGGTGTGTTTTTACTCCCTTCTTCTCATGAATTAACTCCTGAACTATTGACTCTCTATTGAATGGATAGCAGAGTTCAGCCATGTTTTACATGCAAGCTTTTCCATCCTGCATCTCAGCAACTTGCAGACCCCAAGGATGTGTAAATACTTCAACCCCAGCCATAAAACTGACATGCTGCAAAGTGAACAAAATGGCTTTAGTAACTTACAAGAGAGATACCATCAAGTCCATAATGAGCCAGAACTGAGAGTCACCATCTCTCTCTCCTTGCTAATGTGGTTGGGAAAGCTGGGAGCAGATCATCCCTTTACAGGTACTCAGTTTCTGCCTTCTGTTTCCTTCACTGAAAGTAAAATCCACTTGTGGTTGTGTCAGACCTCAATCCTCACGAGCCCTCCTGAAAATAAAAGATTGACCTAAGAATTACAAGGTTTGCAAGGACAATAACCAACTTGTAAGTCCTCTTCCTGCCTTCTGGTTTTTGAGTCTGCAGATCACTCCCTGCTAAGTTAGTGAGCTTTCCTCCACAACAGAAAAACAAAAAAAAAAATCATCAATAACACATAAAATTCCTGAGATCTTGGGAGGCACAATAAAAGCCATAAAAGCACAGAAATCATCCCAATTGCCAGTACCACATTAACAGATCAGCAACCACACTCTGCTGCTGTAGCAGGGTGCAAATAAGCATGGTAAATCTGACTACAGCTGCAGATTGAACCCCTATTTTGTCAGTAAATAAAAGAAGGCCCCTAAAAGGTAGTATATAACACTGGCCTATTAGAAGCTGTGCAAGCTATTTCTATATTGCACATCCTACTGAGCAGAGCCCTTAAGAAGCTGAAATGTAAAATCTAAAAATAAAAGTTGGTTTTCTTTAGAGTTAGAGGTCAAATATAGCACATAGTTTAAGATCTGGTAAAGAAATTCCCTTTAATATCTGAAAAGTGCTTGCCTGAGGACTGAAACAGCTTCATGCATTCCCAAGGCTCCCTTAGCCAGCCCGGCCCTGAAAAACATCCCTCCGTGCTCCTCTGACATCAAAGATGAAAAGTTTAAAGCTTTTCATGCTGATTCTTCATGTCTAACTGAAAATTGAAACTCAACATCTGCCTCCCCAATCCAAAATATAATAGAGGCAGTGGTGGCATATTCATAAATATTCTCACTAGAAAATATTATGAAGACACTGTAGGCTGAGCCTCAAAGCAGAATGTTTCTATCATCTTGGCAGAGAAAAGTCACTGATCTGTAACCCCAGATTGAACTGCAACAGGGAACAGAGCAGGACTGAACCCACCTGGTGTAACACAAGGGTGGTAGGGAGCTGGGGAGACGTGTAGGATGGCTTTCCCTGCCTTTCTGTGTGTTCTCCATCAGGAATAAACAGGTGATAACACTTTCCTATCGCAGACACAGCTTATCAGGAGAGGCTGGCGATAGATGAACTCAGGTGATGTTCAGGCTGCCTACTCGTGTTGTCACTGGGCCACCTTTGCTGCAGAGATCAAAGCAGATATCTCCTACCCCAGGCTAGCAGACTGGTTCCTGCTTCCTCATAGACCTTGAATTAGGCTTGCTAGTAGGTGGTTTGAATGCTCTAGTAACTAACCAGAACGTGGGCACAGGATGAAACGCTCTCCTATGATCCCCAAAAAGCTCATTCGTTCCCTGGCATGAGTTTTGGCCCGTGCAAACTATCCATGTTCCATCTGGACTTGGGCCAGGGCATTGCATGGGGCAGGGAATGTGACCTTATAGGCAAGACCATTATGTGGGGTTTGTGGAAGAGGGCAGGAAGGAGGTAGCAGCTGTATGGATATGAGCTGTGTCTTGGGTAACCATACGGGTATGAGCCGTGTCCTGGTGTTCATCCTTAGGGCCAGAAAAAAGGCTGAGGTAAGCTGGCCCTGCTTGGTTTGCTGCTGTAGCCACAGGCAGCATGGGCTGCCAAGTCCTCTGACTGGAGTCAGGGATGGCCCCTAAATGTAAAAAGTCACATTAAAAGGAAAGTGGGCAGCTAAATGATAACCATTACAGTTTTAGCCAAGCACCAGTTCAGATATGACTTCAAAGGCTTAGAGCCTTCCCTGAGCTATGACCAGTCACATCAAACTCCCTTTCCCACGTAAAAGCCCTTCTTCCAAACTGATGCCGTTGTTCCCAATAAAACTTCAAGGTAAGAAAAAAAAAAAAAACAAACAGAAAGAGAAGTGGGGGAGGGTAATATTTCCCCAGGTTTCCTCAGCCAGCCCTTGTGTCTCCGAGTTTGGGATGTCAGACATTTGCCTGGGATTTCAGCCTGCCCCAGGCACATCCGTTCCGTGTGCTCAGCCCGTTCCTAGAGCTCATTTGCAGCAGTCTGACAAGCCCAGGATATTCATGTGCTGCATATTCTTTTTTTTTTTTCCCCAGGAAATCCTGTGAGAATCCTACAAAGCGGGAATAATAAAATATGCATGATACATCAGCATTCACTGCATGCATTAGCCTCTGCTGCACTTCTCACTTCTTGTTCTCTTTCTGTCCTGGCTAGAAACTCCTTAGGGCACTGAGTGTGCCCCCCTGCACCCTCAGTATTTCAAGGATGTTCTGGAAGACCAAGCTTCTGGGAATGTCTTGGTCCTCACATGACTCCACCGAAGCTGGCTGGGCTCTCTGAAGAAGGGAAGGTGATTTAATTTAAGCAAGATGGCAAAAAATGGCTCCTGTACTTCAAGGCTTGATTCTGCACTTCAGTTTCTGTAAGGGGAAAGGATTTTAGGAAAAGGGAGAAGAAACATCAATGGAAGTACATTAAGAATACATGCTACATTATGAGGATCTGGATTCATCTTGTTGGCACAGGTTGCTTTGATTGTTAACTCTCACTGCATGAGGAGCATTCACGTTGGAAATGGCCCCTCCAAAGGACAATAGAAGGTTTTGATACAAGGCAAAGCTTATTGAGATTGCAAAGCAGTTCAGAGTCCTCCCCAGCAGAAGAGTATGATCCCAAAACTAAGAAAGATGAAGTATAAATGTCTTACAAGATGCTTCCAGACTTTGGTTTAATGTTTTCACATAAGTTTTCTTCCATCATTTGCCCACAAGCAGTCATCCATTTAACACATTTCTTCTTAGCAGTAAAACTAAATATCTAAATTTTCTTCTGTTCAGCTGAAATCCACTACAAAAACATCTGGATTTGCATTACAAGAGGTTTTTCCCTCCTCCTTTGCATCCTGAGATGTTCTAATGACATTGAGAATTTCCCTTTTCTTCTGAAGAAGAGCAGTTCTGTTGGAATCAGTGCTGAGAATGAGAAAATGGTGTTTGACATGGATATCACATGCAACCCACCCAGACCCTGCTTACCTAACCAAAAGCACAGCAGCTCATATTTAAAGCTTGCTTGGGCCTGACTGAGGAGTCTGGAGAGGCCCCTCCCAGTGTCCATCATAAAATATCCACCACCCTGGCTCTGAGCCCAGCTGGCTGCAAAACTCCAGGGCTCCTCAGAAAGTGCTGTCACCCAGATATGTGGGCCACGATAGAGAAACAGGTCAGAGCCATCATGTTGTCATCTGATTTTTCAGTGTGCAGCCAAAGGCATTTTTGTGACTCTGCTTTAGCCATGTGAAGAAAAGGGGGATGAACCTTAGGGATGCTGCAGCTACGACTGGCTGGCCCATGCTTTTTTGGCTGCACAGGAGTCCTTTGGTCATGATGCCTCCTGGAAACAGAGCAACATGTCCCAGGACTGGCTGTGGGTAAGTGCCTACAGCACTTCAGCCAAGACAAAGCTCTTGGACACGAAGGAGAGCTCTTCAAAGGCACAAAGGGAAACCTAACTCCTCTTGAATTTCATGCTTTGGAAAATCTATCTAGCCATAGTATTTTTTTTTGCTTGACAGGCAAACTTAGGCTCAAGTTTCTCCTTTTAAAAATAAGCTTGACAAACTAATTAATTAGAAAAATCTGGCTATCATGTTCTGCTCTCGCTTGTGACACAGTAACCATTAGTAGATCATTTTATCTGAGCTCAGTGGGAAGTTCACATATACCTGGTTTACATTAAATAGTAGGTCAACATAGTAAAATACAAAGTTAAGCACACAAGCAAGTCTGATCAGGACTAGGGAAAACATTAGTGTGATTAAATATGTCATGAATTGATGATTTAGAAGATCCAAACTAGAAGACACCAAAAAATACTCCAGCTTTATTTTCCCTGTTCTTTTTAATTGTTTCTTTTGGATGAATCCATGTGGGACTTCAGGCACACCACAAAATCTGGCTAATTCCATCAGGATTTGAAAGGCAAACTGTCAAAACACAGTCTAGCCAGTTTCCATAACCTGACAGATAAAGACTGACCTGCAGAAAAACTGATGTAGCAGTGAATTTTCAAGCAGCTTGATGCTTTGATCCTGGATTTTGTCCCAAGTCTGGGAGACAGAGTAGGTTCCTTCATAGTCCTTTAGGTATCTCTAGAATCCTGGGCAAATATAAAGCTAACAGATTTATAATTTTTTTAGATTTATTAATTGTAAGGTCTGGAGGGAATTATTCTTGGTTCTATCAATCAAAATTACATCTTTTAAAAAAATAAAAAGTTATCTGATTTTTTTTTTTTTTTTTTTAAAGTATCTGTGGATGGAAAATCAAATACAAACCTTAGAAAATGGTTCCTGGAGTTGATAGTTGTCATTGCTGGAAAATGTGTCTTGTTTCTAATATGAATTTGTCCATCTTAAATTTATTGATGTCTGATCCTATTATGCCATATCAGATAAGCTGAATATCCCTCTGTCATCTTTTGATGACTCGTCCAGAGTCAAGTTACCTCTTAGCTTCTTCCTTGTTTTTCTAGGCATCTTGGGGGCCCTTTAAGCCTTGCAGTGTAGTCCTGATATATATTCAAATCCTTTTGTCAGTCCTGTGAATCTCTCCAATTTATTAATATTTCTTCAACTGCAGAAGCACAACTGAGTCAACACTTGCAACTGTCAGATCTGTGCCAGACACAGACCTCGACTTCTCTGCTTCTGCACAGAGGTCTGTTTTTACCATCAGGATCCCTCAAAGCCCCTGGAAGATATTCCCCAAAGATTCCTGCTCCACAGGGCTCTGTTCTATACAGTCAGCATGCACAGAAAGTCTTCATTCCTCAGAGGACAAATGTACACTTTGCTGCAGTGACATGAATGTAGTTTACCCTCATGAGCACATCAAGCACCCAAAGGTACCTGCTATCCCAACCTCTGTTTTCCTTGGCAGTTCCCAAATTTCCCCATCATTTGCGAACACTAGGAATATGTTTCTCTCCAGAGCATTAGTAAAATAGGTTGGAGTGTAAGGCCAAAAACTGACCTCTGCAAAGCACCACTAGAAGCACAGGTCAGAGAACTGTCTCCTGTTGCAATTAGGGGTTGAGATCTATCAGATGTCCAGTTCTTAACAGGTTTTACCTATGCCAAGTGGATTTAATCAGCTTAAAATACCCTGTGCTACCGATACCTTTATAAAGTGCCAACTCTATTAACACTGTTGTCCCCATCAACAGTGAGAAGGTAAGTTTACTTTGACAGGATCTCCTTTCCATGAACTGGTGCTGATTGGTATTGACTACATTAGTGTCTTTAGTAATCTAGTCAATTTAAACTGATGTAGTTATCAGCAGTTTATTATTGTGCTAGGATTGATAAGTTCTCCCATTCTAACTCACAGACAACCTGCAAATAATGAAATTCAATACTAATAGCCCTTGGGCAGCTTGGTGAAAATCCTGGGGTGCAAGTTATCCATTTAGCTTTAGGCTCTGGCTGCTTAATGACCACAACAAGTATTAGTAGAGCGGAGGTATTTAATTTTCAACATATAATAAGAGACTATTGCTGGGCTTTTTCAGCAGTCCAGTACAGACATATTTACTGACCAGTTCTTTCCTCTGTCCTTTTGGTTCCTTTTCCAATGATCCTAGCACTTCTGACTTCTCATGTATACTTATTGTAAAAGTCAGTGTTCTCTTCCCTCTGAATGTGTCGTGTTTGACTCTGTGGATGGACACCCAGACATCAGGGAGTGCATATGCACCCCTCCACTTGAGGCAGTGTCTCAGCTGTGGGTTGGGGGCCATAAAGCAAAATATGCTTCACCAAATTTGTAATTATCAGTCACATATTTTCTTAAATTCTTTCTTTCAACTCCTCTGGCTTGTAAATGGTATCGGCTCAACCAGCATGTAATATACACACACGTATATGTACATACGTACAGATTTTCTTCCCAATCTGCTGATTTTTGTGTACATATTATAAAATGTACATATTCCCTGTTCATTCCCTGCTTCTGTTTCGTTCAGTCAGTGAATGAGTAGTTAGAGATGTCTTTGAAAGATAAGGGAATGGGGCTCTGGGAGCTGTAAAAGCCAAGCATCTGTTGGAAAGCAAGGCTCTCCCTCCCCCCGGCAGGAGCTGATGCTGGATACCTGCCAGCTTCTCCTTCCCTCCCACGACAGGACTTTTTCAGCTGTTTCTGCAGCAAGAGCAGTAGCAACTTTAACTCAGAGGAGAAATGCTCAGATATATCTCAGAGAGGTATTTCCCTCACTCCCATGTGTTGGTGGGAACTCCAGGGAAGCTTCTTAGAGCAGCTTTGATGTTAGAAGTGAGATCCCTGTACTCTTTCTCTTACCTGATGAATAAAATACTTGTCCCCTAACACAGAGCATTGTACCTCTAAGGAGGAGGAACTTCAGAAGAAGACCAGGTTAATGACAGGTATGATCTAAAGGTTCAGGGTGCATTGGCATGGTTACTCACACCTGAAGGGTAAGCCAAAATCAACAGTCATCGTAAGGGAATGTCCTTCCTTTGGAAGAATGTGTGAAGGGGTGGCCAGTGTGGGGCTCTTAGGTAGCATGCCTGGGCATCTTCTCAGGTTCATATGGTACCTGAGATGTGTCTCGTGCTTCTTGGTCCTTGACAGATTTTGGCACACACAGATCATGAAACCAGGGGCACTAGCCAAAAAACAGAAACAGTTCTAGCTCCTCTCTGAGAAGCATGGGTGAGCCAAGGCAGTGAAGAGCCCTGCTCTGAACCCTGACCTTCAGCTGCTGTGAAAACCAGTCTGAGGGCTGTTACTTCTCAGCTTGGGCCCTCCAGGAGCAATCCTGTATAGTCCGTCTTTGTTACAGCAAGAGGAAGGGATCCTCTGGCGAAGGCACCAGCCTGGGGCTGTTCAACCCAGCTCTTGAATAAAGACCTTATCTGTTCAACATAGCTGAAGGTAACCACCCAGGTTTTGCTGGTGTGATCCCTTCAGAGACAACAATGGGAGCTCAGAGTAGTAGCTGACCTACATGTAGTGTAAACAATAAACATAAATGAAATGGCTAAATTTAGATTTTTTTTGGCTGTGGGCTGAATCTTATTCCACCATGCCTTGTTCCAAGCCACAGTTTAACCTTGGACTGTCATCTGCACAGGCCATGGCCAAGATGCCCTGTTATTCTGAGTACAACCCTTCAAAGACCTCTGCTGACTGAAGGGATCTCAGCACCACCTTGGTGTCCTCTCTGTTTCTCATGCTTTCCGTGGCTTCCTATCTCCTATTTATTTTGGATGCATTTCTCAGATGTCCCACACCAGCTCCAAACCCATCTGGTTTCAGCCAGACTTGGATCCCAGCCCATCTATATAGGACACCTAAGCTGACACTGCTTGAGTTTTACCAAATACCTTGCCTTTAGCAAACTCGAAGCATCAATATTTGATGCAATATGGGCTCAGCTTCAATTAAAGATAACACTGAGAGTGTTCCAAGAGCTCTCCTAAGCCATTGAGTGTCATTGGTAACGTCAACAAAAGGGTCAGCAAAGTTTGTGGGCCAAGCTCTGACCTCCTGGATAGCTCACGATTTCCCAACCCTCTTGCAACAACAGTGATACATTAACTTGATAAGCTTACGCAGGTTTGGCCTGAGGAACCTCTGAAGCTGTTTATCTTCTGCCATTCCTTTTCTTGTTAGACTTGGGGAGAAACTGAATTTTCTGGGATTTCTATTCTTCTTGTAAAACTTCATTTGCTCTGATGCAAAGCAAGCCAGGCAGAGTGAGCTGTGACTCTTTTCTTCCCTCGCTGTCTGCCTTTCTGGCATCACTTTCTCCCATAAACTGGACTCTTAAGTGGAGACAGTGCATCCAAGGTAAGGATGTTACCTCAGACCTCCTCTCTATAAATAGGCCTGGCTGCCTCCCCGAGGTTGCTTGTTCTGCTGTCAGAATATGGCTAAATGGCCACTTACAAATTCCAACATGTGCTTGATGTGGAGATTACAGCTGCTCTCCAAAACAAAGGAGCTTTCTCTTCTCACAATGTGCTGCTCCCTTTAATAGGCGGCTTGGAAAACTCTTCTCTCTCTTGAGGGTTTAGTCTGTGCCCTGGTGCTTCTTTTGTGTGAGGACAGCACAGCTTCCTCCAGACCTAAATGAAATCAGGACCCTTGAGTGCCCACTGGAATATGTTTGTTGTCCTGAAAATCACAGGGCAGGAAAGGTTCTGGGGGTTTACCTGAGGAGCAAAATGCAAAGATGCAGAATTATGCACAGCACAGCATAGGATGGCAGAGTGTGGGGATGCCAACCTGGACCCCAAAAAGTTCTCAGTGCAAGAGTGTGGCATTGCCCCTGTACCCCCCAGAAGCCTTCACCTAAAAGAAACATGCTTGGTTTGGGCTCAGGACCAAACATGCCAGTGGTGGTAGTGAGGGTATTTGTGTGTTGCAATTATCTAAGAGTGACTAATGAATATCGGTTGGTACAAAAAGGTGTGATTTTGCAAAGAAAACAATTTGTCAAATGCTCCTGCACAGCTGCACTTTCTCACTGTACTTTTAACACGGCCAAAGAAAACTCTGTTTTTCTTGTACTTTGTCCTTACACTATTATTTCCTGCTGGAGGCTTTTTGCAAAGGAAATGAGAACGGCTGTGCTCCCTTGATGGATGTGGGAACTGAGAGATCAGGTGAAAGGATGTTTACTCCTGTCCCCCAGCAAGTCCAGGCAGGGTTTGGAACAGACTGCCCTGTGGTGCCTCCTCCAGCAGAGCAGAGCTTCCCTCACACTGAGTCCCATGGCACAATATGAGTGTGACATAACAGCAGCTCCTAAACACTTGGAAAGCCTTGTCCTTGCTGGTGTGGTGGGGCTGAAGCATGGCTAACCCAGAAACAACTTCTCTTTGGGTTCTGGCATTGGAATTTGGGCCTAGTTTATTCATGTAGGCTTGGCTGGCATCTCCAGCTGCCATTGTGTACCTACAAAAAAAACATAATTAACTTTCTCCTCAGCAGCCACAAGGCAGATGGCCTTCATAGGCTTGGCAACTGCAAGCCAGATGGCACAGTGAAGGTAGTGGCCAAGGGGTGACCATGTTCTCCCACCAACCAGCTTTGCTATGGGAGTCGGGTATATTCTGTGGGTGGCCAGTATTTATATTTGCTTGTAAATTATGGCCCACAAAATGCTAAATGAGTCTGGCTGCAACCTCAGAGCGCAGCCTGGCTCCTGTGACCACAGGTTTGAGTCTTTCAAGCAGAGCCAGGCTCACCACCCAGCTACAAAAGAGCCCTTTGTACACTTCCCCCTACTCCTCTCAATCTGTGCACTTCTCAGCTACTCCCCTGTCCCGGTCCATGCCTCAGCCTCATTGCTTCTAGCCATGCCCACGCTTCTGACTCAGCTGGACCCTCTTTCAGCTACCTGGAGCTCTTAGCTATCAATCAAGTCACCTACCACTCTTCTGCCATCTGCTCTCCTCCTTTCCTGACATCTCCAGAGCTTTGCTTCTCACCCACCTGCCATTTGGTTGCATGTCTCCTGGAAAGCATCACCCAGGCAATGCTTCCTGACTCTCCCCACTGAAGCTCCTTGCTCCAGTAGAAAGAAGACAAGGCTCTAAGCCCTGGGCATGCAGGTGGTCTGCCTGTGTTTTGGCCTTTACTGACAAGACAGTGCCAGCAGCAACTGGCACCTCTCTCCACCTGTAGCATCCTAAGGGAGGGTAGTGTGCACAGGCTGAGTCACTAAACAGGGATTGCCATCATCTCAGAAAGCCAGGAATCACTGTTCAGGCTCTGCTGATCCAGCCTTCAGCACTCAGCCTGGCAGGCTCCCATGTCCTCATTTCCCCGGCTCGCGGTGGCTGCATCAGCCACATTACAGGAGAGGGAAACCTCAGCTCATGGCTGAGACCCTATGCTGGGTTTCCTTCCTACTGCACTCATTTCCCAGCATCAGGGATGAGCAGCTTCCATTTACCGGCTCCAAGGGAGCTGGAATGTTTTATGGAAGCCAGAACGTGGCTGCAGCCAGGGGCAGGGATCTTGTCACAGGGGCTGCAGCATCTCCTTCCTCCCTCTCTCTCTCCCTCCCCAGGATGGTCTAAGTGAGGCTGCACAGGTCACTGGTGTGAAACAACACCCAAAGGGATGTACTTTACCGCTTGTCTCACACTAATGCAGCTCTCATTAGCTGATGATTTTTGAAGGAGACGTGTGTGCACTAATGGGAGATTGCCAGGCTAGAAGTAATTAAAAAAAGAGTTCCTTTTCAGCATGTTATAATCATTTTGAATTATTGAGCAGGACAGAATTTTTAAAGTCTAATTCACTTTTCCATTATTTATGCTGTTTGCTTCAGTTTTATCCCATCTTTTGAGAGGTATGAATTCACCAGAAAGTTTCACTTTCAGGTTATGAAACTGTCAGTGTTGGAGACTGCCAAGCCTGCAATATTGCTTATTTAAAAAGCCTGGGAGAGAGCTACCTCCTTACTGTTTTCCATGCAGGACAGTTACATTTCAGACCCCTTTTAGCACTGCACCTACAAGCTGAGGAATATTTTTTTTTTCGGTTTCAGCAAAAGGCCACTAAGGATCAGAGGGAAAAAAATCAGCACATCAAAGGTACAGGGCAGGGAGCAGCACATGGGCAGATCTGTCCTGCAGTAGGTATGAGATCAAACAGGTAAGTGTCCATGCCTGCAACCCAGTGCTCTCTTCCAGCCCTGGCTAATGCATCCCAGCTCTAGCAGCAGCCTTTGCTTCTTAAATGCTCTGAAACAAAAGGGTTTTAAACCATAATTTACTGTTTCTTTTTCTGACATCTTTCTAAATCGGTTCAATATGTCTTGAACCACTAAAGTGTTTGACTTCCTTCCAAATCGAAGTGTTCATATAATAAAAAAAAAAAAAAAAAAAAAAAGGAAAGGAGGGTGGAGGGAGATGAAAATGCAAAATAAAAAAAGAGAAGTGCTCTGGTAGTTTAAATCAGTCAGCCCCGCACAGTGATTTAAAACCAGTGGAGCACTTCAAGTTTTCATAAGCACTTAGTGCTGGAAGCAATCCGAGTCCTGGACACGTGCGTTTGTGGAATCATTTACCATTATTAGAGAGTTTGAATGGTGCTTGAGCTCTCCCTCTGCCCCGATAAGCACTTGGATTGCTTATGATTAGTAGGGTGGTTTCAAGCTTGTTCACAGTTGAGAGTGATTATTTTAAAGCATGCCATCGCCTGCCCCTATCTCCCAAGATCTGAGATCTCCCAAATTCATTAATTCCTTCAGCTCATCTGAATGGAAATTACTAACTAGATGTAGTTACCTCAGTGCAATTTTACAGCATGTATCACAGACAATAATAAATGTTTGCAACCAGGGCAGATGGAGCAATAATGTACATGCCATAGAGAACTCCTGTGCTGGGTAAGACCTGTTATTAAGATTTGTGACTGTTGGGCCTCTGTGCTCCAGCCACTGACTGGGAAATTCTGGTTTTAGATGGCCCAATGCTTCCTTGAGCTGGAAAGGGCAGAAGGACAATATTTTATATTCCCATGTGTGTTTTACTGTATTGCATTGTGTTGCATTGCACGGGTGGACATTACTTAGTTAACCCAAGTCCAGACTCTTCCTCCAGCACGGAGGAAGTCAACGAGGTTGTCAGATGAAGTTGTGGAAAGAGCTGATCTTTTCAGGTTTGCTGGCAGAACACAAAGGAGTTAAAAAAAAAAAATAATTGTAAGAATTCAGGTTGGCTAAAGATGGAAATGTTTTGCTTTTCTGAGCTAAGCAAAAATCTGAAAGAAACAACCCTGTTTCTTGGCTTTTATTTGTAACCTTTTTGCTTGTTAACTGCACACAAATTTTGAAATAAAATTCTGTTGCAATAAGAGAAATGGAAATGCCTTGACTTGAAATCATCTCAGCAATTTCCCCCCAGGTCTTTTGCCGAGGTGGTAAAACCAGCAGAAAATGCAACCCCAAATTCCTGGTTTTCCATGGAAATTTTTGATTAATAAAGAAATACACAGTCCAGTATAAAAGAGACATGAAATGCCCAAATTAGTGCATGAAGCAAGCTGGGGTTGTGATGACTGCTCTGCAGTCCAGCTCCCCATGAGGGAGGGCTTTGCTGAGCCCAGAGCTCTGCTTGCTGCTGGGAGGAAGGATGACAGGACTTTGAACTTTAGAGAGGGTCCCTAGATCACTCCATGTGGAAAATCAGAACAATCTGCTGGCAAAGAGGTCAAATTGGAGGCAGAAGAAAGATAATCCCACCCCTGCCTCCTCCCAGACATGCAGCCAATGGTCTCCAGCACCACAGCCCATTCCCGAGCTCCCCCAGCCTATCTGAAGACATCAGGACCTGGCTTGTCTCTAAAAATGAGAAAGAGAGGGAGTGTTCCCTGGCAGACAAACAGTGGGAGCGGTGATGTCCACCCTGTCTCTGGAACTGCCAAGCTCCCCACACAGGGGACTAATCTTTGTGCTGTCTAAGCAGGTTATTAAGTGCTATAAAGGTCCTACAGCCAGGCTTGGGTCCCCAGCCTGCCCAGGGTCTCTGTCGGGTGTCTCAGGTGACAGGATAAGGGTGATGGGCACAAGCTGGAACAGAGGAAGTGCCATCTAAGCAGGAGGAAAAGCTTGTGAGGGTGACAGAGCCCAGGGACAGGCTACCCTGAGAGGCTGTGGAGTCTCCTTCTCTGGAGATATTCAAAACCCCCCTGGATGCAGTCCTGAGTGATGTGATCCAGGGGATCCTTCTTTAGCAGGAGAATTGGGCTAGATGATCTCCAGAGGTCCCTTCCAACTCTGAGGATCCTGTGATTCATGATGGCTCCAGTCTTTGCTAGTCAATTTGCAAAAGAAGGGTCTGGGGAGGACCAGATGCCTGGATGGTGCCAGATCCATGGGATACTGCAGTCTTGGCCATCCCTGTGTAGGTCATGTTGGCTGCACAATGTCGATGTCCCTAATAGTGTCAACTCTTTCCTGGTATTTGACAAAGCAGATTTCTACTGCTTTCCTCCCATAGTAATGTCATTGTCATTAAAAGCTTGCTTTAAAGAGTTTGCAGGCTGGGTGCAGGTATCCTGAGATGATGGTGGTATAGGACTGAACAGGTTAGGAAGACTGAGTTTCATTTTAACTGGGAAGTTCTGCATACTCCTCTGATTCCCCACCAAAATTCAGCTAACTTAATTGCTATCTTCCATTCAAATACTTGCCTGAAAAGCCTTTTCATTATTTTTTTTTTATTATTATTATTTTTTACAATAACAAATTCAGGTAATATTTTTGAGAGGAATGCCCAGTAAAAAACATTGATTTTACATATCCAAGCTTCCAGTGTCATCAAGAAATGTAGAGCAGAAGGCCCTCCATCATCCACACCTTGGTGGAAAAGCAAACAAACCATTTGGGGCTGGACCAAACAACCCCTTCTTGAAAGGAGAAAGTAATATATTTACACACTGACCTGCTACCCTATAAAGCACTGAGAAATTGGATCTGAGGAGGGTTATTGCTTTCTGGAAATACAAGAGAAGTTTGAAAGACCAAGACACAGCCTAAATACAGCTCTGATAAAGGGGGACAACTCTTGGGTAGCTGTGCTGGAACCTTTCATTACAGCAGTGCAGGCTGGAGAGAGAGTTGTAGCTGAGGATGTGGTTCCTGCTCTGACCACTGACTGTCAAGCTAGTTCATGGCTCAGTGCCTCAGTTTCCCCTTCTGCAAAATGGAAGCTGGGATTCAGTCCTGCCCTGCAAACAGCCTCAAGCTGTGATCATGCACTGCTGTAAAACAGAAATCTGAGAGGTTTGTGAGCTTGAGGTTTTTTTCTCCCTAGATGCCTGGGTCTCTTTTGCATCATTTTACAGTCCTAATGGAGAGGATAAATACACCTGAATTTGCCATGGTCTGGAAGGAGAAAGTCATTCTCCTTATTAAGCTGTTATTTTTATGAAGCCATAACTTACAGGCTCTCAATACTTATGGTATAGTAGTCAAAAAGCAGGATGAGATCCCATAAACCATTCTTTATAGTAAACAGATGGTCATCAAGGCTGCAAAGGTACCTGGCAGTGTCTAACACAGGGAACCACCTGCATGAGCCTTACCTGTCCCTGTGCCAGCTCTGCCAGCAGGGTGACCTCTCCTTCAAAAGCTGGGTAGTTATCTGGAGGACACTTTCACACCCCCTCTCCTCAGACCCACTAAACAATGTTGTCCTGTCCCAGTGATGTGTTACCAGGCCTCTTTTCCTTTTAGTTTTAACCCTTTCGTTAGATATAATGTGGGTGGGTGAAATGTTTACTCCAGCCTTTCTCCACCCATTAGAAAAATAAGTTGACTTTTTCTTGGCTTCCTGCCTTAGGTTTTTCAGGTTGGACAGGGCTCTGAGCAACTTGATCTAGTTGAAGATGTCTCACTGCAGGGGGAAGGGTGGACTAGATGACTTTTAAAGGCCTCTTCCAACCTGAACCACTCTACGATTCTGTGGTTCTATTTCTGCCTTCCCTTGTTAGTTGGCACAGGGGAGGCTCTTTGGCAAGTCCCTAGCTAACTGTGGACAGGGCTGCAGGCTCTTGTATCCTCTGAGACCCTTCACGCTGGCAGAAGATGCCAGATCCCACCAGCCTTCCCCATCACACCGAGTATAAAACCTCCTGGAGGCCACTACAGCCCCTATCTTGGAGCTGTAGGCTCACCTCCTAATACACACACAGCCTGTGTGTATTAGGTCAGTGATAACCCATGTCACCTTGACCAGGAGAGGTTTAATAAAATCACAGAATGGTTTAGGTTGGAAGGGACCTTAAAGATCATCTAGTTCCAACCTCTCTGACAGGGACACCTTTCACTAGAGCAGGTTTCTCCAAGCCCGAACTCAAGGCCTGCAAGCAGTCCTTGAAGTGTTTTGGCTGGCTGATGGCAGGAAGGTGCTCAGAGAGGGTGTTGAGCAGAAGATTTCCAATGAAAAGAGTAACCCATCCAGGCACGTGTGTCAGAGCTGTTGACAAAGCACCTACATGGCTAATAACTCCTAACAGCAACAGGTTCACAGCACCTGATGTGTCAGGGAGGTGCTGTTACTGAAAGGCTTATTTCATCTCTCCTAAAAATCAGAGATGGACTGGTTTCCCTGTCTGATCCAGCAGAACTGGTGAAAAATAACCCCAACAAACCAGTGGTTTTGCAAAGGGAAATGCTGCTGTTTCCAGTTTGTATCCATGCATATCCCAGGCTCCCAATAGTGTCCTGCAGCAGTCTAACACATGATTAAAATGATATTATTCAAAACTGTCCCTCCAGGAGAGGCAACAACTTCTGAGAAACAATTGCTGTCAGTGAGCTGCCAGGAGAGGCATTTTGATATCATTTCTCTTGGTCCTAAGTGAGCTTTTGTGAAAGCAATATCCCCACACTGCACCATTAAGCTGGGTGGCTTTGGAGCACGGGGGAAGCACAAGGACTCCCGTAGTGCCCTGACAACCTGATGTGACCTTCATTTCTGTGCCACTGTCCTGCACGGCCTGATTTCCCTGGAAAAAAAAGGAGGGGAAAAAAAAAAGCCCTTACTCACGGGTTCTTTCCTCAGAAAGCCAGAGCACGCCGAGTTTCTCACAGGATGAGTCACACGTTGGCCTCTCCAGCATCCTGCCTCTCTCTGCTGAGCTCTTGGCAGGAGGGAGGAAAGGCAAGAGGGTGTTCAGCAGACAATTTCCAAAGAAAAAAGTGAAGGTGGCTTGGCAATGAGGTCATCAGCCCCTCCAGGATATCAAGGTGTTTTGTAACCTGACATCAGTGTCCTCGGTGATGGCTGTGGGGGTGGAGATGCTGTGCTGAGCACCGTGGAGGAGAAAATGCAGCTCATCTTCCCACTGACACCTTTGTGATGGGATCACCCCTCTAAATAATAAGCATAAGCCAGCAGGTTTTTAGGCCTGAAGCAGCAGGTTTGCTGTAGTCCAAAAAGGGGAACAGTTAATGGCATGAGAGATTCCTGTAACAACAAAGATCTCTACTTTCTGCAGAATGTTTGTGTTGTGCAACTATTTATTTTCATTATTTAGTTACAGATATGCACCACTGATTTCTTTGGTCTAAATACACAAGGGTGACTTTTTATTGTCAATTTTTGATGCCCAGCTAGTATCTGTCATCTAAAGATCATGGAGTACCTTTGAAAAGTGCAGACAAAAGTGATTGGGGTAGGTCTGATTGTTCAGGTTTGGGGAAATTTGAAAGCCTTTGGTTGCTGTAAAAGCCCTTTTGGTTGCTTCAAGGCTGCTTCTCCAACCTTTAGCTCTCCATGCCTTGTCTCTCCATCATCTCCTTTTCCATAGAATTGCAGAATGGTTTGGTTGGAAGGGACCTTGATAATCATCTAATTGCAAGCCCCCTGCCCAGGCAGGGACACCTCCCACTTGACCAGGTTACTCCAAACCCCATCCAACCTGGCCTTGAACACTTCCAGGGAGAGGACATCCACAGCTTCTCTGGGCAGCCTGTGCCAGTGTCTCACCACTCTCACAGGAAAGAATTTCCTGCTCATATCTAATCTAAATCTACCCTCTTTCAGCTTCCAGTCTCATCCTGTCACTATCACCATCCTAACAGTTCCATCTCATCCTCTCACTCCATGCCTCTGCAAAAAGCCCCTCCCCAGCTTTCCTGTAACCCCTTCTGGTACTGAAAGTTGGTCTAAGGTCTCCCTGGAGCCTGCTCTTCTCCATTGTCTACCTCTCCATCTCCTGCTTCTCCATCCTCAGCTCCACAACAAGGCTGACTTTATCCTCATAATTTCCAACAGTGACACTTCCAGCCCACCCGTTGCCCTTCGGAAGTGCTCTCTAATGTCTGTAATCCACCACTGAAGGACGAGTTTGCATCTATCCACCAGCATCTCCACTTCTATTTTAAACTGTACTTCCAGACACTTCCTGAAAATAGTTGACAGCTCATGCCCCTTCCTGAGAAATCAAGTGCTGAGAGCTATCTGGATTGGAAAAGGGCAGATATCCAGAAAGAAAGAGCAGTGGAAAGTGTTGAGTTCCCGGGTATTCCAGTGTGATAGCAAAGGATGATAGAAAAAGAGAGGATTGGGTGTTGCCAGTGCTTTAGAGCTTAGGGCTGGTACCTATAAATAGAGACAACCAAAATTATTCTTAGGAATTGAGTCATTAGTTCTTAATTTCTAGTAAGTCAGTGGGAGTTGTGCTATTTAGGACAGAGGCAAAAAGTGAGTAGGCCCACACAAAAAATCAGCTTCAAAAAAAGCAATTACTAGCCCTCTCAGTCTTGAGCAATGTTTTCCCTAACAGGGAGATGTGTTTAACAGTGAGATAACTGGCTCAAATCAGCTGTGCACAGTTCTTTTGAGCTGTAAAGGCACAAAATCAGCTCTTCTCCCAGCCCTTGGATGCTCCTCTATGCAGGTACCAGGTTTTTTTCTTTGGGGTTTTTGTCCCAAAGGGTGGCTCAGTCTTGGTGAAAGCACTGGCCAGGGTGGGATGTGGTGGGGGTGGAGATATTCTGTGGAGCCTTGCAGGAGGTGGTGTGGGTCCAGGTGTACTGCAAAGGGGTGTTTGGTGACATCTCATTGTGCAGCATTTAGACCCATGAGTAGGAGCAAGTGTGGGTGTCCCAAGGGCAGCATTTGCTGCTGTCCTTCGGTGAGCGTGTGTCAGCACAAAGTGCAGAGCCAAGGGCTGATTTTCACCTTGTTTTCTTCCTTTTCCTCCTTGGCTTCAGCCAAAGGTGTTCCAACCCTGTCTCCTCCACGCCAAGGTGGAGGCAGGGATTTCCCTGCCATCTGCTCTGCAAAAGTCACTCTATTTGCTCAGGCAGGAAGAGGATGAGTAACGGAGCCCCAGAAGTTCTTCCTCCTGCAGATTTATGGTCCTTTCCCTGTGTGAGGGCTAAGTTCTTTCCGTGAGCAAAATTCCTGAATCAATGGCTTGATTAATAGCTGAGAAACATTCTTCCCACCGAGTCTAGAAGGACTTTTTCACACAGTATTAGCCAAAAAGAGCCAGAGAAGGGACACAGATTTGTTTTAAATTGTATAAAGTAATCAGTTTTAGGAGTCAGATGAATAAAACAACCTTCTTGGGTGTTCAGTCACACAAAAGGGAACAAAAGGTAAAATAAAAGGTCCAAGATACTCTGGGTGGCTGAGTCCCTCTTTAATTCACAACATGCCAAAATATGTGACTAATGACCATCTCAAATTGCATAAAGACCTGAACTAGTAGAGGTCACCTTAATTTCCTCCACCTTAACTAGTGCATCTCTGATAAGCAGTGTGTGTATTAGTAGATGGGAATAAGCCAAACCAGAGCATTCTTCATCTGAGTATACATAGGATGAGGGGGGAAAAAATCTTTCAGAAATTAATATATCTGTAGTGTGTTTCCCAGAGCAACTCCTGTTCAGACAAGCATAACATTTGCAATTTCCCTTGAACATTTTTCAATGGGTTAGGGTGCTGTGGTTTTTTTTTTTCAAAATAACCCAAACATAAATAACTGCTAATCTATTCAGAATGCAAGGCTGGGTCAGGATTGGATTTTGGGACATCTGATGCTACATTAATTTCAGGTTCATTTATAACCAACACCACATTTTGTTAGAGGATGCAAGGCACAGGGGTAAGACAGGTTGTCTCTGCCTTACCAGAAGAAATTACAAGCTGTGTCTTCAGTCTGTTTGTAGCTTAAACAAAGATCAACAGCACGAGAAGAACAGAAGGTAGAAATAATGTCTGCATTTGTGTGGATTTCAAAGAAGTGCATGGGTGCAAACTGGAATTTTTGTTGGAATGCCCAGGTGAGATCAGAGTACTGAGACCTCCAGGTGCTATTGGAAATGGTTATTTGTCTTTCAACCAAACCAGACCTACTCCTCCTGTCAATTCCTGCCTGCTCCAAGATGTTAACGGGAATCCCTTGGCCAAGAAGAGATGTTTTCTCACTAGCAAGACAGGTTTCTCCCTTTGCAGCTTGGGGAATTAATCCTTTGGTGGATATTTTGGGAGGTCTGTCCTTCTGCCAGTGCCCAAGGAGCACAGAGCAGGGAGATGTGCAGGCAGGGATGTTTGCACGGCATCACTCTCAGACCACCCTGATCCCCTGCTGACCACCAGGACCATGGAGGGGAATATCTTACACCAAAGACATCAGCTGCCAACTCCAGGTTTGACCAAGAACAGTGAGATTTTGGCCAAGTCTTCCTTGCAGAGACAAGGCCTTGCACACAGCTAAGAGTGCAACTCCTTGAGTGATGGAACCATGACAAACCACCTCATGTTCATGAGTACTTTATACCAAATTAGAGAGTTCACATTGAACACAGACCTGTGCTGAGGTTAACTTGACACTGAACCAAGAGATTTGTTCTTGCAGAGGCACAAACCCTAGGTGTATAATTTCTCCTGGTAACATGCCCTACAGCATGTCATAACACCAGAGTTTAGTCCAACAAGAAAACAACATGTTCACCTCATCATGCTTTACAAGCCAGCACTTCTGCTGACCACCTGGAAACCTGCCACCAACAGGACTTGAGAGCAGGAGGCATCAAGTCAGGTTTAGCTGCCTGCTTGTGGAGGAGACGAGCCCTGGTCTTCCTTAATGCGATTTCCATCAACTGCACAGGGGGACTGGGGAGAGTTGCTCAGATGGGCAATTTAGGCATCTGCTCTTGTCAAATGTGTCACACCCAAAATATTCAAAGGCAGCCTACCTGCTGCAGACCAGCAGACTTTCCTGTGAAACCTCTTGCTTGCTACTCAAATACTGACACCAAATCCGATTTTGCACGATAGAAGTCAAGCCTATTTGTATCTTGCTGTACTGAGTGCTGTTTATCAAATCAGTTTATTTCTTTATGTGAGTAAATTTCAAGGGGTTTATTGCAACTAAAGTGCTACATGGGAACACCACAGAAGCCCCAGGAATGGCATCAAACTAAAAGAAATGTATCTTCTGCAAACAACCAGACTGTAGTCAGGGAACCGCACCAGGAGAAAATATGAATACCCAGAGGTTGGAGATAGCTGCACATAATCCCCTGAGTGTTATTCCAGCTCCTGAAATTTAAGCCAGAATCTGGATTTTTTTGTGCAGAAAACAATTTAATAGATTGTTTGTTTCATTTCTTGGCAGTTTCTCCAGCTGAATCGCTTTGTAATCCACTCCCATGTCCCCTGGCAGAAGGAAAAGGAATCCTGCTGAAAGGAGAGACAAGCAAGGGGCAGGGGGGTGGGGAAAGGAAAAAAGAAAACAAAAAGAGAAAAAAAAAAAAAAGCAAGGATCAGAAATTGTCACTTCACAGCACAAGGGCAGAATAATCATGAAAAGCAGAGGAGACCACATCCTGCCCACGTTAGTCAGTCACCACCACAGGGAAGGTGAGTACAGGGAGCTGAGGCCAGATGGATCTGCCCTGAGGCATCCCAAAGGATGCTACTGACCATTGCAATCCCCTTCCCGGTCTCTCCTTGTCTTTTTGCTCCTAGTAGGAGCTGAAGTGGTGTTGAGGAGGTGCAGAAAACCAGCAGCACTGTTCAGGGTCCTACAAGCGCCGGCTGTGAAGACCGAGTATTCCTGTTGTGACATTGCTGTGTGGTGTAACCACAGCATTTAGTTTAGCTGATAAGACATGGCAGCATGATCTGCACTGCTGAACATCTCTTGGAATCTGATTAGCAAAGCATGACACTAGAGCAGGGCAACAGTTATTGAATCAAGCAATTTTGAATGGTTAAAAATGGTCTTTCTTCTAAATTTGAAACTCACAGCTTATTTTGACCTTCTTTTCTTTTTGAGCAAAACACAACCCAAACAACAATAACAACAAAAATACATCCAGTTTTCATTCATCCTCCCCCTCTTTTTTGGAACCAGCAAGAAAGAAGTTTTCTGTGAGTGAAAAGCTAAATGGATGGATGTTTGCACTGATACAGCTGAAAAATGTCATATTAACAAATAGCTCTTGTCTAAAAATTGTTGAATGAAAAGATTTGCTATTCTGTTCATGAAAAGATCTCTATGTGGATAAATAATTCTATGTAACAGCTCCTAACTGCTGCCTGAATACAACCAACTCCCAGCAGCAGGGAAGGGCACAACCTATGAATGGATATCCTCCTGCCTTGGGCAACTTAGGTGAAGGACAGCTTAGGAGGTAAGAGTTCTGCTCATGGGAATCCCCAGGCACGTCTTCTCTGGGTGGTCTCCTCTGAGTGTTTTGAACCAGGCTTTGCTTTCAGAAAGGTTGCCATCATTTTCATAGACTCAAAATGTTGCTGCCACTCTTCTGCAGGAGAGGGCTGCTGTGCCATGCCCTGGGACTACCATACCCACAGCTGCACAGACCTGGCCTCCCTCCTGCTCTCCTCCAAGTGCCTTTCTCTGTCCCCATTGCATTTAGTGTTGTTTTTTCCACTGTTTGTTTGTTTGTTTTCCCAAAAGCCCCAAAGAAAGCCAGGCAAGGGGCAAACACTGAGATGGTTTTTCAGCTGCTGTAAGACCAAATGATTTGAGCATGTTGCAAAGTGAAGCTTGAGAGCAACTGTGAAGGTTGTGGGGACCTGCTGGGGAAATGCCACAGGAGTTTTGCAGTGGAGTGACCTACAGTTTGTCTGTGTCCTCCCCAAGTGTGAGCTGTCACCAAAGAGGGAATTGCCCCCTATCCTAAATGTGGGCTCTGCCATCTCTGTGCTAGCTTGGTGCTCAGGTGCATGTGGGGTGAGAAGCTTGGAGACTAGAGCTGCCCCTGACAGAGAGTGTGGATGCATCTTTCCCACCTTTCCCAGCTGTCAGCTCCAGCCAGAAACCCCAGCTCTTGGATCCCAAGTCTGTGTCTGAGTAGGTGCCAGCTGTGGTGGTTGGACACAAGGTCTTGCTTCCCCAAGCAGCAGAGATGTTGGGATCACAGCCCTGCTCCTGCAGGGTGCTTCATCCAGCCCTGAGCAGGGGGCTGGAACGACCCCTGCCCCCTTTAGCACAGCAGAATCACAGAATTATTTGGTTAGAAGGGACCTTTAAAGGTCATCTAGAACAACCCCCCTGCAGCGAGTAGGGGCATCTTCAAGTAGATAAGGTTGCTCAGAGCCCTGTCCAACCTGACCTGGAATGTTTCCAGGGATGACAGATCTACAGCCTCTCTGGGCAACCTGTGCCAGTGTTTCACCACCCTCATTGTAAGCAATTTCTTCCTATGACCTCGTCTGAATCTACCTTCTTTTAATTGAATACTGTTAGCCCTTTCCTTTTGCGTCAGTCCCTACTAAAAAGTCTGTCCCCATCAATCTTATAAGCCCCCTGTAAGTACCCAAAGGCAGCAGTGATGCCTGTGGGGCACATGGGCTGATTTCCTTTCCTCTGAGCACTGAGAGCCCTCCATTTGGAGGAATGGGGTTCCATCCAGCAGACCAAAGTGGGAGCAGAAGTGTTCCCTTTTCCCTGTTCTCCTCTTTCCCTCCCAGTCTGCAGGAAATGTCTTAGTTTGCAGGTTGAAGGGGAGATTGGAGAAGTTGAGGGAAAGATGTAATTAAACAGAAAAAACCCACATCCAGCTCAGGAAGTCCCTGAACTATGAAAGGCTGAGGCTGGGGGAGTTCCTGGGGGAAGTACCACCTCCTGTCCCAATTATCTCTCTCCTGTGGTATCTGGGTTTGGTTGCTGCTGGGTACTAGGCTGGCTGGCCCTTTTTGCTGGCTCAGTTCAACCACTTTCATACACCCCATTGCTGCTGCCTGTGGAACCTCCAGGGTGGGTGGCAGGGATGTGGGTAGTTCACCACCGGTCACAAACCATCAGTTTTTCACCTTCATTTACATTGAGTTCTTCAGACAAAGGCTGACCCTTGTGCACAGCACTTTGCACAGGATGGAGACCATTCTTTTGGCTTTGGAGCAGGGATGGAGGTTTTTATACATTAACCCATGTGGTACCAGGGTCCAGCCCCTACTTAGGTATCTGTGAAAATATATATTAATATGCATGTTCTTGTGTGTGTGTGTCATATAATACTCAAAACTGATTTCTTCCAAGCTCAGTTACTGAACATTTTTAAGCAGTGAGAGAGTTAGAGAAAAGCTGGGACAACTGGTTAATAGGTTAAAAAATAAGAACTTTTTTTTTTCTTTGTGCAGCTCCAGAAGTGAAGCACAGTTAAAAGCACAGAACAAAAACCACCAAAAGACCAAGAGCAACAATAGAGTGTTTTCCTTCCTGTATGTTTGTTACAGTTCTTGCTGGCCATGCAAAAAAAAAAAAAAAAAAAAAAGCCAAAATAAAATCTGGCACACAGGTCATTATGTTCTTTGGGAATCAGAAATAGACTGAGTGGGCTTGGTAGGCAAACACACATTTCACAAGCTCCTTCTCGTCACAAAGCCAATATTTGTTCAGGAGAGAATTCTTCCTTTGGGTAATTAATAATTTTTTGCTATTTATTGCTCACTGGATGGAAGTTTTGGAATGTGTAAGGAAGGGGGGAAACCTGGCAGTGTTCCTTGCAGTTATTACACTGCTGTTGAGGCCTCCAACAAAAATCACAGCGCCGAGCGTACATTCCTTTCGTAAGCAAAATGGATCATCAGGCGATGGAATGGCTTCAAAGGAATGTGTGCATCATGCCTTTGACATTTTGCTACAGCTCAAGCAGGAGGGGGAAGAAAAAACGAGCCATGGATAAGCACTTTCCTTAGGTCGTACATTTGTTCTTGCTCGTCTGCTGTGAAGGAAGATTTCCACTTGGCACCTGAGAGGCTGGAGCCTCAGCTATTCCTCTTCCCAGCCACATGCTCGAGAAAAGCCAGCGGGTTTACGTTTGAGAGGAACAGGGGGTGAAGGAAATTGTAAACTTGAGTGAGATGTTGTAGGGCAGGTTAGATGCTGGTGGGTAGACTAACAAAAGTGGAATGCTATTGCAAAAATCTGGCTCCTTCCAAAAAACCCGTAACGTTGTCAAAGCCTTGAGTTTCGTCTGCTGGTTTCAGACATTCCAACATATGCTTCTTATTTTGTTTTTAATACTTACAGTCCATCCAGAGACAATTCATGGCAACTGTGGCTGTTGTAACACTATATAAAACACAGGGTTTGATGACAACTGATATGAAGTGTGATTGGAAAAAATAATGCCCCCTGGTAATGATAATATTTCCTGCTCAGATTGGTCTCACGATAATAGGCCTGCTCCAGTGGTGTTTGCAGAGTTATATACAGGACTCTGGTATTACATTACAGCTGCTGCCCGGTTATACATCCGTGTGAATAGGCAGGAATAAATGCACATGAAGAAATACCAGAATGTCTGAAAACAGGGGCCAAAACCCAATGATTTCTTGCTTGACTCTTGGGGGGTTGGTGAAGCATGGTCCGCTTGGACCTGACTGACCAGGGAAGCATCTTGTCTGGTTTCAAGGAGAAAAGAGCTGCAGCCTCTGGAGCATTTTTACCTCCTGGTATCCCAGGCTCTGAAGCCCCCTGTCCCAGCAACCAGCCTTGGCCAGTTTGTCCTTGGGAGCTTGGCTGCCTGGCTCCAGAGGTCAGAAATAGCACGAAGCTTTGCTTTCAAAGAGGAGGGTGGATATGGATGAGAAGCAGAGCTGCTCTGGATGGAGATGGGGAGAGGGGGGCTGAAAACCTGCCCCGTGGATGGGGCTGTGGATGATTTGCTTCATCCTGTTCCAAGAGGAAACACGTTTGAATCCTTTGTTGTAGCTCCACAAGCAGTCTAGCTCTCTGGCTTGGGGGGTGTATTCTCACAGAGGAGCTGAATCATGGCTGGCTGGGGATACCAGCACTAATACAAGCCTGTTTATCTTAGGCTTCCCCATCTCATCCTTCTCACTCCACAACACTTAATTGTGGCAGTGCCCCTGGAGCTGGGACAGGCTCTGGTTTCTGCCCTCTGGCTTTTAGCATTTAAATCCTCACTCTTTCCAAAAGGTTCCAGGTTTCAGAGGTGAGTGGGTGTAAGGAGAGGAAGATGAGGGACTGATTTCCTTGGCCAGAAATTCACTTATATCTACATTGGTCAAAAACATGCCCAAGAGGCTGGTGCTGCAGGGCTGGGACATGGAGAGGATCCTGGTTTTATCCTCTGGCTTTCTGTGACCTGCAGCAAATTCCTTCCTAGATTAAAGGCCTAAATCAATGGATGTCAGATAAGGGCACCTCCCCACTATTTCTGTGTCTGAATCTGGCCCTGCATGACAGTGAGGTCTCCTCTAAGGCTGCTCCCTCACTGTGGCTGCAGGTTGGACACCAAAACCCATTGCCAGGCTCATGCAAGCGTTGGGAGTCCTGGAACATTCAAATCTGATTCTTTCTATTGAAGGTTCTCCAGAAAAGACATGAGCAAAAGGGAAATTCCTGGAGGTAAAAAAAAAAAAAAAAGGTCAAAGGGACTTTTCTTAAGAAGCTGGGGGAAGTGTTTCAGATCTTTCAGCTTCATTTCTGCCCCACACAGCAAAACTGGGAGCAAATGAGGGTAAAACTCCCTGGTTTTGAGGCTGATGGGAATCCTGGAACCTAAGAAACTGGATTATAGCATTTTCCCTCCAGAAAGACCCCTGTGTCAGGGAAATGTGCAGCCAACAAGAAGGAATGAAATGATACTGATACGTGCAGAGCCATCCAGAAATTCAAAGCCCTTGGACTCAGTGGCCAGTGACCACGTATCTGGCAGTTGACTGAGCAGGGGGATGTAAGACAAAGTTGGCAAACAAGATCTGATCTTGCTCAGAGAGAGAGAGGGAACTGAGTCACCCAGATACGCACTAACATCAAGGGGAAACTTCAAAGAGGCCAAGAAATCCAGGATCAAGGACTCCAAGGAAATATCTTCAAAGGCTGAGCAATCTGACCCTGGGGCTGGGAAGAGTGCTAGTGTCCCCCCTCTCCAACATGACAGAGGAAGGAGAAATGACACAACTCTCAAAAGTCTGCAAACATGAGCAAAGATGTGGAAACTGGGTGTCGTTCAAGACCGCTGGCGTCATGTCTTGGGAGCAAACCCAGCTGAGGTCCCCACCGCTCTCATGAGGGAGAGGACAGGACTTCTTCTTGCCAAATCCCAGAGGCCTGCCTTGAGCCTTGGGCTCTGTGTCACAGATATTGGTAGTGAAATTTCCAACTGAGTTTTTATTCTTCCCAAACTGTCTTTCGCAACCCCTCCCCCGCTCAGTAAATCGTGTCAAGCTGCTGCTGCTGCAGAAGGAGCTGCGGTTCCTGTCTCACTATGCAGGGACAGCAAGCATGGGGGACATTGGGGTGGGTGAAGGGAGGTTGTAGAGAGGCCGGTGTTGGTCTCTTCTCCCAAGTAACTAGTGATAGGATGAGAGGAAATGGGTTTAAGTTGTGCCAGGGGAGGTTTAGTTTGGATATTAGGAAAAAATTCTTGACTGAAAGAGTGGTGAGGCACTGGAACAGGCTGCCCAGGGAGGTGGTGGAGTCACCATCCCTGGAGGCGTTCAAAAAGTGTTTAGACATGGTGCTTCAGGATATAGTTTAGTGGCTGTAGTAGCTGGATTATGGTTGGACTTGATGATCTTGAAGGTCTCTCCCAACCTTAATAATCCTACGGTTCTATGATGTGAACAGAGAGTCTTCCCAGGTTATTTCATGTCCCTCTCCAGAGCAGCATGTTGCAGAGTTTGTTCCCACACTGTGTCTACCTTTGGTTTTGTTCTCAGAGATTTCTTTCAGCCTGAAGTAGAAGATGTCTAGCGCAAAGGGAAGCAGTTTGCTCTAGGTTTGTTGGCCAGTGTCATGGAAGCTCATCTTCTTGTCAAAGATCCCAATCCTCTTTTAAGCCACAGCATTTTTGCAGGTTTTGAGGACAGCCCTACAGCTACCTGACCTGCTCCAGTGCACACGTGCTCTGTGCTAGCAAAATAACAAGGAGGAAGCCTCTCAAAGAAGTGGCTTTGGAACCACTTGCCCAAGCAGGACTCAGGAGCACCAAAGGCAAGAAGTTTGCCTCTAGCAGAGATGTAAAGTCCCAGGAGGAGAGGGAACAGCCTGCAGCAAGGCAAAAAAACCTGAGCTGTATTCCTGGAGTCAGCATGTGAGGCTGAGCCTGACCCCTCCTGCTCAGGGAAAGCAGGAACAGGGGCTTGAACACCCCAGCACCAGTAACAGCCAGCCATAGTGGGATTTGAGCCTGTCCAGGACTGAAGGCTCATGGAAAACTCCCAGGGCAGGTTTTCCCTGCACAAAACCCTTTACACTTCAAAGGCCCAGTACTGGATGACAGGTGATAGGAAGAACGGCTGAAGGGCTGGAGATGCTAGGGCCAGGCACCCTGGGCACCCAAATGCTGCAAAAGAGGAGTGCCAACAGGGTTCAAAGAATCATAGAATGCCAGGTTGGAAGGAATCTCAAGGATAATCTGGTCCCACCTTTCTAGGTAGAAACATTGTTGAGATGAGATGGCCCAACACCTGTCATAGAAGTGTCCAGTGTTGGGGAAGCCACTGTTTTCCTGGGGAGATTGTTCCAATGTCTGACTGTTCTCAAAGTGAAAAGTTTTCTACTGATGTCTAGTCAGAATGACCCCAGGAATTACTTGCACCCATTGCCCCTTGTGTTTTCCACGTGACTCCTTGTAAAAAGGGAGTTTCCATCATCTTGGAAGCCACCCTTTCAGTACTGAAACTTAATAATGTCTCCCCTAAGCCTTCTTTTCTCTAGGTTGAAGAAATCCAGCTCTCTCTAATTCTGGGCAGGCTGCCCAGTCCTTGGATCATCTTTGTGGCTCTTCTCTGGACCCTCTCAAGCCTGTCCACATCTTTTTTGTAGAGCAGGGTTAGCAAAGTTCTGCACACTGGGCAAGGACCACACACTTCCCATTAATACTGTGCATCACATCATGCCATGTGGCCTCCACAACCCCACCTCCATGCCTGGGGTCCCAAGGCTGACTTCATCCAGCTGGAATGGGGAGATCTAGCTGAGGAACATGCTACCAACCACCACCCAAGGTCTCTGGGGACTGCCACTCACCAGCCTGTCATGGGGAGGCACCTCATCCAGATCAGCCCTTCCCTGGGCTGGGCAGACACAAGCACCCTGCTCTGTGGGTGAGCTGTCTGCCCATGATAAAAATCACAAAAAAGAGGCAGCTTTTTGGTGATGGCTCTGATTTATATTTTATTCACACCCCCCCTCTTTATGTCTACCAACCTTTCCTGAGTGCTGCTGTCAGGGGAAAAAAAAAAAGAAGCAGTTCCTCATTAGAGACATAGTGAGGCTGGTTTACCCAACAGCAGGCAGAAAATGTCCCCGTGGCCTGGGAACCCAGCAACGACCAGAGGCCAGATGATTTTAGTTATATGGGCAGAAACTTGGAAGAAACCCAATTCAATCACTTGGGTTTGCTCTGGTGTAAGTGGGATCACGACCCCTGCTTTGCTGCTCTCAAGGTGCTGCCTGAGCCCTTGCTCTGATTCATGGGTGTAAGTTTGGCTTTCTGGATGTGAACTCAGCCAGTTGTTGCCAGCCAGGAAACGGGCTCGTTTGCCATCAGCAGCAACATGCTGCCAGCACCATGACTCGGCTTTTAGCCAATCTGTGATTTTTTTGTTTTGTTTTGCTCAGTGGTAAAGACAGCTCTGATCACTCCGAGTGTGTGATTTTGGGGTGTTCCAGGCACAGATCCCACTGTGGGTCTGTTTCTCAAGCTGATTTCTGTTTGGGACCAAGCGCAAGGAGCACGAATGAGCTTGGTCTCCTGGTTTCCCTTGACCAGAAGATTCAAGCGAGAAGACATGTACACAAAAGAGCTCTGAAACAAACTTCTTGCCAGCAAGCATGGGCTGGCTTCTTCGACCATGCCTTGGGCAGATTCAAAAAGTTCAAAAGAGACTCATCCCCAAGTGCTGGAGAGATGCAGGGAACCTGACACCCATCTTGAGTCAAGCTCATGGCTCTGCCCCGGGGCAATGTGGAATGAGAAGATCCTAAAATTGATGACAGCCAGGGCTGAAGGTGGTTGGTGCAACCATGGGAACCATTTAGAGACCCTGTCAGCAGCACTGTGTGGAGGCAGAAAGGCTAGCCCAGCAGAAAAAAGAGGAGCAGTCCAGGGGGCTGGTTTGGTGTGAAGAATGGGGGGACCACATCTTATGTCCCTGTTCCTCAGATAGTTCCTAAGTAGGTTGCTTCAGCTCCCAGCATCTCAACTGTGGACACCTGCAGAATAGAGGCTACTAGATGAGTTCAGGAAAATGTGCACAGTGTGAGACCGTGGCATCATGGGGTTTTTCTACCAGCACTACCTAAAAAACTCTTTGTAGAAAGACCCTCACTAACTCTGAAGCTCTTGGCTAAAGCCGTGTCTCTCTCCAGGCCTCCTACAATCTCTTTTCTTGCCCTGGCAGGAGGAGACTGAAGCTGCTTTTGGCTGTTGCTACCTTTCCACCCCCAGGGCCTTGTATTTGGGGGTGTGCCAAGCAGAAACCATCCTCAGCCCTGACTGGAGGGAGCCTCCACTTTGTGGGAACTTTGCAGCTGTCCCTTCTCACCGACCAGCCCGGCTTGCAGCCTGCACAGCCTCCTCCATCCTAATCCCTTTCCCTTCAGGTGGATTGAGAGCAGAAAGGAGGAATATGGGTTTTGCCAAAAGAAGCAGAGCCCTGGCTTTTGTGGGTTACAGAGGAAACAAGAGAAGAAGTTAAGGCTGTTGTTTAAATGTGATGATGCTTGTTGCCTGTAGAAACCATGGCAGGATCATGAAAATAATTATGCCCATGCCATGAAGATAAAAAAAAAAAAGAGAAGACTGAGACAGGGAATGCACCCTGCACCCTGAAGCGTGTTTCATGCAAAAAGACTGAATCTCTCTGAGGAAACAGCTAATTTGGTGCCTTTTTAATGCACTTAATGGGATGCTTCTAGGTTGGGCAGCATCTGCCTGTTTTACCCTGAGTCACATCCCATCCATGCAACACTAAATCCAACCAATACCAGCAGCATAAAATGGGAATGTGCCCATTGACAGAGGGCCTGGAACAAAATATTTTTGCCCAAATTGACATGGATTGTTCATCTCTGAAACTGTTACGCAATTCTGAACATTGCATGTACGTTTATGTGGCTTAATATGAATTTATCCTTTGGGATTGCATCCTGCCAGGACAGAGTGTATTTATAAAACTGCTATGTAGGTGTACTGAGACAGTGTGTGCCAATGTCAAGTGAAAGTATGTTGCAGCAGTGATTTAAATGACAAAGCTCTATGTTGATGATCTGGCCCAGTGTCTTCATAGAAGAGGCTGTAGGACTCATCCATGGAATTCCTATAACTTCTGGTGGAGGATTTCCACTCCTTCTCACCAGCTCCTCTGAGCCGAGCACATTGTAAATTAAGTTGCTTTATTTAAGGACTAGAACTGAAACCCTGGAGCCAAACAACTTCTGCCTTCATTCATATTTGAATTTGTGGCTTGGGCCCATCTCCAGCTGTGTTGTAAAATGCCTTTTATTTTTCTCTGTTACGGTGCAGACAGAGCCAGCAGGCAGGAGATGATGTCCTGTGTCTTGTGGCTCACGTTCACATGCAACAGGCCCTTTGAGGTTCACATGCCCATATGCAGAAATGGGTTATTTAGAGGAGTAAGAGTGGACATCACACAGAACTGATGCCTTGTGTTTTCTCAAGCAATATTGCGCAGGATTTGTTGTGTGATCAGGCGCTTTGTATCTGCCTATGGCAGGGAGCAGGAACTAGATGATCTTTAAGGTCCCTTCCAACCCAACCATTCTGTGAGTCTGTGACTTACAGGGTAGAGAAGGAAACCAGATCCCCAAGGGCTGAAGGAGAGACCCTGGGAAGATCTGTCCTGATCCCCACCAGGAGGTGGGAAGGCTGGAGAGGGGATCCACCACCACAATTGCCCCTGCCTGCAGCCCATGGCAGTTGTGACTAACAGGACAGCATGAAACATGGAGAACAAAAAGAAGATCTTGGCAAAGATACCATAGTCTCTGCTGCTTTACAAAATGAAGTGCAGTGGGTGTATGGGTGTGAGGAGAGGCCACGGGTCCCCCTCTACTTCAGATCCAGCCATTTTGCTGCCCAAAACCCACACACCAGCACTGGTGATCTGGATTGAGGAGATCACATCCATCTCAGTGCAGGATTTCAAGGATTCACACCATTTCCACCTTTTCCACAATGTTTTGTGCAGATGCTCAGTGTCAGCACGTTCACACATTGAAATAACCCCTGGCTGGCAGGAAGACAAGCAAATAGGGTCAGATGGGACTTAAAACCACTGTCAGGTCAAGTAGGGTACAGCTCTGCTTCCCCTGAATCTGATTTGGTCTGTAAGGCAGGAACCAGATAACAAAGGAGGTTTGTACCTGGACAGCAAAGTTCTGAGAATCATGGGCTGGTGGTTAGAAAACGTGAAATGCATAAATCCTTACCTGCTGGAAGAGGCCTCAGCTCAAGGGTACAAATGGTCTTGCAAATAATAAATCCTTCTTCCTTATTTTGTAGTATTTAGGAGGAAAATTTTGTGCAGGGTAGTTAAAGACATGGCTAATGGTCTCCCAGAGAAGTCAGTACCAGAACTAGGAGTTCTAACCCTGATGAGTGTTCTCTAAGGGAAGGGTTTAGGTGGAGAAAGCATGGAGGACACCACTGATGCACCAAATTTGGCCACAGCCTCATGAATGCTTCTACCCCGTAAGATGTGCTTTCCCTCTGTTCCACATGTACATCTGAGAAAAAACCACAGCATCAACAGAAGGGTTGTTGTTGCTCTGTCTGGATTCAGGAATGAGGCTGAGCAGCTTGGCTTGTCCTTTTACAGGTTTCCATGTAGGCTTCTCCGAGCAAAGAGAAAGGCTGGTTTCACACACCTCACAGAGAGGAAGGAGGAAATGGAAATAATTTCTTCTCTGGTATCTGTGTCCCACTGGTAAGAAGCTGAAGTCTTCTGAAATGTGCTGGGATGCAGGAGCACAGATGTTTAGATTATCCCACACCAGATATATAGGAACATTTCCTTATTTCAGTTGCTTTGGCATTGAGGGCATCAAACACAATTGGTTTTAGGGCACAGAGGGGTTTAGATCAAAGAGGAATATTCAAGCCTGAGCAGGAATAATATGTGAGTATGTCAAATAGGTTTGTGAAGGGCACATCACCCCACATCTCTGCATCCTCCCATTACACGTAAAATCCAAGAGGTTTGAAGAGGGAGGCTGGGTCTTTGAGGAAGAAAAGAGGGGGGGAAAACAGCATTAGATGGGATATTACCCACTGACTGCTATTTTATTTCTTGGGAGAAATTTACAATGTGATCATTAAATCCTCAAGAGACAAACCTGAACAGTGTTTCCTTCCTTCTGGGCAAAACTGTTGGAACTCTTAAAAAGACATTGTATTTCACAGCTCAGCAATCCAGCAGCATTTAAAGAGCTGGAGAGAGAAGAGGAATTTTTAAATGAGCAGCCATTTTTTTTCTTTTTCTTTTTTTTTTGTTTCTTTTTTTTTTTTAAAGACTCTACTCTGTGAGAATACTTTTCAGCAAAAATAAATACATTCTAACGTATGGTAATGAATAGCTTGTGAGCTGAAGAATAGTTGTCTATAGAGGCAGTTCACAAGCATTTGCCTTGCCCTTTGTCTCTGAAAATCACTGCTCTCTCACTAAAGCAAAAACTCTTCAGATATGGCATTTAACTGCATTTCTACTCCTGTACTTCAGGAAACCTGTCGGATCAATATAGAAATCATCACAAAACTCAGCTTTTCTGCCTCAGTTTTTGTCCAGCCAGGAATGATACAGCTTCCTGGTTGCATCAAAGATCTCCTGCTCCATCTTGGTGCAACCAAGGGGTCACAGCAACTTACCACCTGGATGGTTCCTCATCCTGGTAGCATCTGAGACTCTCAGACAGCAGCAGCATTTGTCCTCAGAAGCTCTACCTGGGGCTGGAAGGGTTTTGTTGCCCTGCTTTATGGGGGAGAACTGCAGCAGAGGGATTAAGTGACTTGCAGAAAGTCACAGGAGTAAAGGAGTGGAAAAAAAAAAAAAAAAAAAAAAAAAAAAAAAGAAAGTCTTTCTACCAACTTACTTGAAACCATAACCAAGAAACTTTCCACTTTACCCTGACAATGCTGCTGAGGAACAGAACTAAAACAGAAAGTCTGGTATGATACTTCAGTATGGATGTCACCCACACCATTACAGTTTCAAGGGTGGCATAAAAACATCCAGATCAAATTAAATTTGTGGCACTTCAAAAGGTGTGAAGCTGAACTTTTGAATTTTGGAAATGTCCACATTGTTTTTATTTTCATTTCTGGCAGGTAGGAAACACAGCTCCTTAATACAAGAAAGACCTTTCCCTTGTTATTCCCAAAGCAACCCCAAGCTACTCCTCAGAAGTAGCTACTCCTGGGCTTCCCTAGAGAAGACACTATGAGGACACAGAATGGCCAGGATACCACAAGCCAATGACTGCAGCACTCAGCTCTGCATAGTCTGGCAGTCTTGGCATTTGTGAGGAAAAGCTGCCACACGTCTTTAGATAACTGGGCTCCCTTCCTTGCATTTTCATGGATTTCCTGTGGGATGGCCAGAAAATCTATATGTCTCTGTTGCATGAAGGTATTTAAGTGCTTAAATCCACTTGAAACCCATGCTCCATCTCTACATTGCTAATGGCAGCACCACCCTCCAGCTGCAGTGAGGGCCCATGCTCATGAGGATGGTGAAGCATTAGGTACTGTGCAAATAAGTCTAATGGTTTTCATCTTTTAGCCTCTCACAATTTTGAGGTAGACAGTAAAACAACAACAAAAAAAAGGAGATCTAATGATTTTCAAGCTTACACCAAGTTGCAGAGAACCACAGGGTTTTGCAAAAATATTTGTGGCACCACTACAGCCAAAAAAGTACTTTTCATCTGGCGTGGGTGAAGATTATGCAAAGATGAACACCCTTCTCACACAGCAGGGGTGCCTGGACAAGACATGGCTGGATGTAGCTGTTTGAGCCTGACTTGATCCCCATGCAAATGGCTCTCCCACTCTTCCCCTGAGCTGACCTGTGATGGACCTGCTGCAAGCAGAGGGATGGGGCACCTCATGGCTCCCACACTCACTGCTGGCTTGCTCACCCTCTCTGCATGGGCTCCTGGCCATTTCTGCAAGGCAGTTTCCTTTCAATGACACTCAACACACTTGGACTCCTCCCTGCTGTGTGAAAAGGAGGCTGACATCTCGTGCCGTGGAGATGAAGTTTAATTGCTGTGGTCTTCCAGGATGAGGTGAAGTATGGAGTGATACCTGCCCAGATGGGACCAGCCTGCTCAGGCTGTCTTCTCCCACCTCTCTGACCTGCTGGCTGCAGAGCAGCTCAGCTGAGAAGAAATTTCTTCCAAGGAGGTGGGAGAGGCAAAGTGGAATTAGTGTTAAATCCACCCAGGGACTGAGCGGCATGCAGACAGCTCACATTCCTTGCAACCCCATCCTCTACAGTCAGGCCAACCCATCAGAGCAGCCAGGATACCATGGATTGTCCTATTTAACTTCAAGACAGAGGATCAAACGTTTTCCCACCTAGGAAATCAAAGGCAATTTGAAGATAAAGAGCAGATGTGTTTTTTCTCAATGTGTGCTGCCCGAGTGACACCTGCTATGCCCAGGTGACATCCTGTATTTGCAATAAAGGACTGTCTCAGCCCTCAAAAACACAGCCAGGAAACTGATTTAAATTTTTATGTGACCTTACATACTTTGCAGGGCACCTAACTTCAGGTCAACCTCTGGTTAACACAAAAGAACAGAAAAGAGAATTCTTCACCTGGACCTTGGCACTGTCAAGTATTTTGAGTGCCTCGTGTCTTTTAGGGAGGAAAAAGCTACTATGTCACTCCCCACATCATGCTCTGGTGACAACGTGCTAAATTTTGAGTAGCTGGAGTTCAAAGGAGATAGATTTACATGGCAGAAGGACCTGGACTCTCTGATCAGCTGAAGTAACTGGTCTGACTCCCATGGACTCAACACCAGAGTCCTCAGGGAAATCAGTGGGAGTTTTCCTGTGGGCTGGCACTGTGGTGGCTTAAACAAAGCAAGGGAAGGGTTTCTTAGTCAGACAGCAAAAAGAAAGAAGTCTCCTCTCAACAATTAAAATATAGAATTCTACTTGAAAGTGATTAATATTTCCAGTGTCTACTTATGGCCAAGCCATGTATCCCCAGCCCTACCAAATATGAACTTACACAACGTTCTCTGGAGTTACTTCTCAGTTAATAATTTATGTATTCTGGCAACAGATCAATGCAACTAGAAACTAGTTTAGTAACTTACCTTCAGGGTTGTCTATCTATAAACACTGCAGATTCCTAAGTTAAACAGAACCCAATTGTTTTCCCGTGTAGTAGAGGCCAGAGCCTGATTTATATAGTTAATTTAAATGGTAATCTTAAAGAGTTGGAAAAAAAAACCACACAACAAAACCCAACCTGTATCATTAAGGCTTATGAAAGAGGGAGAAACTGTTTACTAGTGGGTTCAGAAATATGGGATGTAAATGGAGATAAAATGCAATATCAAGACAGAAGTAATAAAATGACACTGGGATGTGCTGTCTGGGCTTCTATCAGAGCACAATCAACCCTGGCTGATTTTTCCTGAGGTTCCCTGCACTCCCAGGCCTGTCTGACACTGCGATTTGTGTGCAAGCCTGCAACCCTCATTCTTGCCTTTTTAACACCAGGCTGAGCCCGGTGTTAGAAAACAAGCAGAGCTCACCTTGCTGCAGCTAGACTGGCAGCTTAAGTGAAATAAGGGTGCCCAGGACTGCCCTTTCTCCTCAATCCTGCCTGGAGAAGAGAGGGGACAGCAGCCTTTGCGGGTGACTGGCACACCGAAACACAGCTCGCATTTGAAAGCGCTTTGCAGTGACTAATTAACAGGCATCTGTTACAACTTGTTGAGCCTTATCTTCATTTTCATACGTGCTATTTTGGAATGAAGTTTTATTTAGGCTCCAGCTCCTAAGCGTTGCTCAAGAGTCACATTACAGGATTAGCCTTCCTGACAGAGGGGAGGGGATGCTTTGCGGTTAGCAGTGCCGGGTAGGAGTCAGGAGCCTTGTCACTGTCCTGGCTGAAGCTGCTCACTTGACTCTAGCAGCTAAGCCTGCACTGATAGAAAGGCTTACTTAACCTCCATGGAGCATTCAGAAATCCTCTTTTAAAAGCTGCCCTGTAATAATGATTTAGTAGTTCTCAGATGCTGCTGAATTACCCTCCTGCAAATCTCTGCTCCTGCAAACTGAGCTGCACGGTGTCCCCCCAGCTGCAGACACTCATTCTCAGGGGCAAAGCCTTAAAAGACTTCCCTCCACCCCATCAAGGCTCCCCCTTGGCTAGAGGTCAAGGCAACCAGGGCAGAGACCTCTGGATGTATGAACCACATCACATTGATGATAAAAGCCTCTGGATGGGATAATAAAAGAGACCCTCCTTGTGGGTCAGCTGGGAGGATTACAGATGCTCACCCGAGTCGTGCAATCTTATCTCTGGGTGTTCCTCATGTGAACTGTGAATTCTTTGGCTGCTTGTGCACATGTACCAAGGGGAAACTTTCAGATCCTATGAACCAAATTATCTGAACCTTTCTTGCCTTTTTTTTTTTTTTCCCCCCCCTCTCTTCTTTTCCCCTTTATCAAAGACAAACCAGTGAAGGCTCTTCAGAGGCAGATTTGTGGAAGTTTGAAGATACTGAACCACAGGCAAAGCTTGTCTGCATGGGAAGTCACACTGCAGCAATGCAAGGTGTGAACACAAAGCCCTTGAATAGATCTAGTAAGGCTTCCTTATATTTTGGGACCACCACTGGAAGTAATTGTTCCGAGAGGGCATGAGGTGGGAAGAAACCCCAGGCTAAGGTGACTGGCAATGAAAGTCATTTTGGCAGGGGGAAGGCAGAGCCCACACCTCAGCCTGTGCCAAGGCACCCTATAGATTTGCACATTATCTCTGCCTGTGTGGGCACTTTAGTTATGAATCAGATGCACAAACTCATCTATTGGCATCTGAGATACCCTTAGGACCAATGGAGAGGAACAGGCACTTTGGGGTTGCTGTTCCTCTGCTATATTTTAGGCATCTGTTGTAGGAGATTAATTGCTATCCAGACCTCAGCGGGCTGGTCTTTAATAACGAGTTGAGTGGGGGTGACCAGCCTGAATAATGCTGCCTGGATAATAGAGCCAGATAAAAAAAGCATTAGGACATCAGTCTATCTCTCTGTAACAGCAGTCACTTCCTTCCAGTTAAGATTAAAATGCCTCCAAAGAGAAATCAACAAAAAAAGGAGAGAAAAAAACCAAACCAAAACAAAAAAACCCTCTCGTTTCTGAGACACTAAAATAAGTGGAAGTGTGAACATATGTGTGTGTCCACGTGGGGAACTACTCTGGAGTCTCTGCAGCTCTTTAAATATGCAATGAACATGATGCCAGGTTCACCTCCTCTCCTGCACACACTCTTCCACAGGCATAGGCTGCACACCGCTGGTTTACCAGTTTTAATGGGGGTGATTGGAGCAAAGGAAGCTGACAAGGAGCTCTAGGCTTCTGTAATGGATAACACAAAGCAATTCCACTCATTTAGACTCATTTATCATGTGGCAGTCGGGCTGACTTGGGAGCAAAGGCAAGCTGCTCTCAGTTGACACCCAACAAGCCATCTACTGTAATAAAAAAACAACATCAAATTATTAAAAATAATGTATTATTTTATAGACTGGATCTCTCAGCCTCTGTATGTATCGGTGTAATAGAGCTGAGTAAGAAGACAGCCCACCAGTATCTAAACCTTCTGATTTTATTTTATTGGAAGAGATAAAGAATCAGACCCTGCTCTTAGCTACACTGATGTCGATCTGGAATGACTGCAGGTGACTGACCATGGATAAAAACTGAACATGAGTAGGGTACAATTTGGGCCTTAAGTGCTTCAAGCTACCTCCTGCTAGCATGAATTACGTGCATGCCTTAAAGGACACGTAAAGCCTTCAGGTCTTGAGAACGAGATAAAAATTCAGCTCCTCTGCTGGCTTTCCTGAAGTGGTTCTGAGCAGCTCCTTGCAGAGGTGCAAAGCGGGTGCTGTAAAGTCACTTGTGATGTTTCTCACCACCCCTGCTCATTTCCAGTGGAGGTCAGCTCGTGTCACCACCTTGTGTGGTTTTCACCTTGCACATCGTGGTCGGCAGCATGAGAGGCCTGGCAGCAAATGGCTCAGATGTGTGTCAAGGCCAGCTTCTCCTTCAGGCCTTTTTGGGGGAAATCCTCATTGCTTTTCCCTCAAGAAAAAAAAAAAACAAACCACTACAAAGGCACTATCAAGAAAGTCCGAGGGAGAGAAAATTACCCCAAAAAACCCAATACCACGATACAGTAATGGAAATAGGATGTTAGTGGATGTGGACTTAGAGTTGGTGAGGACAAATCTGTGATTCAAATTTACAGAAATCTCCCCACATTAGTTCTGAGTTTAAGGCCTCAGGCTTGTGTCTCTCTTTTACCACTGGTTTCTGACAAGAGGAGAAGCTGTTTAGGGCTCAGTCTGATAAAGGAACTTCAGTATTTCAACATAAGGTATTGTGGCACTTAATCTTTAGAGAATGGTGCTGCAGGAGAGATCCTGAAGCCCCTGTTAGAAAGGAAGCTCTCCCAGAAGTGCAGGTAGCTCTTGTGGAACAACCAAAGAGCTGCCACCTTTTTTCTCCCTTGCACTTAATTGCACTTGACTTCATTAACGTGCAACATCCCAGTTTCAAAAGGTGGGTGACCAGTGACCCTCAGTGGACCAACCTCCTGACCTGCTGTTGGGGGACGTTTGTGGGATAGGGAGAGTTGAGGTTGTCCTCATGCTGTGGAGCACATCAAACAGCCTGTTTGCACCTTCTGGGATTTCCAGCTTTATGCCATGAGGAGATTTAAGACAGAAGGGGCATCCAGTGCCCTGTAGTGCAGGCAGGCTGCTCCTGTCTGTGTGGGTGCACAGAGCACTGCGTGGGCAGGATCCCTCTGGGGTGTTAGTCAGAGGAATGGCTCATTTCTGGATGCTAACGAGGTCGGTGTGACCTCAGCATGACCTAGGCATCATGCCACCTCCACCTGACTGAGTCCAGGAGCAACCCTGGGCCCTGGGAAGATAACTGCAAATCTAGAAGCAAGATGCTCACAGCACCCTCAGACTTGGGTTTCTGCTAAATGGACTCTTCAGGGTCTCTTTGCTGAAATGAAAAGTTTTCTTTCCTTTTGACATGGCTCTTAGTCTCTTTGATGTTTAGTTCCCAGAAGTAAAATGGGGATATTAATATTCAGCCCTTTGCCTTCTTTTTTACTTTTCAGACAGGATCCACCTTTGCTCTTTATTGGACCTGCAGTTATAAATGCAAAATAATTGTACCCATAATAGGCCTGCAAATTAATCTACCATGAGCAGTGTAGACTGCAGGACTTTTCAAAACTAATTATTGTTTTATGCAGTAGATTTTCTAAATACTGTGACCTCATAAAGCTTTAGAGAAATACCAGAACACAACTCTTTCACCTCCTGCTTGTGGTACTGGGAAGCAGCTTGAGTCATTCTGCTACTGAATCAAAGACCCTCACAGCTGCCCAGCTGGCTGACCCTGTGCAGATCACACCAGTACTAAGAAAAACCCAGTTAAATGACAAAGTTTTGCCCATTTAAAAAGCAGAAGAAGCAGGAAAGTGGTATTTGTCATTTTTTTGGGGAAAAATGGTAAAAAAATAAAATGAATAGAAAGGGGAAAAAAAAATCTATTCTAAATATTGTGAATTTCGGTCTTTCCCACTAGTTTGTTTTTGTTTGTTTGTTTGTTTTTCCCCCCAAAGATCTGAATAAGCAACAAAGTTTAGAAGAAGTGAGCCTGGACATGGATGTTACTTTGATTGAGCAGTATGTCTGCCGGAATTAAAGAAAACTTTTCCAGGGGGTAGAAATGCACTTGAGTCCTTGCATGTTTGTGTTGGTCACTTACTGAATATGGGAAGCTGTGGCTTTGCTTTTTCCTTCAGTGAGGATAAAAATACACATACCACACATTTGGCATTTCATTTCTCTGTCAGTAGAGAAGGTAATTTTTCAGCAGACAGCTGTCCCTTCCTCTTCTTTTTCTTCTCTCTCTTCTTTTTCTTCTTTATTTTCTCCCCTTCTCTTTTTATTCAAAAGGAGCGTTTGATACTGATTGAGGATGCCAGAATGACACCCTTTTTTAGAAGCTAGAGGATTGGAGGGTGCTGTGGGCAGCTGCAGGGTGAGCTTCTTCCCACATGTTTAGCTCCAGTTTTGACATGACCCCCAGCAATTTAGCAGCCTCTGGAGCCAGAGTGAGCATCTCAGGTTCACAATCCACAAGAGTTTCTTGGAATGAGTTGGACTTGTAAACAAGAGGTGTACTCAGCAAACTGATCTCTGTTCACAAGGGCTTCCCAACTGCAACACAGTGAGTGTTGGTCCAGACAGTGCAGAGAGATAAGGATCTTTCTTCATACTCACCAGCTTGGAGAAACCCTGATCTGGCTCCATCCTCATCATCACACAGAAACCCTTCTCGTTGGCCATGCTCTCCTGGCTTATCATAAGTGGGAGGAAAGTCTTTCCTTTCAGAAGACGCCAAAAGTACCCACAAAATCCAAACCTCAAACTACCCCCAAAACCCCAAATCCAAATGTAAGGTGTTTTTTTTTTCTTCTTTTTGGCTTTTCCTGAGTTTATTGCTCTGGACGACATTCTTGTCACAGCGGTCACACCAGACCTGGAGGAGATGGTGGTGAGGCCAACCACTGTGCTTTGCCCAGCCCTTTCTATCAGAGGGGACATCTGCTAAACCCAGCTGTGGCATTGATGGAGAGCTGGACTCGGGACTGCAATTCAGCTCATTAAAAGCACCCCGGGGGGCTGCCATGGTTATTTGCCCCCTGTAGTGTTGGCATTTTTAAGGCCAGGTCAGAACTCATTGCTCCAGGCTCTGTGCTAAGGCCCTTCTCTATACCCTTTGTCAAAGGACACGTATTTAGCCTGTCCCTCATCTTTATCCACCATGTCGAAGGCAGAGCCCTGTGTCTGAGCAGACTCCCATCCCTCTGAACAAATGTGGTCAGCATGAAACAAAGCCCAGAGCAGCCAGCACGTTCCCCTGTGAGCAGACGGAAAGTTTCAAAGGCACAAAGGGTATTTAGGCACCGACTTCAAAGTCAATAAGTTGGAGGCTGGGAAAAAAAAAAAAAAAAAAAAAAAATCTCCCCCGTAGCCTTTATGTCATGCCACTTAATAAGTAATTAAAAGCTCAAAAATCATGAGTCTGCTGCTTTCATTGCTTCCTAAAGCACACTCGATACATCATCGCTCTGTGAAATGCTTCACATCCTACTTTAAATATGCCAAACACTGAAGTGCTTAGCATTACAAAGGCAGAGACATCAAGGAAGCTTTGATAAAATCTGCTGAGCAGACAAACATCTCTTTGGTTGGCACTAGCCGGGCTAGGTTTTTATTCCACCATGATTAAAAACATTTCGAGTGAAGGCGGCGAGGCTTGTATTTTAGACCCAAGACCATTAGGTGACAAAGAGTGAAACCTTTCATTAGCGGGTTGGTGGCTGAAGGGGATTAACCCATTCGGCTTTTGCGAGATGTTGCTGGGGTAAGGTGAAGGTTTCTCAGAGGTAACTCTATCCTGGGAAAGAGAACTCAAAAAGGGGTGGATGGCTTTGCTGTGCTGGTGGCTGAGAAGAGAGTTGGAGATGCTCCGTTTCCCAGTCCCACAGTGATGTGAGGGATGTGAGATGGGTTTGCAGGGTAGGACACAGCTTTTCTGAAAGAGTGAGGCTGACATCTGTGCTGCTGCAAAAAAAAAAAAAAAAAAAGCTGCCTGTAAAAGATGCAGGGCTTTATTTTTCCCTCTCAGGCTCAGTTTGTGGTAGAGCACGTCTGGCTGTAAGCTCTGGATAGCACTCAACGTGGTGAAGCCCCAACAGTGACAGGGTGTGTTCCCTGGGATATAAATAGACATTTAAGATGAGCTAAATTTACTCAGTGAATCATTTATTTGCTAAAAATGTGGTTTCAGGGTGGCCACAGTTATTTGCCAAATATGATGCATATTCTCAAATGCTTCTGGATTAAATGAAAAAAAAAAAAATATATATAAATTGAAAATGTTGAAGCACTTCATTTCAGTATTTCCAGCAACAGACACACAAAGGCAACGTATCTCAAACTGTGTTAGTTTCATGAGTCTGAGGAACCATTCACAAAACTAAGAGAAGACAATAACTTTTCTCTCCCCAGCTACCTCCCTCCCTCTCCCCAGCCCAGAGTTTTCAGCACCTGATTGGGAAATCTCCTGTCCTAGGAGAGTGCTCCCTACTGCGATAATTATGGGGTACTCTGACCTGGGTGCCTCTTATTTTCTCTGTTTGAAATTACTTCACTTTGCAAGAATAATTAAATACCCACTGGAGGAGAGCAAGGGCGACAATATTTTTGTGGTAAGAGCCCTCCCCTGGGATGTGGGAAGTCTCCCAACAGCTGCATCCAGGAGTAGTGTTTATACAGAGTGGAACAACTCCAGAAGAAAAGGATGAGGGAGGCTGCAGATGGCCTTGGAGACACAGGAGATAATGAACAATGTAAGAGCTGGAAGCTGGTCTCTCTCACACAGGGCAGGTAATTGTTTTGCTAAGTGAGATGCAGTTGAGTGAGCCCTTTCATGTAGGTTACAAAAATGGGGTGATTTAGTTCTTCCACTTCGTCCCAGAATAAGCGCATTTTTATAAACCTCAGAAAGCCTTTTAGGACAGGGAAGACACCTTCCCACCTACTTGGAGGTCCCTCATCCAAATCCCCATTGCTGCCCAGCAGGCCAACTGGTGCACCTCTACATCTGAGTGTGGTTGCACTGGGGAAGCCACGATAACTTTTTCTATGGTGGCTGTGATAAGCTCCATTATCAAAACCCAAACTCACCAGCTCTTCCCATTCTTCTAAAGGAGCTGTGGGAAAGCTCAGCACACATAAACCAATCTGCTGAGAGGCTGGGACTGCACATCTGTCAAAGCAAAGAGGGAAGAATAACTCAGGTCTCATTTTCTGGATTTACAGCAGAAAAATGTAAACCAAGACTTTGAAAATACATTATTGTTCCTTGCAGTGCTGCACGGGGGGCATATTCAGAGTAGGTTCCAGTCTTCCCAGGAGAGGCAGAAAGACAAGTAGTTTTTAAAGAAAGCTAAGAGGGTCAGCAATGGCTTGCCTCCAGGGGATAGGGATGTGAGCAAACTATCAAGTAACACAGAACATGCATATTTTCTAGCACCTGAAAAGCTGAGGTTTCTGCAGAGCAAGCCACCACATTCTTGTGGGATTAGACATGCTAAGGAAAATGTGCTCTGCCAACTAGGCTATATATATAGCATGATGAAGGGCTTGTTCTTCTGCTCCAGCTGGTTGATAGTAGACTCCATTTCATAGGAGAGGAGGGAGGTTCCTTTTTGCCTCCTCGTTTGTCCTTGTGCAAGACTGATAAAAACAGAGAGTGAGCTGAAATCAATGTTATCACCTCACAGAATAAACACTAAGAGAACTAAAAAAACATAATATGTGGAAACTTTTATGCTTATGGACTGTTGCTTATGAACAATTAACTCGAGCTGAATGCAAACAGACTCTTTTGGAGAGGGTGTGTTTTGGTAGAAATATTTAACAGGCCGTTTAAACCTGGCTGGAAATAAAGCCATGCAGAAGCACTCAGGTAGGAGAAAAAAAAAAAACTCTGAATGCAATGCTCCAAATTCACACTGTTTGCAGTGGAGGGGGAAGCCTCACAGTCATCAAGACATCTTCATGTCCTGTCCCGTCCTCTGCACAGCGAGTCAAGGAGGTCTTGTGATCCAGGTTTTGTGCTTTTATCACTCTACTCAGCGTTGGCCAACTTAACATGATCATTTGGTCTTTTTGTACTCACTGTGTGACTCTCAGAGCAAGCAGAGGTGCAGGTATTGAAAAGGGGAACCTGCTTGCACTCCAGGAGGGTGTAATTCAAGCTCACTGGAGGGGAGCATTTGGATGCATGCAGAGCTGTGCTTAGGCAGGGTTTATTCTTTTGGACACAGCTCTCAACTGATGCTCTGAAGTGCTACTGGGCTTCAGGCAGCCTGCATGGGACAGGTTTTAAGTAAGGAGCACATGAACATTTTGGGCAGATGTTCCACCAGCCATTACACCCTGCTGGCAGCAGGACCTCACGTGCTGGGCACACAGGATCTTACACACTTTCTCAGAGTGAAGGAAAAGAGAGGAACGGTGAAACCCCTCGAGGTTCTCTGGCAACTCAGCCCCTGAAAGCAGTCCAGATCTGCAGGAGCTCTCTTTCTCCTCCTGCATGTTGGACATGGAATGGACATGTTTTTAAGTGTTCACTGTGAAATCGTGACCAGATACCACAAGGACATTCTCTTGAAAATGCATTTCATCTTCATAAATATGATGTAACACGAAGTTTCCTAACCTAACCGTCCGGAGGCTTGTTTGTTACAAAGTTATTCCAGAGGAGTTACTTTACCTTAAATTCCTGCCTCATCTTAATCCAGATTAGTATTTGTGTACAGACAAGCCCTAAGGGTTTAACTCAAGGAGGGCAGCAGTAAATGAGAATGTTTCTGCTGAGCCTTGGATCAAGCCCGAGGTGCTTCTGGCTGCCTCTGCCTTCACATTTTGGTTCAGAACAGTAATTCTTTTTTACACCAGCTCCCTGGCTTGGCCTCCCTCACACCATAGCAGTCCAGTTTGCAGAACAGTTCTGATGCACACAAATTGGATTTTTTAATTTTTTTATTTTTTTTTCCAGAGGAAATTAACCAGCAGCTCTGCTACAACCCCTTAGAGGGACATAGGGTACTAAATTAGTAGCTGGTCCTTCAGCCAGCCTCAGACAGTGCAGGGTGGGGGTTTTCAGCATAGGTGACTGGAAAAAAAATCTAACCTGGAGTAACCATCGTGAACTACACATAGTGTAGATGTCGAGCCCTCAGCACCAGTCTGTTTGATCTCCTGATACTCTCCTATTGCTCTCCTGCTAATCTAGATGTAGCAATTACTTGTTAATCTAGATATGGTCTCTATGGTGTATATCACTGTCATATCTGACTCCTTGCAGCCGCACACACAAGGCAAGATGATAAACTCTGCTTTGCAAATGAAGATAGGAGGCAGTCTGAGGAGACAGGAAAGTTGTGATCAACTTAGAGTCTCCTGGGTGTTGCCCTGTGAACGGTTTTTCTTCCCAAGTTAGCCCCAGGTGCCCACAGATTGCCCTGAAAAGGGAGACGGTTGTGATGTGGGGTTGGTGCAAAAGGGAGATCCAGTGCTCGGCTGTGCTATGTGCTGTGCCAACAGCTACTGAGGTTTGGATATCAGGTTGCCCAAATGGCCAGAGGAGCATCCACAAGCTGGAAGCACATCCAGTGCCTCTCTGAGGTCTAAAAAGAAAATTTGGAGGTGATAAAGGCAACTTTTAAAACCTGTCGTCCACTTGAATGGCAAAGAGTGATGAAGCACCAGTCCTTGCTCTGACACAGACTGTCTTCAGGACCACTGTCAAGTCACCCTCTTTATCTGTGCCTCATTTCCTCCTGGGACAAGAGATGGGATATTTGCTGGCTCATTTGCTGGTGTGATGTCTTTACAGGCAACCTGGTGCCAGGGTGTGTTCCTGGGTGAGGACCTGACACCATCATCATCATCAGGGCCTCCAGCACTTCTGTCCTGAGCCAGCCAGCAGCATCCCAAGCGGCTCCCCAGGACAGTCTGCAGATTAGTGCAGGCCAGGAGTCAGTCCCAACACAAAGTTTGCCTTTGTCTGCCATGTTTCAGAGCCTAAAAGGGGTTGATGGACACAGGATCTTCTGTGTTTGTGGTTGGAGAGCCTAGAAACCGTCCCAGGCACTTTTAGTTTACTAGCCCAGATGTAGCATTCTCCAGTAGCCTTTGGGCCCCAGGGTCTCTGCTGCATTGTTAGCTCCAGATCAAGCAGAATAGGATCAAGGCTTAGCTGGGCACTACCCGAATTTAATAAAAAAAAGATTCATTTTTTAAACTGGCCCTAAGTAACTTCTCCGTCCCCACTACAAGCACCACCTTGGCTTGGCCTTCCTCTGCAAGCCTCGGTCTTTTCTTTTTCCTGAGGAGCAGTAAAAATAGGTAATCTTTAATGAAAGGTCAGCTGTGTGGGCTAAAAGCCAGGCTGGGATCCCCGGGGGGAGGGAGCCGGTGGCTTTCCAGGGCAGCGGTGGGGCTGGAGCTCTGTCTCCATTGTGGTGGCTACAGCTCCCGGTGGGACAGGGCAAGACCAGCAGCACCAGCCTGTGACCATGTTGTCCTGCAGGCAGGAAGGGAAGAAAGCACAAGGAGACGTACTGTACAGCCCTGCACTGATTGCCACATTTATCATCTTCAACCAGCTGTGGGAGCAGCCAGGCCCTGTACCCTGCGTACTCTTACAACTTGTTTCTCTGTGAAATTGGAAACGGGACAAAGTTAATTACGTTATTTTCCAACAGCAAACCTCTGTGGGATAGTAACTCAGACGCAGGCTGCAGTTCAGAGCACAGCCAGAGTCCCCCTTGAAATCTTCTTGACGGGGGTGACACGGTGTGGAGAACGGCCCATGGGCACAGCGATGCTTTATTCCAGCCTAGTAAATGCCAGAAGGTTTTTTGTTCCTGAAAGCCCTGTCCAAAAGAGAATAAATCAGTGCAGTGCCCCTGCTGCAGCCCGATGGAAATGAGAAATTCTTCTCCACAGGCTCTCTGGGAGAGCTACCTGGGGTTTTTTTTATTTTCTTTGGATATTACCTCCTCTGGAGGGAAGCAAGCAGAGGGATGAAAAGTGGTTCAGGATTGGCACCATAGCAGGAGGGTGGAGGGCAGGAGTAAATCAGATAAGCAGGAGTCTAAGACCATAAATACCTCCATGTCACTGCAACAAAAACAGCAGCAAATCCCCCTGGAGAAGCAAAGTGGATGTGTAACTAAAAGCAAATTGGAGAAAACCACCCCAATTTGGGAAGTCAAGCTTTGAAGCCTGTGAGAAATGAACGGTGCTCAGAAGTTTCCCAACCATGTCTGTTAATTACTGAAGATATTTATTTTTAACCCAAGGCTGGCTCCCTCCATCACAATACTTAGCAGGGGACTCACATGGCACAATCGGCCCAAAATCAAAGCCCTCTGAATGAAGCCTTGCTCTGTGGGCAAGCTAGCCCTGTGGGGATGTCCCTGCTTCACCCCTCATGCCATGAGGCTGCTGGGGCCAAGCTGGTAAAAATCTGAGCATCTTCTTTGTTGGAGTCACGGGAGCCTCAGGGTTTGCAAGCTCAGAGCTAAAACCACAGAGGGAAGAGACCGGGTTAGTGTGGGTGAGCTCCTGGAGTGATGTGGGGACAGCAAGGATGACCCTGCCACCTCCTCCATGCCTTTCCCCCATGGGTAGCTCAGAGGACATGTGGCCTTGCCTGTGGGACATGGATCAGAAGTCAGGAAGCTGGGCACCAGCCAGTAACATTATGATGCCAGACCTGCCCCATCTCACAGTGCACAGCAACACAAAACTCTTCTCTCTCCACTTTCTCACCACACTTCTCTGATTGTCTGCCAGGTCTCTTGGCTAGGGAGGCCAAGGGGCCAGCTGCAAGACCCTCTCCCTGGCTTCAGTCCTGCAACCTGTCCTTCTTGCAGAGTGACAGAGAAGAGGGAGGACAAGACCTTTGCCATCCAGAGTAGTTTACAGATGCTATTGAGTCCACAGAGAGGGAAGGCAAATCTTGCACAACCCAGACCTCCAGAGCACACCTCCTGTAGCAAAGTAAACAATGACATCTAAGCCAAGGACATCCAGTTTTTTAAAATAGATGTTGTATATCTGACACATGTATTTCAGGTTTGTTCTGATGACATTTTCTTCCCTAAAAACTGCTGGCCATTCCTCAGGAGCAGAGAGCAAACAACTGCCAGCCTTACTGTTGCAAACAGGTTGGTGTAATACTTAAGTACACCTTTTAAATACACCTTTTCCTTTTTCACTTGACTTGCTGGAGAGCACAGCAAAGTGAAGAAGTGTACCTTTCTCTGTCTGTGTGTGTGGTGACAGGGTGACAGACAGATTGGGTTATGTCATTCTGGACATGTGCTGAAGACTGTTTGTCCCCCACAGACCCAGCTGTGAAAAAGGCTTGGGTCATCCTGAGCCAGGACACGAGGGGCAGCTTTGCCCTTGGTAGAGAACTTTCCCTATGACACATCCCCTTTCTCCTCCTGAATCTCCCATCCTTGTGGAATTTGAGGACCCTGCCCATTTGGCCTGGATTTCTAGGCATCCCAAAATCCTGGAGAAGTAGCTATGGGATATGGCAACCCTGCAGCCCATGGACACCTTCTTTGGCAGAGAAAACACCAGCTCCTATTTGTGTGCTGTGGCCACACCACAAGCACATGAGCCCAATGAGCCCCCTTGGCTTTTGCACACCATGACTGACACACCATGTGTCCCAAACGTTGCCCTAAATAAAAACACCACAACATACAGAGAAGCCAAGCAAACCAAATAAACAGATGCCTTTAGTTGCAATAAAGACCTCGGAAAAGCTACATCTCCTTTCTGATTCTATCTGGAAGGCATGCAAAAAAACTTGGCCATGAGCAGCACTCCTGAGAAGAGAGAGAGGGAGGAAAAAAACCCATGGTTTGGCTTCCCTTCTAGTTCTTGAAAGCAGAGTGATAATCAGTGGAGATAAGCCCTGTCATGTGTGTATTCTTGCAGAATAAAAAGGAGAAAAAAGGCTGAGGTGGCCCTGGAGTGTTCCTGCCTTGCAGTGGGGGCAATCAGTTTCCATGGCTCAGCACTCATAAATCCTTCTCATGAGTCATCAACTCACAGGCCCCAGCAGCTCATACCCTGCCTTTTCTGCTCAGACATGGGCTCTTTGCCCCCATTTTCTTCTCTGAACCTCTTGGTGTAAGCCAGCAAGAAGTCTACGCTGTTACCTCCACCAAGCATCTCAAGGCAGGTTCACACATGGAGATGCCACACTGACTCATCCTTCTTCCAGGTGTCTCCACTGAAAACATCAGAGTTGCAGGTTTGGTCCATTCAGAGACTGGTCTGAAACACAGTTTGGTTTAATTTCTGTGTTGTCTGTCCTGAAGACATGAAGTGTTGCATGTTCCGTAAACCAAAATACTTAACTCAGAAGGATCATTTGGGAAACCTTTTTTTTTTTAAATATATCAGTCATCCTTAGGAACTGGGAATCACTTCCCTTGTCATGAGAGCAGGAATTGCAACCCAGCCCCTCCCAGAATACAATCTTTTTCCCAAATCAGGCAAATGGGTGAAGCAAAACAGCACTCAGGAAGGAGAGAGCAAGTTCTTCCAGGCTCTTCAGTCCCTGACTAGTTAAGCAGGTTATAATGGGCTTTAATTGTTACTCCCACAAACTGTAACTTTATTTGCTGCAGTTCATCAGCTTTCACAGGAGGACTGAATCGTCCCCTTGTTTTCAAAAACCATACAGCTCTCACCCTCATCTGTGACAGGAGAAACATATCTCCATGGTAGGACAGGACCAACAGAGCCATCGGCAAAGGGCTGCTGTGCCAAAGGGAAGCTAAAACCAAGTTCCCAGCCACTGCACTTGCCAGGGATATTGTAACTTCTGAAGCAGACGTGCTGCATAAGAGAGTGGGCCAGGAAGTGAAATAACACTGCAAATCCATCAAAGGAGCAAAAGCTGTTGTGTGCTCTGATCTGGCACCGTCTGTGAGCAGGGATGGAGCCCCTTGTGAAAGCCATGAGCACTGTTATCCCATCCTTCTCATTGGGAAACTGAGGCTTTCTGCTCTGGTTGACCCTTTAGACACTCCTCAGCAAGTAATTGCAATGATGCTGGAGGAACACCTGGACAGGGAAACATGATGGTGGTGCCTGCAGGAGGAAAAGTAGTTTTCTGGGTCACTGGCAGCTCCTTCCCAAAATCTCACAGTTGGCACAGAGGTCTCTGTAGCAGATGTTTTCATAGAATCATGGAATCACTGAATGGTTTGGGCTGGAAGGGACCGTAAAGGTCACCTAGTTCCAACCCCCCTGCATAGACAGGGACACCTCTCACTAGACCAGAGTTTTGCCACAGTGATGGCCTCTCTCCTGGCTTGAGCTCTCTGAGCCTGTCCCCAGCTTTCCCATTCCACTTCAGATCACCTACAAAGCCTTGCATCCTACGTTTGCCAGTTTCATTGGATTCATCTTGCTCACACACACCACACCCGCCTTCTCAGAACACAAATCACAGGCTCATTTATCTAGGCTTAAGGTAATAGATTCTGGGTTAGAGTTGCAAAGTCTCCAAAAACAGGATTCCTAGTGAATCTTGCTGAAGACCTTACAATGTGCATCAGTGTGGGAAGCAGAGACCCAGTTTCTGTTAAAGGACAGAGTCACTTTTCTCTGTTCCTGTTCCTGCTCCCTGTTTTCACCTTATACTAGAGCAGCTTTGATGGTCCCTGAGTCAGACACCTACTGTGTTTCACCTCCTTCAATCTCTGATGGCTCCAAACACCTTAAAAACCTTGAAAGCTTAAACTACCCCATGTAGTACTCATCAGAGAGTATCCATTTTACACTGAGCCTACTAAGTGCATGGCCTCAGGCACATTCTCATCTTCTGATAGGGCTTGCACAACCTTTCTGGTACCTTATCCAGCAGGAAGAGCAGAAACAAGGTGTTCTGCTCAGACCTGGCCTCTTTCCTTCCACTTTTCAGCCAAGGGGGACGGGTGTCCTGGGTCAGCACCCACAACAAGAACAGGATCAAACTTTCCAGCAGAACAAAACCTCTCCTCCTCCATGCTGAGCTGCAAGTGGGTTGGCTCAGGAAGGAGGAGTGTCCCTTACCAAACATGGACAAATCAGAGCACTTTCAGGGAGAAGATGAATGTTTGAAAGGGATTATAATGGTGCTTCCAGGCATAAGCCAGCCTCACTGGAAAGAGGAGAACCAGCTTCCTGCATCAGCACTCAGGGTTTTTGTGCATCTTCCTCAGCATCTCAATCCTGGAGCATCTCTGCTAATCCCAGAGCCCCAACGTGGCAAGCCCACCTATGCAGAAACACATGCACCCCCTGAAACTGCCAACCTTCCTGGAACACCCCTCACACAATCATGCTGCTTGCCCAAGGTGTGCTGGTTTTGTTCCTGACTCAACACTTTACAACTGCAAATGTTTGAATATTCATGCAATTTTCCCCCCACCCCCTTCTTCTCCCATATGGAGATGAGTTTCCACTTGCCACACCACGTTCTTGGATGAACAGGCAGCATGGAATTAAAGGTTTCAAACTACCTCAGTGGTGGTGAAAAATGTTGCCTAAAGACAGAATGAAAAGATTGTCAAGTGAGATTTAGAGGTGCCTGGGGCAGGTGAGGCATCTGAGTCTGATAGTACATCTGATTCTAGCACTGCCTGGGAAGGTCTCTGTCTGTCCCAAAGCTTGTTTTTGTCCCATCTTCAGCCTGTCTGCAGAACTTTTCAGGTAGAAAAATGCCCTCTCTAGTTTCAGACTCTCCAGAGCCTCTAATAGCTCCTGCCACTAACTATGAGATGGGGCAACACACACTTTAAATTGCTCCCAAATTTCTCAAACCAGACAGCTTGTCCTTGGATTTTCTTACGAGCTTCTCCTCTATGACTCAGCCCTACACGAATGGCTAGAAATGAACATCAAGCTAAAACTAACAAAGTGGGTGCCAAGCATTTTCTATTTTTTTTTTTTTTTTCCCCAGGATACCATTTTTTGCCAGAGTCTAACAGAGGTAATTAAAAGGTGTCAGCTTTTAGAAGGAATATCCTTGACAGTAATACGGTATAATTCAGATGGAACAATGTGTTCAGTTTGTTCCCTGGACCATAATACAGTGCTGTAACAATGCACTGCTATACTCACTCAAGATTATCCTCAGGAAAGAATACCCTGAGTTAACTGAAATAGTGCAAAAATCTTCATATGATCATTGACAGCTCTGGTTAAATTTATTAGACAAATGCAGAATAAGTCTCTATGGAAAACTGCAATACTGAGATTGAGAAGACCTCTCTTGCTTCCCAAGATCAAGAACTCAGGGCTTCTTGTGAGCATAAACCACTTCAGCTGTGCCATGCCAGTCTGAAAAGAGAGGAACTAAATAGCTGCAATTACTTAGGTGGCCATTGCTTTAGCACAGGATTGTCCTGTTCCTGATCCTTGACACAGGACCTCACACACTGAAACCCTGTGACTTTCAGGGTCCCTTTAGAAGTTTCTTTGATACCAACATGTTGCTCTTTTTGCTAGTATTCCATTGAGCTAGAGAACTGATCATCTTTTACTCTCTTAACTAGGACACAAATGGAAGAGAGATCTTTTCTCACAGCACCATGCACCCGAGGAGCCACACCTCCAAAAGCCTTAGAACAAGTGAGACACAAAGCAGAAGAATCAGATTCAGTATCTTTTAGGTGTGCCCTTCACTTTTTTTGGATGCAGTGCTGTGAAACTTGATCTGAGCTTGCAGAGTGCCCTTGGGACATTGGAGTTGAAGCACCTAAATAAAAAGTGAACTGGCAGTGAGGTCCTAATAACCAGAAGAAATAATTAAATATGTATCTGTAACCAGGCAAAACATGGACTAAGGTGGATTTGCTCCTTGCTCTTTAGAACAATTTATCAAAAACACCAAGGGTAAGACTCACATGCCTTACAGGTGGCCAAATCTACTCTTTTCTCTAGATTTTACATCACAGCAGTCTCATTGGTGGTGATGATCTGCCCCATCATATTTCATGGTAAGCTGGATCCTTGGGTTTCTCATCTGAGCTCAGCCTGGCTCCAGTGAAGGCCAGGCTATTTGACCCAGGATGATCAGTTTAGCTCAGTTGTGGGATCAATGCCAAATTCCCCAGCAAGAACCTGGACAACCAGCTAAACCCAAGCTACATCCTCCTTCAGAGCTGGCCAGATAGGCTGTGTTAACTTCAAATGAGATTTATGTTTAATAACAAAGTCTAGGAGTGACCAGTGGATCTAAATCTGAGGTTTTGATCCAGCCCCAGCTTTCTCCCAGCAGCTCCAGTCCCATGTTTGCAGGCTTTGCTTCCACCAGAGCAGAGCCCATCTCAGCTCTGAGCATCTGTGAGAGCAGGGTCCCAGGAATGCATCTGTGCTGAGGAGCAGAAGTTGCTAGGAAACCAAACAAGCAACACGTTTATCTTCAAAGCCCAGGAGCTTGGAAACTGGAATTATCAGGAGGAATATCCTTCAGTGGGAACCATTGCATCTCATTATTCCTGGCAGAAAACATTCCAGGTTGGGATGGGGTGCTGATGTCTGCCCAGGGACTCTGAAGTGACCAGATTTTCAATATCATCAAGGTGGAAAAAATGCTGAGCACAATTATTTTTCATACATGAATTTTAAAAAGAATCGAGCTAAAAAGGCTGATTATCTTAGAGAGGTTTTAAGGAGCAGTGAAACCCAGGAAGACAGGTGGTCACCCCAGTTCAGAAGCATAAAGCTGTGTCCCACCAGGGAACTGAAGGCAGATTCATCCCTCCCAGACTGTATGTAGCTCTCACTTGAGTTTTCAACTTGAAAAGCAGAAGAAAAAATCACCAACCTGCTGAGCCACCAAAGGTTTGATTAAAATAACACCAGTCCCATAAAAAGCAAGTAGCTGGCAACCCACTTTGTAGTCCTTAGCTTCTGTCACACTGGTGGCAATTTCAATCAAACTCATCCCTATGGTGTGAGATGTTCCGGCCTCTTGATGGCTCTAGTACCAGGAGCATCTGCAAGCAGAGGTATCTCAGGTCCCAGAACTAAAGTCATCTCATTGCTCAGCACCACGAAGCCAAACACACCTCAGTTCTGTGGTCGGTGCTCCCAGAGGACTGGTATTTCTGGGGTTTTCTTCTGTCACTCCAACAACACTCTTACATGAGGCGTAGCCTCAGGCTTGGGGTGGTTGGGAAGATTGTCCAATGTGAATGAGGTCCACCTTCAGCCAGACATCTACATGGGTTGGTACCAATATGACTATGTCCATGACAGAGAACTCAATGTACAACAGCAACGACCACCAGAATTTGGAGCTAACCAGAGCTGAAGGCACCCAGCTAATTGCAATACTTGGACATATTAAAATTAACTCCTCTGGAGGCTGTGGCACTGTTCTAAACTGGGAACTGTGGCTCCAGGGCCTACACATAATGTCTAGAGGACTGGAGAGGTAGCAAAGTCTAGCAGAGAAAACACAGATCTTGGAATTAAGGGATAGACACACATGTCAGATGCAGTACAAAGAAACTTAATTCTTGATTGATTTCCTCAGATCTCTAAGTCAGACTGTCTTTCAAGATCCAAGACCCAGCCTTTCACAAATCAGCCACACCATCGTACACAGGCAGATGTTTGTGTGTAGTGCTGCCATACATTGGAAAGCAGCAGCAGAGCAAATCCATGTCAGATGCCATGTCCTGGCAGTGACACCAGTGACAATTCTTCTGCTGGAGTGTCAGATGCTTTTTAGGATGGGTGGTTCCAACTTCTGTTTCTGCAGGAGATGTTAAGCTGTGAGTGATCATGTTGTGCGATGTAGTGATGGACCAGATGTTCCTGGGTGTCCACAGATTTGAACAAAATTCTAAAGAAAAGGAAGAAGATAGAAAATGTCTCTGCACTCAATATTTTTTCTTGTGCTTCTCCATAAAAAGTCAGTTTTTCAGCATATATCTGAGCATCCTTGGCCCTCTGAGAGTGTTACCTGGGCTGATGATACAGTCCAGGATGTGCAGGTCTGCACCACTGGCACCATTTGCACCATTTGAAGTTTGTTCCTGGGCCAAGACAAGGATCAACTTGTCTGGTACAAAAGTGCAACTGCACTGTTATATCCTAAGAATCAGCAATGGTGCAGGTCCCATGGGTATTCAGTGTCTCCCAAACAGGCAGTCCCACTTCACCTTCCTCCTTGCACTCACCGTATGAGGAGAAGCACTTGCAAATGTGCAACTGTGAGATAACATCAGTGAAATGGAGCATAATTGCTGGATAATGGTCTCCTGCCTCTGTAACTACTACAACAAAGCAGCAACATTTATTTCCCCAGTGGAAGAAGAAGCTTTGACCCTGTGATAAGGCAGTCTCATGGGCACCTCCGTGGTGGGTTGGCCCTGCAGCTGACGTGCCCAAGTGTGTTTGGGTTTGGGCAGTGGGCTGCTGGAGCAGTTGCTCATTGCTGAGCACTTTGCATGCCTCTTGGCTTAGAGCACAGGGATGTGCCCAAGCTGCTGAAACATGATTCGGTCCCTGGCTCTGCCTCAAACCTCCCATTTCCCCTTGTGTATGGCTGGCAGCCATGCAGGGGAATAGCTGTGCAGGGTAGTGGCATGAGCAGAGCTGGGGCTGGACAGGGAAAACTGCACTTTTTACTCAAGCCAACAGGTCAAGAAACTTTTATCTACCTTTTGCAGCTTGAGTTTGGTCCCTTGTGCTTTTGCATCATTTCCACCTAGGTCAGAGAGGACAATGTATGTCCTGTTGGGACATCGAGAAGGATCACCATTTTTGCTTTGACTCTTTTTGACAGTGTCAGAAGAAAAAGCAAGAATGGATTGGCCAGTGGGACAAAACCATCTGTTTGCATCTAAGTTTGAGTAGATATTCCCCAGGTAAGCAGCTGTGACAGTGAAGGCAGTTGCCTTCCTCCCTTCCCTGGTGCTACTGTTCCCTCCCCAAGGTCACCCTGTAGACAGGTCTGCTGAGCATTCACCTGCTTCATGCAAAACTTCCCAGCCATGACAAAGGCTCTGCTCTGGTTTTGTCTGAAGCTCCTCAAGGAGGTCACAGGATCCCATCAGCGGTGGGGTTGGTGAATCCCAGGTGGCAGAAAATGGAGATGAACTGGGGGAATCACAGCCAGGCCCAGGAAATACCTGCCTGCCATGTCCCCAGGGATCTGCAGAAACATACCTGGCTGGGGCAGATAGGCAGTTTGGAAGAAGGTTCCTGTTGTTCAGACAGACATGACTGAAATCCAAGGGTGTCAGCAGGCGACTTTCATTGGAACAAGACACCCACCAGAAAGCTCCCAGCAGTTTTCCATGCTAACTGTTTTCCCCTACTGAAATGGGATAGGTCTTACCTTTTCAAGGAAACTGTTCAAAATTTGCTTCCTGAGAACATCCCCCTCCATATTGCCTAATTGCTGCACAGAGCTAAAAATAAATGCAGGGCTTTCCACTGAGCTGCCTGAGCACAGGAGAAAGGCAGCAGGGTCAAGCTGGGAAGCTCAGCCTCTGAGGAGGACTTCACATACATGCAAAACAGAGAGGCTGCAGATAAGAGCTGTTGATGGACAAAGCAAACCCTCCCCTGGCTGACTGTTTCCTAGATCCAAAACATGACTTCTTCATGCTTACTCATTCTGTTCTCTTTTGTAAGACACACCAGCACTCCCTTTACTGCCTTTCTGTGGCTGCTTTGGTGCTCCTCACCCAAGGAGACCTGAGTGCCAACTGCTCAGCTTAGCCTCTGCCTGCAAAAACGGGTTGGGATCAACATGTTCCACCAAAACCTGGTGGGATTTCCTCCCTGAGGATCTCACAATGCTTTTGCTGTCTGCTACAAGGCACCTGGAGATGGGGTTTTGTTGCATAGCTTGGCCAGAATTAATGTGGTGCTCGTGTTGCCCCTCTGGCTAAATAGTAGGTGACTACATCACCAAATGCTGTTAAAAATGCTTGTCCCAACTCCAGTTCCTGCAGCTGCTTCTGCCAGAGAAAGGATCTGCAGGCTTGCAGCAGTGCCAGCCTTGGAAAGGATCCATTCAGGAGCACTGCAGGTCAGAAGGTGTAAAATGGAGTGCTGGACATGTGGAGGAGGGTTGTTCTTTGTACCAAAATGTCTCACTCTGCTGTCCACACTGCAACACAAAGCCACCTGGCCCATTTTCAGGAGCTTCGTATTTACAGTGGTGCCTTGGCTCAGTCCTTCAGCACTGGTTCAATCACAAGGACAGGGAAGGACAGGTTTTGATTTCAATACAACATGTTGGGTGGACTTGCCTCTCCAAACTGCCCTGTGCCTTCCTCCCAAACCCCTGTGGATTGACAGTTGGACCTGATGGGATTTTAACATTCAAAAAGCCACAGGAACTGCAAGGAAGGACCAAGGCTTGTGGACCCAAAGCAGGCTGTGGGCTTCTGGCTCCTCAGCCACAAGGAGATGTTGTTTTTAGAAGTGTCCTGCTCAGTCAGTGAAACAGCACCTGAGGGCCACAGGGAGAGGAAAAAAGTCTCCTCTTCCCCTGCAGATAGAAACAACCATTGTCTGAGCAGTTCAGAGCTGGATTTGAAGTTTTTTAAGGAGAGCTCAAAAGGGAGCAAGATCTCCTCCTCAGTGCACAGGTCTATAGCTTTGCAAGCACACCAGGTGCTCAGTACCTATCAGGGGATTCCCAGTCAAACTGCACCTTTGACTGCCTAAATGATCCATCATTTGCTGGGGCTGAATATGATATGAGTTATTTGGGTTCTGGAGCTTGATTATCAAATGGTGGGGATTTCAAGGAGAGTCTCCTGCAGCTCCTGTGTCATACCTGCCAGCCCTGTGCAGATGTCTCAGATGCCCCTGGGAATCTCAGACAGGACCAGATGTCTGCCTTTAAGCAGCAGAATTGCACCCTGGATCTCCCATGGAAGCTCAGACATGTAGCTTGCAGGTAGACACCCACGTGCATGTGGGTTTTTTTGTCCCTGTTCTATTCCACAGGAAACAGCTCATTCTCATTTTATGGGCTGTGTTGAAACGTGGGGCAAAGGAAGGAAAAGGAAATCCCTGGCAACCTGAAGACCTTCCTGATCTCAGATGACTCATGGCGGGCTATCTTGTTTGATTCTGAATGAGAGATTAATTCCAGTGAAGTTACAGAAACTTTGCATGAGGGTTAAAAAGAAGGATTTCAGCTTCCTGAGAAAACCCACTCGCTAAAGCTCCCTAGAAATTCAAGTACCAGATTGATAGGGTCAGGAAAAAGCAATCTTGGCTGCTTATCCAAAGACTAATCACTGATCTTTACTGCTGGTTGTGTGTAGTATCTGCATCTTGATAAAAAAGAATCCTGTCATCAGCTTCTGCTGAGAGGTTGCAGGGAGAAGTTAGCAGGAAATCTGGTGCCCTTCTCCCTTTGAGGGATTCTTGTGAAGAGCTGGTGCAGCTCACGCAGCAGCCTGGGTTGTCATTGACTTCAACTTATTTTAAATTAAGGGGGAAATTCAGAGGAAGGAGAAGACATTGGCCTGAAAGATGATGAGAGTCCCAGGAGCTGTGACAGTGAGAGGTGTGACCTCGTTTTCACTGTAAGGACAACTGGGGAAAAAAGATGCCACACCAAACTCTGCAGCATCTTACACTGCTCGATTTGTCTGATCCATCTTTTAAATATAAGACAGAATTGCCTTGTTTGGATGTGCTGCCTGTCTGTTGTTTTTTTGGCAGAAAACTAAGGTGCACATTTTTCCTTCTGGCTTAGCCCTGCCCAGCTCTTTACATTCAGAGACTTTCTGGGCAATGCAGAATCTGACTCAGACCATGAATTGTCAGGTCCAAAGCACTTTCACATGACTCTGGAAAACTTTGTACAGCCTGGCTGAGATTCATACCAACAAACATTAGACAAGTGAGAAGAAGTTGCCTAAATCTGAACTATTCTCATTCAGGTTCCCTCTATAACCAGTGGAGAGGAGTCAGATGCTGCCGGAGAGCAGTTCCTCTGACCTATTTTAGGATGAGATGAATCACTCTCTGAAAGAACCTGTTTTTCCCCATGGACTGTATGGGGTGTCCAGGATGGCTAGCTCAGACTTGTGTGCCTGACTTCAAGACCAATCCAACTCCACCTGTCTGTTATGTGGGGCTGTGCTGTACAGATTTCTGCTGCTTGGTGCTGCCTGGATTGCATTATTGCCAAGAACAGAGACGTTCCTCCATTGCCACAGCATGGCAACCAGACATCACATACCAGACTTTGGCTGATAACTATTCTGTTCACAGTGCTAGCGGCTGCCAGGGTCAGGCTGGTCTTCCAACACAGCTAAACTGTCACATTTTGTGTGAACAGAGTTATAAATGGGATCTCGGAAGCATTTCTGTTCCAGAGGAAATCAAGAAAGATGTTATGTCATAGGCTGAGCCCTCTGAGTTGAAAGGACTAGTGACAGGAGACTGAAAGCAAGTAGCAAACAAACCCATTATCTGTATGGACACAGCAAATGGTGTGAAAAGAGCTAGTCCTCCTTGGCTTTCAGACGTGCTGGTTAATATCTATTGGGACTCCAGTCAAGCACAAGTGAAAGCTGTGTCTGGTCTGGGAATGGTAAAGAAGAAGGATGAGAGGGTCAAGGAGACACCCACAGCAAGGTTATCCAGGCAACTTCCTGTAGTATTCTTGTATCTAGCGTTAATTCTAGGAAATAAAAACCACTTGACACATCTGCTCTGAGTTATTTGCACAGGCCCAAATTTGCCAAATCAGTTGTCGAAAGCTAGACACTGAGGCTGTCAACATGCATCTCCTTCTGGATTCAGTCGTGCTGATGGAGATGTTCCTAACCTGTTCTTTCTGCTCCCACCACCCTCCATCCAGACCCTCTCACCTCAAATCTGCTGCTGCTTTGCTCCACAGACCAGTCCCCAACCCATTCCAGCTTAAAAGAGCTACTTGAGCTAAGACCAACATGCCAGTCCTGTTGAGAAAGGCCTTTCCCACAGCTTTGGCAGCAGGGTGTGTGCTGGAAGAGGCACTGTGTTCCTTCAGATGCTGTCATTTCAGCTGGTCTCCAGCTTTCCCTCCAACATGAGGCAGCACATGTCAGACAATGTGGATGGCTGGGAGCTTCTCTCGTGTTTGGGCAGCTGGACTCTGAATTAGCTGGTCTCCCTAAAGAGAAAAACCCCATGCAGCACTGGGGGTGCTGATGGTCTGGAGGTGGGTTTATTTAGATGTCAGGCAGTCTGGTGATGTCAGCTCGGGATGTATGGCCAAGGAGCAATGCCATGGGGCTGCAGGGGAGCAACCATCTCCTTCTGGCATCTCTGATCTTTGCAAAGGAGAAGTTTCCCTACACGCTCCCATGTTACAGACGCCTATGGGTTGGGGCTGCAACAGGGCAAATAATCTCCTTCTTGGTTAAGTCTGAGGGGTAAGAAAGGACAGGGTGTCTCAGGTCCAGTTCACACACAGGACACATGCCATATTCACTTCAACTGACCACTGGTGCAGGCACACAATGACGGGGCTGGTGAAAAATTTTCCTCCCACCATCCAAGGTCCATCTCAGCCTTATACTGTCACTGCTACGTTCAGCTGTGATCTCCTTCCACTTTCCACCAGAGTAAATAACCACAAGAGATAAAATGATGGAGAACCCAGCCCTGAGACATCCATGAGGAGGTGGTCATCTCAGAGACAGCCTGGAGATATTAAAGTAGCACAAGATAAATCAGCTTCCACCAACTTCTACTAAAGATCTTGAAGCTCACGTAGCAGCTGGAGATGGTATCGGAGCCCATACAAACTCAGTTCACTGTGGTAGGGGTTAGTGAGGCACATGCCTGAAGCTAATCCAGACACAATTTTTGGAGGTCTCTAAAAAATCCCATCTTAGCCACATGCTTTGATTCCCCAGGCCAAATGTCCCTTTGCAGCTGGTCTGTGGACAACGGCCTTTGTGAGTGTCTAGACAGGCTTAGACTTCCCTCCCTGGACCACTCCACACCTCCAAAATATGAACCTTTCCATCTGCTCGTTAACACAATCTTTGGCAACTCCATTAAGCAGAAGCCACCAGCTCTCCCACACACTCCTATTTCTGTGACACTGGCATAAGGAGCAACTGAGTTGACATCCATAAATTTACCTCATGGTAAAAAAACATGGCAGAGCAGGGAGAAGTGATTCCCTGGATCTTTAGGTACATTTTTCACCAGGAAAGCTGAAAAGGAATTATCAAAAAAACAACCACCTATCTCTTAAGAAGTAAAAGGTGTGGTGATGGGGACAGGGTTCCTCTTCAAAGAGGGGCTAATTGGTTTGTATAAGCTCTGTGAGTGTTGCTGGAGGAAATCCATGCAGTACCTTGCTTGTTTGGCTCCTCACTTCCAATTCCTATTCATGTATGCACCAGGTTTGACTGCAAATTGCAGCCATTTCCATAAACTCGTCACCTCTTCCCCTGAGTGTGTTGGCAAAAGAGGGAAGTGAAATGCTCTGCACTTTCCCTCATCTGTGCTTCACTTGGGCTTGGGCTTTAAGCAGAAACAAAATGCTTTCTAAGAGGCATCTGATGTTGCTGGTTTTCTCCTTGCTGCTCTGGGGGTTTGTGGCAGGGGTGCATTTAGGTAACAGGTAACACCAGATGCTGAGGGAAAGGCAGGTTGCTTGAGAGAGGGGTTGAAATGTGGCTCAAGTGCTACCACAGGGAGGAAAATCATACATGGTTTCAGGATGGAAGGGGCCTTTAAAGGTCATCTAGTCCAAGCCTAGTGTAGGAAAGGCTTGCCTGTCCTCTTTCTCCATATCTTAATGATTCTGTGACTTAACTGGAACAGGGCAGCATGCACATGCTGATGTGGGGAAGGGGTTTTAGGGCAAAAATACTAAAAATGGAGATGACGAATGGTTGTATCTGTTCAAAATCAGCAAATAGACTCCCATGTGAAGTCGTTCCACAGAGTAACCTGGGAGGGATGAGCTGAAGGAGCTGGAAGGAGAGGCATTGTGTGCCTCCAGGCTCCCAGTGAGGCCACGCTTCAAGGACTGGAAACCACCTGTAGTTCCTCAGATGGGAATTCCCATGGGAAGGGCTTGCTGCAGGCAGGGACAGCACCAATGTGGCAGGGAGATGAACTTTGCCTCCTCTTGGCCAGCTGCAAGGAGAGGAAGGGAGCAGAGCTGGAATCCAGAGGAACAAATTAAGGCTGTGACAGACAAGCTTTGGCAGGAACAGCCACGGCAGCTTCCATCTCTGCTGGCAGAAAAGCAATTCCCCCCACAGCTCAGCTGTTTGGGGTGGAACTCAATGCACTGCCAGTCTGGACACCAAACTCACCATGGCCGAACCATGTTGTCCAGCTGTCCTGGGGTGATGGGGCAGAGGGGCAATGCAAAACATCTGCAGGCAGATTGAGCAGAGCTGCTTTACCAAAACCTTTTATTTTAGTCTGACAGCTCCTGGAGTTGCTGCTGTGATCACTTCACCTTCAAACCAAGGTGAGCCAACAGTTACTTAAGCTTTTGGTCAACAGGCCCTAAAGGCCACTTGAATCCCTCCTGCAGGGAAACTGATATTTAAGTGAGTTTAACACCTATTTATGCCGACTTTACATTACTTGTGCAGTGTCAAGTGACTGTGGGGAAAGCTCAGGCCCAGTGAAATTGCACTTTCTGATGTGAGGGGCAAATCTGATCCACCCAAATGCACCCCTTTGCCAAAGGGAGTGTAAATGGGCATCTCTGCAGACTACACTCACACCTGTGTCAAGTGCCTATTGGTCCTGTTCTTCTCTCCTGCATGACTTCCTTCTCACTTTGCAACCCTGGCCCCATCCACCCCTTCTCCCATGGACTGCAAGAACAGTTTGGCCTTTTGATTTGTTTGGGTGGAAGAATCAGGCTCACTGATGTGTTGCTGCTGCTGGTTTTGTTGTGATTAAATGATAATAATAATAATAATAATAATAATAATAATAATAATAATAATAATGATAATAATAATAATAATAATAATAATAATAATAATAATAATAATAATAATAAATTGTTAAACATAATTTAACACACACTAATCCATCAGGGACAAATGTTTAAATATACTTCAGACTTCAAGGTACTTTCAGTCTCCAGCTGCAAGCCCTGTCTTAGCCCAAGCAGAGCAGGAAAACCCAAGCTCCCATTCCTGTTTATTTGTGAAGTGATCTCACAACCAACCCCCATTCCATTTTTACAGGTTTTTTTCCTTAATAAGGTATAAGTAGCTTATTCTTGCATGTCCTATGCAAAGTCCAGATGGCAGCTAGAAAGGGCAGCCCCATCAGACACCCACCAGCTGTCGCCTGTAGCCTCCACACCAACCATCCCCAAAACAGCCTTTTATTGCCTGAAACTCTTTAGTTTACATGAACACAATGTTAGATTTATTATATTTTTTTGGAAGAACATTGAAGTTTTCATCTGATTTTCAGGATTGCCACTGGTTTAAATAAGATGTTAGACAGCCAGTGACTACAGCAATAAGGAATTAGGGGATTATAGCAATTTCTTTTTCCTTTCCTAGGGTAAGACAGTACATTTCTGTTAATGCAACTGCTAATTTGTTTCCACAGCTCTCACTAGAGAGTTATACCTGTTAATTAGTCAAGAGAATGTGGGAAAGAAAACTTCTTTGAAAAAGAAAAACAAGGAACTTGTGACTGCAAGAGCACAACGACGACCAGAAGAATTCACGTACAAATGGACATTTTGCACATTTTTGTATGTACTTGTCTTTTTTTTTTTTCTTTCTACCTCTATCTCAAGTTGTCTATAATCACTCTAAAGAGGATGGTCACAAGCTCCACTATCAGGCTAATAAAGTGCAGTGGAGTCAGCAGACTTGTCTCTGTTGACTTTAAGCTTTAGATCGTGCAACAGAGACTAAAAACAAGTCCCTTATGACAATAACAAAGTTGCTGGGGTTAATGTGCCCTTTTGATGTCAGAGATCTTTTAGGATTTGTGTAATTCAGAGGAACAAAAAACTTTTTAAATTCCCAGCCGTGTGCTCTTTGATTCTCTGTAATCCCCATAAATTTAAGGCAAAGCTGGATGAGCTATTTAAACCAGGATGCATGTGCCCCATCTGAATCCTCCCCTCCAGTCAAGGCTGCGCGCAGGCAAAAGGAGGGTGCTGCAAGTGCTTGGAGGGTTTGAAAGCTGACTTTAGTTTCTAAAGCATTGGATCTTGGGCTCTCTTATGTCTGTGCTCATATCTTGCCTGTCCCAACTTGGTGAGGCTGCCAGGAGGACCCTGCAGCCCAGGGGGAGGTACTGAGTCCTGGAGATGCTGGCACTGCATCCCTCTCTTCAGCATCTCCTTTTCAGCCACCTCTGGTGTCTCACCCTCGAGCTTGCTGGGTTTTGTGGGGGCTGTTTTAGGCTCCTGCCCCTCCTCATGCCCTCTAGAGCTGTGGGGTTTCACTCAAGGCGTTGAGCTCGTGGGTACAGCAAGGTAAGGGTCACAGTGAGGGGCAAGACAGCACCAAGTCCCACACAGCTCCAGCCCAAAGCATCTGCTCCTCTACTTCTGCAAGACTCCAATCTCCACTGAAAGCAGGGGCAGACTGAAGGGAACCAGGCACCACTCCTCACTGCTATTGCAAAGCAGCTTTATCAGGAAGGTTATGTGATAAGGGAAATTATTAGCTAGCTGCCATGTTAAGTGGTTGGGAACAAGTGGGGTGCACAAGTCCTGAGTGTTCTTGGCAAAGAGAGGGATCGATGTTATCCCAATGAAACGCAAACCTGGAGGCTCTGGGGGATATTAATAGAAACTGTGTGAAATCTGCAGCCCCAGAAACCCTGCTGTGCTCTTGGAGTAATTAGCTAAATGCAAAGGGCTGTTTGCCTGAAAGCTGGGAATAGCAGAGAGAAAGCAGAGAGGTGGAAGCAGGAGCTGCTGACTGGTGTTCAGAGATTAAAACGCTTCGTCTGGAAATGCCCGTGAGTGTTAACTACTCCACTGCTGAGAGATGCCCTCAATATCCCTGCCAAATGTCTAACTCTGGTCTGTTGAGACCTGCCTTCTCCATCCAGGTGCTTCCTTCATTCAGGTGGTGGCAATAAAGCAGCCAAACTGGTTTTAATGCTGGGTTGAATTCTGAAGCCTGTCACGTTGGCTTTGTTTGGACAATAATCAGACACAAAGAGTATCCAGCTTTTTCCTCCTGACACCTCCAAAAGATGCACAGAGGTCCCATTTAAATTGATCTGAGAATGATTCATGGGGCATGGCAGGGGTGTGAGATAGTGATTCTAAACTATAAGTTCCCTCTTCCTTAGGGGAGTGAGATGGTAATTTGTCCCATGGTGTCACTAACAGTGGTGGAGTGTTGCAATATTGGTATCACAGATAAAATTGTTTTGGTTGTGAGGCCATTTTCCTTATCTGATTCCTGCCTCCAACCCTCAAGGAAGAACAGAATCACCTCTATACCTGACATAAGAGGCAGAGAGGGTTTGTTAAATTTAGATGAGCCTCCATTGAACTGGAGGACATGGAAAGAGCTCTTGCAGGGGTCAAGCTGGCATCTCAGATCAGAGATTGAGCATCAAGGCAACATTCCTGGGTCTGAGAAACTCTCCTAGCAGCCATGTGTATGGCTGTATGACAGGCTTGAAGGAAGGCCTTGGTTTATGTCTCCTCCCTAGCTGGGAAACCCAGGCAGAGCAGTGCAGTAAAAGTGATAAAAGTTTGGCTGCACTGAGGTGACACAGTGGATGGATGTGTGGGAAGCCAGTGTAGGCACCTCTGACTCATCCTTATGTTCTTGGCAACTGTCAGATGTCAACACCACTCGGGGTGTCCTCACCAAGAGCACCAAAATGGCTTGTGGTCCTACCCAAGGGACAGCCTGAGAACCAGACCTCATTACCTGGCAACTGAACATCTGCAGGCCACAGGCAGCAGAATTAGTAGGTAGAGAAGTCAGCCTCCACAACCATTCCTCCCAGCAAGCTGGTTTGTCAGAGTATTTTCACCAGGCAAACGCAGCCAGGCTGTGCAAATGCAGCCAGATTATGTCTTTTTTTCTCTCTCTCTTTTTTTTTTCTTTTTTCTTTCTCCTCCAGAGTTACTTTGGAAGACATTTGTTAGACCACAGCAACAGGCTGCTTCAGTTCTCTGAAGACATCCTTTCCTAGCTGGCAAATCAGCCCAAATCATTTGCAAAAGAAAGACGATTTGGGTTTGTTATTTTCTTCTTAATTCTCACAAAAAATGAATCAAGGAAATAATGCCTGCTTTTAATGCCTGATTTCCAAGAATTCAACCCAGTCCACAAGACACTGAGCCAAGACTTAAAGCCTGAATGCCCCTTTGGGTCCTGTATCATGGTGTCCTGAAGGACAATAACATAGCTAGCACATTCCTTCTGCAAACTCAACAACAAAATACCTGCTAATGACCCAACTGCCTGAGATCCTCCTCAATTTTA